>NC_068355.1:128998057-129345044 GCF_020536995.1 Dreissena polymorpha | reverse complement strand
TTCAATATTAATATATGGAAACATTAAACATTATGAACTAGTTCAACTAAGCCATTGGATTTTAAATTTTGCATCTGTTTAAATGGTAATGTGATATTGAAGGTGTGATCATATGATTTGCCGAATTATTTTTTATTGACTAATTTTTTTTTATAAATTAAACTTAAATTATCCGACGACAAATATTAAAGCTTTCAGGTACTTCGACTTAATGCTGATTTAAGGGCATACCCATAGTACAGGCTCCGTTTCGTTCGACAAATACTGTTATGCTATGCTGAAATCTATCATGGTACATTATTTAACGTTCACGAAAATGGTTATACATATATTAAACAACATTCACAACTTTTAGAATTTTGCTAACGTACATGATACGAAATTACATGTACTTTAAAACATAACATGACAATCATAAATAAACGCTAGAGCAACTAGAGATTGGTAGTTTAAATTTGTTATAACGCATACTGGACCTTACATTTGGTCCAGACTGTATTATAGGGTATAAACGTGTAAACAAATAGTATGCCTCCCTAGAAATATTTTCAGAACACCAATCCCTACTTCATTGTAACTAGTCCGTGTGAGGGAAGTGATAAATTGCCTGACCAGAAAGCTGAAATGCAAAACATTACAATTACACGACAAAACTGCAGTAAACTGCAGCAAGCGCTTTGTTTAGTTTTTTTCCAAATGTTTTAAATGCATAAACATAGAAAGAAGCAGTGCGTCCATACAAGCGAAATTATTAAACTAGTAAGGCAGTATATATTTTTCAACATGCGTTTGTATAACCTTGCCGGTTATTCAATTCTTATTGCATAAGAATAAGGCGATATCAAAACCAATATTTTGTACAAATAGAAAATACAAATAAGAAAGGTTTGGTTGTAAAGTTATTTAAACATGCATAAGACGAAACAAATAAAACTATTTCGACTTTACGGTTGGATTTTAAATTTACATCTGTTTAAATTGTTTAGTGCTATTTTACTTCTGTCGGTCCTTTTCCCACAATCGTTCTTATATTTTTTGATTTCTTGATGCGAATGGACCTTGCATTATTCGGACGACAAAAATGAAAGCTTTCAGATTCTAGGATTTAATTATGTTTTAAGGCCATACTCACAGCACAGGCTTCTTTTGTTGGGCAAATACTTTTACGTTAACGGTAACAAATCATAAACATTTAGAATATTGTTGACACACATTTTCAAAAATTAATTATAGACATTTAATGTATATCCTTAAATACAGGAATAAATATCATGAATGTAAATGTTTAAATGACTTTATTGATATTAACGAAATAAATCTTAATATGTGTTGTATCAGTATGACGCTTAAATAGCATTAACACAGTGCCTATACCACGTGACTCTTTCGGATCTGTGTTGGGAGAATAAAGCGCGACCCAGTTATTATTTTTAAGGATCTCTTTTTAAATATTTCACCATTTTAATGGGATAAAGTGGAGAGCCCGCTCATTCGTGAGAGTTTTCTATAGGTTTTATGATCTTTTTGAACAAATAAGTATTTTTTCAGTAAAGTGCAATCGCGCGTTTGAACGGCTAGACAAATGTCGGATCAGTGTGGGGACTTCATATTACAAAAGCGCGGTTGCACTTTACTGAAAAATACTTATGTTTTTTAAAAGATCATGATACCTTTAGAAAACTCTCACGAATGAGCTGGCTCTCCACTGTAATATACTAAAATCCTGAACAGAAAGCTGCGATGTAAACATTACAAAATACGAGACAAAATTGGAGCAAAACTTTTATCAGCGCTTTATTTAAAATTCCCTCCCAATACTTAACATGAATAAAAATAGATAAAAGAAATGCATCCATTGAAGCGATATTATTAAAGTAGTAAAAAAATAAGTATTGTTTCAAGTCCATTTGAAATATGCGTAAACGTGTGCATGTGTGTTGTCTGTTACTAAACATAACATCATAAATCAAAATGTACATTCATCATATATCGATAATGTAACATCAATTGATTTTTGACAATATAGGCGCATGCGTTCATATACTTCGACAAAATACTGGTTTAGGGGAAACCAAATTAAATACATCAATTCAATTTGCAGACTCTAAAACTTTGATCACGTTGCTGAAACACGTGCTTACTCTATAATATTGTCGGTAAAAAAATTGTGTAAGGATATTGTTTTCCTCAAGCAAGTCCGTATGAACAAACCAAGCCTTACATTGTACACTAGGTAAAACTGCAACTTAATTCTGAAAACTCTGCAAAATATATACAAAAAGTTATCCGCCTGAGTATGACTTATCAGATCTAATTATGAACTAGATACTTGGCGATGCTGTCTTCCCGACATCTGTGATTACAAATATGATTGTAATAGAAAGCATTTGTTGAAATAATAATGCTTGCAAATTAATTTTAGTTTGCATTAGACGAAACATTAAAATAAACAAACAGCTTTGTAATCGGATTTTAATTTGACATATCTTCAAATGTTGAAATGCTTTATGTTTTGTATTCGGTGTTGTTGCCACAAATAGTTGTTATATATATGTTTATGTATAAATCAACCCTGAATTATTGAGATCTTTAACAATGAAAGCTTTTATATTATTCTGCTTAATGCTGAATTAAGGGCATATCCATAGTACAGGCTCCGTTTTGCACAAATACGTGTATGCTGTGCTGAAATCCATCATGGTACATAATTATACATTCACGAAAACAGTTAAAAGATAAATAAAGGATATAACAACATTTTGGATTTTGTTAACATACATAATCAGAAATTAAATGTACTTTAAAACATTATATTTCTTTCCTAAATAAACGCTGGAGCAATAAGAGTTTTACCCTTTTTAATTAACGCATATTGCGAAAACGATATTGGCATGCTGAACATAAAAATAACAGCAGTTGGATTTTTAATTTTGCATCTTTTTATATGGAAATGTGCAATGTAAGGTGTACACGTTTTTGAAGCCAAAATTATTGTTTAGATTTATTTCTTTTTATAAAATGAACATAAATTATCCCGTCGACAAACAAAAAAGT
This sequence comes from Dreissena polymorpha, assembly GCF_020536995.1. NCBI lineage: Eukaryota > Metazoa > Mollusca > Bivalvia > Myida > Dreissenidae > Dreissena > Dreissena polymorpha. The sequence continues at coordinate 129,341,990 of NC_068355.1, read as the reverse complement.
TTTCGGGTACTTCGACTTAATGCTGATTAAAGGGCTAACCCATAGTAAGGCCTCCTTAACGTTGGACTGTACTTGTATGTTATGCTTAAACCCAGCATGGTACGTAAATATACATTCACAAAAACAGTAATACAATATATAAAAGTTATCAAATCTGTTGATTTGTGTTATCGTACATGATCAGAAATAACATGTACTTTAAAATATAACATTTGTATCCTTTATACAGGCTGGAGAAACTAGAGTTGTACTCTTATATAATGATGGCATATTTAAAAAACGTTAAATGCATGCTGATCATAAAACATGGTCCTGAAGGGATTACAGGGTATACACGACCGCACAAAAGTTATAAAACCCCACGAAAATGTTTTGAAAGACGACACAAATAAAAGCTTTCATGTACTTCCACTTAATGCTGATTTAAGGCCATACCCATAGTTCAGGCTCCTTTTCGTTGGAGAAATACTTGTATGCTATGCTGAACACCATCATGGTACATAATTAAACATGCAAGAAAACGGTAATAAATATTATTAAAGATATCACAACTTTGAATTTATGTTAACGTATATTATCAAAAATTGCATGTACATTAAATCATAACATGTCTATCCTAAATAAACGCTGAAGCAACTAGACTTTTACTCTTACATAATGAAAGCATGTTGAGAGAAACGCTATAGGCATGCTGAACAAAAAACATGGTCCTGAATGGATTACAGGGTGTACATGTGTAAACATAAAGTATGCAACCCCATAATATGTTTTAAAAGTTATTGATGGAAATGCTGTGCTGCTGGAGCAGCGGAAGTTTTACATTAGTATACTTCACAAAACACTTTGTTTAAAAATCCCACTAATGCTGGATGTACACAGACATAGACAGAGTGAGTGTGTAAATTACATGCAATCATAATAATTAAACTATTACGGTAAAATGTATATATTCCTACACGTTTATTTACTTGCCTTCCATGTACATGTATGTATATTCAGGCGTAACTATTATGCATATCACATAAGAGTAGTTCGATAACAGAATCAGTATTTTGTTTAAATGAGAGTTACAATGCTATGATGAAATTATTTATGGAGAACATGTAAGTAGTGAATGAAGACAATTTACAATATGCGTTGAATATGTTGATGTTTGTTTTCTGTTGGGTGTTTAATAAAATCATAAAATCTACATTTATATATATCGTTAATTGTCATGTCCAGCTATTATAATTTGACTCCATAAAGAGAATGCGTTCATATTCTTCAACATAATACTGTTTCAGAAGAAAACCAAATAAATGCGTCAGAAATTAGCAGAAGCTAAAATTGTGATCACATTGCTGCTACAAGCCCTTAATATACTAAAATGACAACACAAATGCTTGTTTTCATATGTTGTTTTTCTTCAGTAAGTCAGTATGAATTTATAAAACCAAACATAACATTGCACACTGTATAAAATGCAACTTAATGCTGGGAAAGTATATAAAAGTACATAATAATAAAACTAGATGTCTGAGAATGAATAATCAGATGTGATTATAAAAAAAACTTTGTTTAAAAAAAAGATTAATTTTATGCAAATTTATTTCAGTATTAATATGACGAAACATAAAAAATAATAAACTATTTCATCTTAGCAGTTGGATTTTTAATTTAAAATCTAGTTAAATGGTGATGTTCTATTTCAGGTTGAATGTTTTTATTTCTAAATGCATTGTAATAGACTAATTTATTTATATAAGTTGAACTTAAATCATCCGACGACAAAAATAAAAGCTTTCACGTACTTCGATTTAATGCTGTATTAAGGGCATCCCCATAGTACAGACTCCTTTTCGTTGGACAAACGATGTTGTATGCTATGTTGAAATCCATCATGATGCATAATTATACATTCACGAAAACTGAAATAAAATATGCAAAAGATGTAACAACTATTGGAATTGTGTTAACGTTTATGATCACTTAGATTACATGTACTTTAAAATATTACATTTCTATCCTTAATAAATGCTGGAGCAAGTAGAGTTTTACTATAGGGATAATACACGTTTTCAAGGGCATGATCATCTGCAGGCGCTCAAAAAATCCGTTCCTGCCCGAGTGCGCAGCACGAGGGCAGGAACGGATTTTGAGAGCGCCCGCAGGCACGAGGGCAGGAACGGATTTTGAGAGCGCCGGCAGATGATCATGTCCGAGAAATGTGTATTTTCGCTATTATTGCATAAACAAATCACACATACCAAAATAATTTTAAATAACATTGAAAACAATATTTTGTTCATTCGACATCGACAAAATAATTCGATTATTTAAATACAGTTCAAGGTTGTGTTTTAGATATGCCTCACTCGGTGATCATCCGAAATGACGAGGCTTTACTTTCGGATAGGCAGCTTTCGATTTAAAATGTGTTTAAACAGTGGATTAATGCAAAGTTGAAATGCAGCAGCGTAAAGTAAGAAATGAGGAATTATTTTGGAATTTACAGCAGGAACGTTGAAGGTACATAAACACTTACATTTGAGCATAGTCTTTTGAAAGTGTTGAGTAAATAACCTTAACTTCAATGACGTTGCCAATACAATAAAGCTGATGTCAAGAGAGTGCAGATGGTATACAAGTAACTTGAAAAGTGGATTGAAATAGTCATTATCCCTGCATGCATGAGGAAACTGGTGCTTATTCAGTTCCCCAATTATGCTTGGAAAGTCGTCGAAGGCTGGAGAAGGGAAGTAACTGCGCGTAGACCAGATTATGGATATGTAAAACACATAACAGCGCTTGAACGGCACGTGAATCGCATTGTTAATACACGATTTCTCCCGTTCAAGCCATCTATTTGCCAAGTTTCTGCACCCCGCCAGAGGGCATTATAGATAGAGTTTATGCAATAATATTATATAATGAATGCATATTTAAAAAACGGTATATGCATTCTGATCATAAAACATGGTCCTGAACAGATTACAGGGTATAAACGAATAGAAAAATTATGCAACCAGAGAATATGTTCTAAAAAGCGCTTTGTTTAAAATTCCCCCTAATGCTGGAAATACTCACACATAGAAAGTATCCGTTTGTTCATGCAAGCAAAATAATAAACTAATATAATAAAATGTATATATTCCTACATGCATTTTTATTTGACTACCATATATGTGTTCAGGCGTATAGTGTATGCATATTACATAAGAACAGGGCGATAGATTTCGTACAAATGAGAGCAACAATTCTAAGATGTTACTATTTATTGAGAAATAAGTAGTGAATCAAGTCAATTTACACTTTGCGTGAATATGTTTTACGTTTGTTCTATTTTTATATAAAAAATTATCATAAAATTTACATTTATTATATGTCGTTACATTTTATATGACGATATTTAATCTGACACCATAACGAGAATGCGTTCATATACTTCGACACAATACTGTTTGCGTAGAAAACAAAATACATTCTTACGGCAAATAATCAGAAGCTAAAACGTGTTTCATATTGCTGCAAAAATTCCTTAATATAATGAAATGAAAACACAACACTTTGTATTCATACGTTGCTTTTTTATTCTTCCAGCAATTGCACACTGAGGAAAATGCAACTTTATGCTGGAAATGTATATAAAAATACAAAATAATTAAATATCTTTCTAAGAATGAATAAGCCGATCTAAAAATGAACAAGATTGCTGACAATGCTTTTTTCGGACATACGTGTTTACACATGTGATTATAAGAGAAAACATGTGTTTAAGAAACTGATTTATTTTTATGCAAAGTTATTTCAGTATTAATATGACTCAACATAAATATTAATAAACTACTTCAACTAAGCAGTTGGGATTAAATTTAACATCAGTTTAAATGGTGAAGTGCCTTTTTAAGGTGTGAACATTTTTGTTGCCAAGATCAATTTTATAGACTATTTACTTAATATAAATTGAACGTCAATTATCCGACGACAAACATGAAAGCTGTCAGGTACCTCGACTCAATACTGTGTTAAGGGTATACCTGACGTACAGGCTTCTTTACGCTGGACATTTACTTGTATTAAGTGCTCAAATCCACCAAGATACATATTTTAGAAAACGGTAACAAAACACAAAACTTCAGGGTACAAACAAAGTATGCCAAAACAAAATTGGGTACGAAAAAACATTTGGGTACGAACAATACAGGGTATATACATTACAACAAATATGCTTCCCTAGAAAGATTTTCAAAACAACAACCCGTCCACAGGGGCGGCTCCGGAATATCTGGTTTGGGGTGGGGGGGGGGGCGGGATATTCAAAGTTTTGCCGGTGGTCCAGGGGGGCCGCTAGAACCTCTGGTGGGTGCAGGGCATAGTGATAGGGGTCCAGGGGAGCGAAGCCCCCCCCCCCCTAAGCTCCACGATTTTAGTGATTTTGAAGGCTTTGACAACCACTTCTCGAACATGTCACGCCTTATATACTTTCATCAAAGTACCTTCTTTTAATGCCAAAAAAGTGCATAGTTTATCGTTTTGGGGGTCCAGGGGGGCAAAGCTCCCCAGAAGCGCCACGATTATAGTGATGTTGAATGCTTTGACATGTTTAAATAGGTGATTAAGATCTAGTTAAGTGTTAAACATCAAATGAATTGACTTTACTTTGGCGATTTTAGGGGATCCGCCTATGGTCCTACATTGCATAGCATCACAAAATATCAGATAAAACTGCGGTCAGTGCTGTATTTAAAATTCCCTTCAAATGCTGGAAATGCATAGAAATAGAAAGATGCAAGCGAAATTATAAAACTTGTATGGCAAAATATATGTATATTGCAACATGCTTATTTATAGCCGTATATAAATATTCAGGCGTACAATTTTTGACAATTGCATACCAATTATGCGATATCAGAGCAAATATTTCGTACAAATGAGAATATTGTATGTATCGAACCCGTATTATGTATAATAGTTAATACACAATATGTGTGAGTGCACTGTTATGTTTGTTTGTCTGTTTTTTTCTTCTTCTTAAAGTATAATAATAAAGTATACATTTATTTCATATCGTTAAATCTTATATCGAGAGGTCTTATTTTTACGACAGTAAGAGAATGCGTTGTCATATACTTCGATACAATACTGGCGTAAGTGAAAACCAAATACATGCATCAAATAAATTAGCAGACGCGTTTTATTTGTGTTTTTTTTTTGTTCAAACGAAAAGAAAAATTGATACATGTTATTTCGTTCATTGCATCGTGCCCCAGAAAGCTATAACTCTGTTGCTTTGGTTTCTTCTAACCATTGATTAATCCAGCCGTTATTAAATTATTTATTAGCTCTCTTTTATTGCCTTTCAATTTGTATTACAAAAGATTATTCACACTTATGTGTGTTTTATATCGCTGGGCTAAGTGTGAGGTTCGGGATCTCTCAAATAGTTTTAAATTCGCAATGCTATGTATTTAATGAACGTTCGAAGCAGATGACCACACTTTTATTCAATGTTGTTTTTTACGTTGTTTCGTTTTGTTTTTGTTTTAACCATTAGCTGGCCATCATTATAGAGACGCTAATCAAAATCCACCAGAGAACTAATTCAGTTATCAAAATTAGAATTTATATAATATTTGTAATTACACTTACATTGATAAGAATATTAACCATCAAGGTAATTGGCTATTCGAAGCATCACGTGATAGTAAATGTGACGTAAATTAGGCGCAATAAATGCAAGCACTAAACTGTAAACAAATAACTAAGCAGAAGTAAAAGGCGTACACTGATTCATTCGTGCAAAGCAATGTCGTAACGGTTTAGCACAACACCGACCATAGGTGAGTCGAAATAAATGTAAGATCTTGAATGTTCCACAAATGTCTGAAGTAACCAACAAAAAGCACACAATACTTGGATGAATTTAATGCATCGCCGAGGTCGTGATCGAACAGAGCAATTGAATCTCAACAAATAAACGTATATATCTGAGTGCACCCTAATTCCTAACATTTACTTTGTGTATGTGTTCTATTTTTAGATCAGCGAAAAATCAGCACGCGGATAATACATAAATATTATAAATATTAAATATTATATTAAATTGTAAGAAAAGTATCATAAACGCATAATAAAATTATGCTGTTACGTTTACAGACGTGTATCGGCATAATATATTTTTATTTATTATTTATTATCTAAATATTTATTTTTGCTAAATTTATCAACAGTCTTAGAGAAGTAGAGCGTAAATTAGTATGTTTTCGGTATTAAGTTCCCTTCTCCCAAGTGCATTGAAGAGGTAAAGTGAAATTTCTATATGGGTTTTTTGGCATTAGGTAGAAATAGAATTAAGTCGAAAATGAAAATTCAGAAATTTAACATATAATTGTGCAAAATTTAAAATATTTTTTCATAGTTTTACAATGTTTTTCTCTTAAATTATTTAGTTATGAGATTTTTATTAAACATAAACTTAGTTTAAAGAAGTTTTAAAAAATCGCCAAAGTGCTGTGTTTTTGCGCACTTCGCCCTAAGGTGGCGATAGTATTTATATATATATATATATATATATATATATATATATATATATATATATATATATATATATATATATATATATATACGCAGGAAATTAACATGGAATTTGCTGTAGTTACAAATAAATAAAAACGAGCATTTTGTGTCTACAAAAATCTATGTAATCATACCACATCTAGCGTTGAAATTGTGGCTATTGCTATAAGGAACACCGATTGTTTAGGTGAACTAACTTTATTTTACGAAATACTTTACAAAATTTTCGTTGATTTTGAGCGTTATAGAGACTTTAAATGGAATATTTTTGATATAGAAAAGATTAAAAAAATCAATGAACAATGTTTGTATTATACGTGTCGCTGAAGAAATTATTTATGAATTATTAAAAAAAGTCTACTATCTGCTGCGTCTTAATGACATACATGTAGTACAGGTCATTCATAATCTGAGGCTATTAATAGATTCGGTAAAACAACGCAATAGTATAAGGTTACGCTTGTTTATATTCTCAATTTATAAAACGTTGAACATGAGTTCAACAATAACTTCAGGGATACCATAGACAACAATAAAAATGCTTCATAATCGCTTAAACCGAATATAAAAACAATTAAATATAACAAGAATTATCTGTTTCGTAATCTCGTTCTTGCTTCTACAGCGGGGTTAAATTTGATATTTCTGGGAAACGTTCTTTTGTTCTCAACAGATAGCGGCGATCTTTTGTATTTACGGGTGCTAACAACGCAATAGTAGAAGGTTAAGCTTGTTTATATGCACAGTTCTCAATTTATAAAACGTTGAACATTAGTTCAGCAATTAGTACAGGTATACTGTAGACAACTTCAAAAATGCTTTATTATCGCTCAAACCGAATATTAAAAAAACAACTAAATATATCAAGAAATATATTTTTAAAAGGTATAGTCGGCGTAAATACTGACTTCGAAATAAAGTTTGCAATTTACGTTTCTAAATAAATAAACTGAAAACAGAAGTTTAACTATTGTGTTTTTTTTACTTGTAAGTCGCATATTCACTGCATGAAATGTGTGTTATCATTGTCAAACCACAAATTAGTGTAAGTAGATAAAAAATATACTACGGCTGGGAGTGCACATGATATGTGTCCTAACATGCATTATTATGAGTATATTTCTTCACTATCGAAATATAACGTATGTTAATATTTGATTTAAACGCAGTTTTCTTTCCACACATTTAAATCACACGTTCATAGCCGCTTCATGCGAAAATGGGTCTTATGCGTTTCGGCCAGCGTATCTTCAACCCAATATGTGCATTTGCGCAGTCTGGTCAGAGGCGATGCTGTTCGCTATAAAATCACTCAATATGTTATGGTCTCATTATGTATCTCCTGACCAGACTGAGAGATGCGCAGGATGAGTGGGCTATATATATGATGGGCCCATATGGAATAAGACCCATTTTCGCATGACGAGGGTTATTAAAAATCATATTGCGAATTGTAAATGACACTTTTTAGAACAATTCTTTTCGATAAAAAATTGAATTCAAAATACCAAACGTGTTAATAAGGGCAGCTTATCAAGGCGTTCAGGAACGATTTCCAGACGTGCTGACAAAGTAAGGCAAACTTTGTAGTTGGATAATTAAACGACTTTCCTCTTATCGTGACACTATACTATTTCGGTAATGTTTGTTTTCTCATCTTGAAAGCAAAACTGTGTTTATCAATAGCAAATTATATATACCCCGGACAATTTAGTGAACGAGTACTGACCCTGAAATTTTGCGAGATGGGTTTTAAAGCGTAATTGTAACTGGGCTACAATTTGTGTCGTTTGAACATACAGAGAGTAGTCCGTAATTCCTTACACTGAACAGTGCTACATCTTTTGCGATGAGCACTGACACCGTGATGTAGCCAAAGTTCAGAGGTTTTATCTCGAATCAACCTATGAAATATTCGAAAATATTCGCGCGTGTCTGCTGGCGTTATGCTAAAGTCATTTAAGGTGAAAAGTTCGGTAAAGCAGCTATGCCGAAAAAGCGTATTATATATTGTTCTATACCTATGTTAAGGTCAGAGTTGTTGACACCGTGTGAACTGCTAGGGTTACAAGTAATGCATAAACAACAAAGTACGGGTCAACAGTGCTGTCTTTATGACTACCTAATTTGTGAGTAAAAAGTATTGCTCGCAGATTTATTTATTATTTATTTTCATCAATTATCGTATTGTATATTTTGAATTTGTATATATGGTGTCAAAAATTAAAAGTTTTGTACAGGGAATTTTGATCATGAAATTATATTCTTAGTGAGATAGGTATTCGATATTCCAACAATATTCATTTAATATGATGGTGATTGCAAATTGTTCTTATATTCAGTTCTCAATACCATTTTCATCATACTTTCTATGCTTTCAGAAAGTCCATGTCCATTGTTGTCATTTTGTCTAAGTTATCTCTATAAAATAAATAGGAAGATCAAAGTACTGACAGTACTGGTGTGACGATGCTTTTGAGAGGATGGATATAAAAGCATCAAGTTAAGTTTATCTACATCACCACAATCACCACAATTGTGTATGTTGGTACGAAAAAGAAATTTGGTACAAAAATATTGCGAAAAAAATTTGGGTATGAAAACAAATTTGGGTACGAAAAAATATTTGGGAAAAAAAATTGGGACCGAAAAAAATTTGGATACGAACAAAAAATTGGGGATGAAAAAAAAATTGGGTACGAAAAAAAAATTGGGTACGAAAAAAGTTTGGGTACGAAAAATTTTAGGTACGGAAAAAAAATTGGGGGAACAGGAAAGTAGTACCTGTGGGGAACTTGACCCACACTCGCACATTTTCGGCCCTTTCCGTCAAACATCAGATAAGTTCATCGAAGGCAATAGTATGAATACACATTTCGGAATCGGTAATGCGGTCCTACCTACGCGCGTCAAAATGTTAGCGAAATATGTACACAAGTCTGTCAGGAATGATTGAATTAACGAAGAAAATCGTGTATTGATGTAAGTTTTTTGAAGAAATGTTCAGAAAATATATTAAACAAGAGCTGTGTATGTGAAACACAATGTCCCCTGCTGCGCAGCTTTGAACCCATATATTTTACCTTTTACCTTGAATGATGACCTTGACCTTTCACCACTCAAAATGTGCAGCTCCATGACATACACATGCATGCCGAATATGGAGTTGCTATCTTCAATATTGCAAAATTTGACCTTTGACCTTGAAGGATGACCTTGACCTTTCACCAATCAATATGTGCAGCTCTATGAGATACGCATGCACGCCAATATTGAAAAAGTTATGGCCAATGTTAAAGTTTTCGGACAGACAGACAGACGCTTTATATTTGACATTTGAACTTGAAGGATGACCTTCACCTTCACCTTTCACAACTGAAAATGTGCAGCTCCATGAGATGCACATGTATGCCAAATATCAAGTTGCTATGTTCAATATTAAAAAAGTTATGGCCATTAAAGTTTTCGGACGGACGGACGGACGGACACACTGACTGACTGACTGACAGCTCAACTGATATAGGCCACCCTACCGGGAGCATAAAAAGTAATGGCGATATTTTTCTCAGCCACATAATTGTTAATAGTTTGATATCACAAAATGAAAGTGAAAGTAGAACTGTCAAAAATGACAACCTGTCAACGTGTTGTTTTTGCTGGCACGAGAGGGCGATTACACTCAATGTGTTCACATTTTGACCATAGGCTTTGTCAATGACCTTTATAGTATGGGAAGCTTTGATATTATTTATTGCTATTATGTAACTGCATGATTGTGTATATGTTTACAATACACAAAGCATAAATAATGATATAAATATACTGATTGAGCTTATAATAATCTGAGAACTATAGCCAGGTCAATTAAGGACTTAAAATACAATTTTGTGTCCTGATTTCTTGAAGAAATGACCATGCATGTCCTAGATTTCAAATTCAAGGCCCTGTTGTGACATATTGGTAGCATTACCGTTAAACTGTTTCCAGGCTTATGAAATTAGTTTTTATTGAACTATCTAAGGAAATCTAAATCAGGCACTGATTTTTCTTGTTTTAATTCAGTCATAGATCAGTTGCGGCCTCTGGGTAATGACCAATTTTTGCTTACTTGTCACACCCTTAAAACTTTCCACACGTCTATAATAGCAAATCTGGATTTAGGCGATCTTCAATGGTACATTAAAACTTTAGCTCTGTTACAAGAGTGCTGGTCAAGTCCAGCCACATATTTAAATCTAGGCCATGTCAAAATCAAAGTGTCAAAGACAAATGAAAGATGCGTTCATTAATTATTGTCCAGTTGTTTACTACTGCTGTAAGTTTTTTTTATATAATATGACTGATGAACATGTGAGAGAAAATTCACATTATCATTGTATATCAGGTTTAGCAACCTTTTAGATAACAAAGTATGCTAGTTTTCAATGTCGCTTCTGGGGATCAAACCCGAAGGGCTTTTAGGAAGATTCTGAAATTTTCGATCCCTCGAGAACAACCAAACCAAAAATTAAGTCAAATATTGCCGACTCGGTTTTTTGAGTCGGTTCATGAGGGATAATGGAGCTTGATTGGTCATTGTCGGCTCTGGTACTACTTACATGTACCCCGGGTACTCTTAAGTATACTTACATGTACCCTGGGTACTCTAAGTATACTTACATGTACCCCAGGTACGGTAAATAAACGTAATTGTACTCGGTCCATATTAGACTGTACCCGAGTTGTATTCGCGCCAAAAATCCGATGTCGTAAAACGCGCAACCGATTATCTTAAACACACTTCTCTTTAAAAAACACTGCATCAGCATGCTTTTTGAGTATGTGTTCCGATTATAATTATTACAAAAAAATAGTCGACAACGACTGATTTAGGGTTAAATTTCCCGGGTACATTTTAGTATATTTACCGTACCCGGGATACATGTAAGTATACTTAAGAGTACCCGGGGTACATGTACGTAGTACCCGAGCCGACAATGAACAATCGAGCGATACTGGAAGGTGCAACATCTCTCACGCCCCCTAGCATCGCCTTTAGCAGTATTCAATTCTCAACAGGAAAGTGCTGGAGTCATTGATCCCGAGGGACAAGAAGAACAATTGATTAATGTTCGAAAAAAATAATTTGATTAATGACAATTCTGTTATTTGAGCCAGGTCACAGGAAAAGCGCAGTCAAATCAGTATCCAATTAAATTATTTGTTATTGTAAGAAAAACGCTTTTAAGCAAACAGCTTTCAAGCGACTGCTGGCTGATCTAGATCCAAACTGGCCACAATCGCCTTAATGTCTCTTTTACTGTGACACAGTTCATTTAACTTTAAAATGATAAAAAGTACTAACACTAAGAGTACTAACCAGTAAAGAGTTTGAAATCAATGTTGAATCTCAGGACGGCTTGGTGATCTGCAAATCCCCGATGAAATGTTGATATCGGGTATCATAGTCATTCAATAAGTCGCAAAATGCTCGAATACAATTTATAAAGCACAATGTGACTTATATTGATAACTAAAAATACCAGTAATCAGTTTGCCAGTTTTGCCGTGTCAAGCTGTTACGATCCAGAAAGTCCTTCATTCACATCGAGTATATATCCTTCGAATTCCAACTATTGTTGTCATAAGCGGAGATTTAGTGAATAAATAATTCATATATCCTAAATGACAGCTTCTAAATAGCGAAACAAGGCAATGTATGCAGTAAGAAAGTTTTGAATCGAGACTCTCATTAAGACGGCCATTGTTGAATGTTGAAACACGAACGACAACTCTGCTAGGAGAATGTTATCAATGCTCCTACGCAGTGGCGTATGCAAAAGGGAAGTAACTGAAAAATCGAGTTATCTCAATCGGACTGGCTCGGTCTTTTACATAGGCCGCCATTGTGAAATTTTTTAGGATGGTTATCAAACCTTGGTCGATGCTGTTCGCATTGTCAATAATCAAAGTACTGAAAGTACTGGTTTGACGATGCTTATGAAGAGGATGTATATATAGAGGATATTTGTTGGATTCGGTGGCATATCGATTTTCCCAGAAAAAAATGCGAAAAATATCGATATTTTCACTGTTATTTTTCACTGTTTAAAAAAGTGAAATACCAGTTTATTTCACTGATATTTCTGTATAAATAACCGGAAAGCATAACATAAATAAGCATCCATCTAAGTTAATCTACATCACCGCAATTGTGTAATTTGTATTGCTTGTCATTTATCCGCAGGTCAATAGTTAATGGTTGTGATGCAATCGTTTTCGTTCTTGGACACTGCATCCCTTCAATGAAATTTATTTACCTAAATATCTCATATTTGAACTTAAAATTATTTTGGGAGAAATGGTCCAGACAACTGGATAAAACAGCAACAATATGCTAACCCATTATTTTTCGAGGAACATAATTGAGAATTCCTGTGCTAACCCCCAATCACAGTATGTTGGGGTATAATAATAATCAAACTTTGTTTTTCTTCTCAAAAAAGATTGTCGTAGATTACAAGTTGATGAATATATCATCCAAGACTACAAGTTTTAGAAAGCCATTTTTTTCATTTATTTTTATTGATAACAAGGTTTTGTAACAATCTAAACTATACATAGATAGCTTTAACAGCACAATGTGGCTCACCTGAAACTGATTGTTTCCTAGTGGTGTTAACTAATTTTTCATGAAGATCTAGAAAAAAAGGCATTGTGAGTATGAACAAACTATTTGCGTCTATCCGATCTAGTTGAGTCTTGTTACCGAGATCCTACTTTTATTTATTTGAACATTCTGATCAACTGCCATGAAGATCAAGTAAAAAATGTAAGTTTTAACATGGATTTTAATGATTTTAGTTATTGATCAAATGCTTGGAAGCACATGACCCACTTTGGAACGTGACCTGTTAACCACTGAGACTAGACCTTGTTTAATTCACCTTTTTATCAGGTATGAAAATGATAAAGGTAATATTGTTGGCATGGTTATGTTAGATTTACAGAAGGCGTTTGATACAGTCGACTACTCAATTCTTCTCATGAAGCTTCGTACATCCGGTCTTAGTGATAGCGTTTTAAACTGGTTCAAATCATACTTGTCGGATAGAAACCAGCTTGTTGATGTCTCCGGTACCTTTTCTTCTAAGGCCAGTATAACCTGTGGTGTACCCCAAGGCTCAATCCTTGGACCCCTTCTTTTTCTAATTTACGTGAATGATATGTCAGCTGTGGTTAAAAATAAATTGTTATTATATGCTGATGATTCTGGAATCCTTGTTTCTGGTAAAAGTGTACTTGATGGTGAAAAGGCACTAACAGATGATATGAACTTGGTTAGCCAATGGTTGATCGACAATAAGTTGTCATTGTACTTAGGTAAAACTGAGTCAATTGTGTTTGGGTCCAAGCAAAAACTTAGGTCACAATCTAGCATTGATATATCTTGTAATGGTACACCCATTGTTTCTACATCATCCGTTAAGTATCTTGAAATTACCCTTGACCAAAACCTTTCTCTCTGCTCAATGGCTGAGTCTTTTTTGAAAAAGGCCAATTCTAGGTTAAAATTCCTTTATCGTAAGAAAGATTTCCTTACTTTGCATACGAAGAAACTCCTTGTAATGTCACTGATTCAGTGTCATTATGATTATGCTTGTTCTGTTTGGTATAATAGTATAACTCAGTCTTTAAGAAATAAGTTAAAACCTGTCAAAATAAGTTAATTAGGTTTGTTATTGACCTTGATTCTAGAGTTCATATTGACCAATCTCACTTTAAGTCCCTCAACAGGTTACCAGTTCAAATGAGAGTAAATCAAATAATGTTATGTCATGTCTTCAAAATAAGAAATGGCCTTTTTCCAGATTACTTGAGTGAACACTTTGTTTCCCAAGATTCTATGCATAATTGCAGCACTAGGCTTAGTAAAAAGGGTGGGTATTGTTAACCCAAGGTCAAATGTCATGGTTCCAAATCCTTTTCTTTTAACAGCATTAAACTCTGGAACTCTTTACCTGAGTCTCTCACAGAGGTCAACAGGTTAGAAGGCTTTAAGGTTGCCATTAAAAGTCATTTAATGAATAATATTTAATTTTTTATATATGTGTATCTTTTCACTTTTAATAAGCAGATATTAACTTCGTCTTAGGTTTTTATTTTTAATAATTATTAGTTCATACTTCATAACATACATTTTAGCAATATATTTAATTGAGATAATTCATGATACCTCATATCATCAGATTACAACTGTCAAAATACCTATGTGTTGCAATAATTGATAACATTATCAATTGATCTTAGTTTCCAGCTCCTGTCATATTTTCTGAGCACTACTGTGATAATTAGTTTGATCTCTTTTGAACGGTGATATATATTTTTATATCATTAAGTAATTATTTTACTATGAACATAGTTATGTTTAAGGTCAACATAGTTATGTTTAAGGTCTGCCTCTTTTTGTCATGCCACCAATAATAACGACCACAATGGAAATAAGGGCTTGCTCTTTTTTGTGTTATCCTTGGTTTGGTGAGCATGTCATAGTTTATTGTACATGATATAGTTTTTAATAATTGCTTATTATTTTATTCTATGTTATGTTGTGAACTGTGTATATGCTTCCTATGCCGAAATAAATCTATCTGTCTGTCTGTCTGTCTGTCTGTCTGTCTGTCTGTCTGTCTGTCTGTCTGTCTGTCTGTCTGTCTGTCTGTCTGTCTGTCTGTCTGTCTGTCTGTCTGTCTGTCTGTCTGTCTGTCTGTCTGTCTGTCTGTCTGTCTGTCTGTCTGTCTGTCTGTCTGTCTGTCTGTCTGTCTGTCTGTCTGTCTGTCTGTCTGTCTGTCTGTCTGTCTGTCTATCTATCTACCTAAATGTTAAATATGCTACTTTCATGCTTGACTTTGAAAGCATTTAAAATAATGTTCTAACCAATTTACAAGTGGATCAGAGAGAGAATGTGACCACTAAAGTATTAACAGACCTTTTCTTATATTTGACCTAGTTCCCTAATTTTTGATAGAATATGAAACCAAAAATGACATAGAGGTGACTAGTTTCATAAGAATCTGGCAAAGAGGTGACACCCAAATTTAAACATTGTAAAATGATATCTTATGTGTTCACAATAAACTTTCGATAAAATACAACAAAGAGTGATAACAAAAGCTCACCTTGTCACATCATAACAAGTGAGCAAAATAACCAAAACTATGACATCATATAATTGCTCAGTTACTTCCAATAACAATAAAATGTAACTTTTGAAACAAATACATTACCTTCCCTTTCTTACTACAGGCTGTTCTAAAACAAGATAGCCCTGTATCGCTCACCCAAAACTCCTTCTATAGTGTCAAAAACTTGTGTATGATTTTACTAAGTTGTAACCTAGCTTTAGCCTGCCAGGAACAACTTGCAAATTCAGCTTTTGATTTGATTAAGATGGACATTGTAAGCAATTTTCATGAAAATCAGGAAGATAATGTGACCTGTAGAAAGGTAAAGGAAGTTTTCTATATTTTGACCTAATGACTTAGTTTTTGACAAACTACCAACTTTCAAACTGAAACTTTATTTCATCGAGATAACATTCAATTCTGTCCAATTTTCATGAAGATCTGTAGCGGATCCGTGGTCTAGTGGTAACACACTGGCTTCACAATCCAGAGATGGCTGGTTCGATCCCCCGCTGCACCTAACCTACTAATTCGTCTTTCGCATGAGACGTTAAACCGAGGTGCAGTGTACTAGGTGCTATACACCGGGCACTAAAAGACCCAGGGTCAACTCTGGAACGGGGTGTCTCCTGTATCTTGCACTATCCCCCGTAACCAACTAACACGTCTTTCTGGGGGCGATGGCCATATGGGAGACAATCCCGATGCACTCGAGTCAAGTCACCGTGACCTTGGACCTAGTGACCTGAAAGTAAATAGGGGTCACTGATCAATGTACCTTAGACGTTTCATGATCATAGGCGTAAGCATTCTTGACTTATCATTTGGAAACCATTTTTCAAAGTTGAGTCACTGTGACCTTGACCTTTGACCTAGTGACCTGAAAATCATTAGGGTTCATCTGCGAGTCATGATCAATGTACCTATATAGTTTCATGATCCTAGGCATAAACGTTCTTGAGTTATCCTGAAACCATTTTATTATTTCGGGTCACCGTTACCTTGAACTTTGACGTAGTGACCTGAAATTAAATAGGGATCATCTGCGAATCATGATTAATGTATTTATGACGTTTCATGATCCTAGGCATAAGCGTTCTTGAGTTATCATCCGGAAACCATTTAACTATTTCGGGTCACCGTGACCTTGACTTTTGACCTAGTGACCTCAAAAGGGGTCATATGCGAGTCATGATCAATGTATCTATGAAATTTCATGATCCTAGGCATAAGCGTTCTGAGTTATCATCCGGAAACCATTTTACTATTTCGGGTCACCGTGAACTTGACCTTTGACCTAGTGACCTGAAAATCAATAGGGTTCATTGTGAGTCATGATCAATGAACCTATGAAGTTTCATTATCCTAGGCATAAGCGTTCTTGAGTTATCATCCGGAAACCATTTTACTATTTCGGGTCACCGTGACCTTGACCTTGACTTAGTGACCTCAAAATCAATAGTGGTCATCTGCGAGTCATGATCAATGTACGCATGAAGTTTCATGATCCTAGGCATAAGTGTTCTTGAGTTTTTATCAGGAAACCATTTTACTATTTCAGGTCACCGTGACCTTGACCTTTGATATAGTGACCTGAAAATCAATAGTGGTCAAATGCGAGTCATGATCAATCTACCTATTAAGTTTCATGATCCTAGGCATAAGCGTTCTTGAGTTATCATCCGGAAACCATTTTACTATTTCGGGTCACTTTTACCTTGACCTTTGACCTAGTGACCTTAAAATTAATAGGGGTCATCTTCGAGTCATGATCAATGTACCTATGAAGTTTCATGATCCTAGGCATAAGCGTTATTGAGTTATCATCCGGAAACCATTTTACTATTTCTTTTTTTTGTTAAACGTCGTCAGTTATTAATTGTATATAGATTTCTCTATAGTTTGAAAAACATTTAGGCAAATATTTCTCATGTAAGATAAAATGCAAATAATTAATAAAATATTCCCTTTTAATCAGTATGTTGGTTTATCGGTCAATAACAATATCACTTTGAACATTGAATTATTTAAAAGTTATAACAAACATTAAATGTTCTCCGAACAAATGACTCATAAAACATATAACAGATTGATAGGATGATATGAACAAATCAAGGTTGCTAGGTTGCCCGCCTAGAATGGTCCTGTTAGTATGGAAGTACTTGATATATAAATTTATTAGCCTGTCGGTGTTGTAAAGACATAAAATATTTTATGAATGTCTCAAAGTGTGGAATTATTTTGCATTTAGTAAAAGAAAGGCAACACATAACCCTTAAGTGGCTGACGAGAACTTGTGGCTAAATACAACTAAAAAGAGGCATTATGATTCTTGAAAATAAAAGTAAACATCATTATATATGAATTTTCTGATCAAAAGTGTTATTTTTAGTGAATAGGGGAAATACATTTTCAAGAATAAACAATATAATTATAAATGTTTTGGCGAAGTGCATTATTGTATTATCATAGTACAGTTTTGGTCTAAAAATCCCGTAACATTTTTTAAATTTCATAACACCTTGTTGCAAAAACAAATCATGAAAATTAGAATTTTCAGAGTAACCTATTAAAATAAAATAAACAAGGGCTGTTTGTAAAACATGCATTCCCCCCATATGGGCTCTCCGTTGTAATGACAGCCATTGTGTGACTATGTTTTTTGTCAATGTGACCTTGACCTTTGACCTAGTGACCTGAAAATCAATAGGGGTCATCTGCGAGTCATGATCAGTGTACTTATGAAGTTTCATGATCCTAGGCCCAAGCGTTCTTGAGTTATCATTCGGAAAAACACCTGGTGGGCGGAGCGACAGACCGACAGACTGACCGACATGTGCAAAGCAATAAACCCCCTCTTCTTCGAAGGGGGGCATAAAAATGCTTTATATGACCTTAGATATTATTTTTGCAATCATTTTTCATCAATTACAAAAGTTTAAAAAAATTATTGTTTCATGCTACTCATGGTACCAGTTTTTTGTCAGAAAATTAATCACATTTTTTAAAAATGAATTATCCCTTGTTGCCAAAAAAATCATGAAAAATATAATTTTCAAAGATAACCTTTAAAGTAACATTACTATTCAAAATCAACGAAAATTTCGTACAATTGTTCGTAAAATAAACTTAACCAATTAAAAATCAGTGTTCCTTATGGCAATTGCCGAAATTTCAATGTCAGATGTGGTCTGATAAAATAGATGTTTGTAGATACAAAATGCTCGTTTTTAAGGTGGTTTTGCATATCTATTCATACGACACATGAACACTAAAATGGTGTTCGTGTGTCGTATGAATAGATATATTCGCGGGAATTAATTGTGGCCACAAATAAATAAAAACGAGCATTTTGTATCTACAAAAATCTATGTAATCATACCACATCTAGCGTTGAAATTTTGGCTATTGCTATAAGGAACACTGATTGTTAAGGTGTTAACTTTATTTTACGAAATACTTAACGAAATTTTCGTGGCGTGGCGTCTCATCTGGATCCAAACTGTTTGCAAAGACTTTCAAAATTCGGTTCCAGCACTGAAAGAGTTAAACCTTAAATATTATTCCTTCAAGCATTTTACATCAATAATTTATGTTTGAAAAAAATCATTGGTTCATGCTAAATACTGTTTGATATACTGTAAATAATGTAACTACACATCCAAGTAGTGAGTCCATTAAACTATTGCAACCGAAACACCTGGTGTGCCAAGGCACCAGCCGAAGTCAAATGCCTTCTAACTTAGTGCATTTTTTACTATTTATATTTGTATGCATTTGTATGTGTTTGAAAAAATGTATAATCTTTAATGACATCTTCTGACCATGCATGTCCTAGATTTCAAAATCCAGGCCCTGGTCTGACACATTGGTAACATTAACGTTAAACTGTTACCAGGCTTCTAAATTTAATTAGCCAGGTCACAGGAAAAGGGCAGTCTAATCAGTATCCAATAAAACTATTTTTCATTGTCAGAAAACCGCTCTTAAGCAAACAGCTTTCAAGCACCTGCAGGCTGAACTGGATCTAAACTGGCCACAATCGCTTCAATGTCTCTTTAACTGGGATATGGTTCATTTAACTTTAAAGGGATCTTTTCACGTTTTGGTAAATTGACAAAAATTGAAAAAAGTTGTATCGGATTTGCAAATTTTCGTTAAAGTTATGTTATTTTAAGAAAACAGTATTACTAAACATTTACCATGGTCTAATATAGCCATTATATGCATCTTTTAACGATTTAAAAATTATAAAGCGTTGCAACGCGAAACGATTGAATAATTTGGAGAGTTATGTTGTTGTTGTTCAATTGTGTGAAACTACGAAGATTGCTTATTCTAGGTATAAAATTCGTCAACCATTTATACTTGGCAGAATGGTCGAGCAGGCTAATGCGTTTTTACTCCAGGGGGTCACTGGTTCGAGCCCTGCTGCGGACTACTTTTTTTTAAAGAATTTTATTCTGGATTTTTAACTGGAGCTTTTAATATCCAATGTTTACATTTATCAATATAAAGCATTTAATGACTTACTTCAAAACATGTCAAAATCTGTAAAAAGGCCCCTTTTAACATAATACCTAATCCTATAAATATGAGGTCAATATACATGGACTAAACGGTAAATTACGTCTAATTATTTGGACTGTAATGACAATAATGTAAAGAAAGCGAACCCCGACTCAAGCAGACTACAGCATCCACGGGCACCAGCTGGCCTTAGTCAAGACAGGAAAGTACTTAGGCGTGACACTTGCCAGTGATCTTTCCTGGAAACCACACGTGGACTGCCGCACTAAGTCTGCCAATAACTCTCTCGCCTTCCTCCGCAGAAACCTCTCAAGCTGCCCAAAAGACATAAAGTTGCAGTGCTATAAGTCACTAGTCAGACCTGTCCTCGACTACGCATCAGCAGCTTGGGACCCTCACACACAGGCATGTATTCAAGAGTTAGAGGCTGTACAGCAAAGAGCAGCGCGATTCATCACAGGCAACTACAGGACTACAAGCAGCACTAGCCAGATGATCGCAGACCTTGGGCTACCTACCCTAGAACTCCGCCGCCAGCACTCTAAACTTCTGATGATGTATCGAATCACATATGGTCGTCTCGACATTCCAGCCACCGACCCTCTCCGGCGATCCATCACATCTACAAGAGGACGTGGTCTCGAAGACATGGATGGTGCAGTGGTCCGTTACTGGATACCCTAATGCAGAACAGACACCTACCGCCACTCCTTCTTTATCTCTGGAGCTCGATTGTGGAACCAGCTACCAAAGCACCTCACAGTTCTACAGACCCCAGAGTCATTCAGGGAAGGACTGGCCGGCCTCCAATTCAAACATTGAGCTTTCCTGACTGTACATATTATAAATATTAAATGTTTTATTCTTTTAACTGCACTCTCACGATCACCTTGTATATAACAAATGTACGAGTATGCTCCAGAGTGAGATTAGTACATCACATGGAAGAAGAAGAAGACATCAACTACTGAAATAGAAAG
Source organism: Dreissena polymorpha (assembly GCF_020536995.1). Taxonomy (NCBI): domain Eukaryota; kingdom Metazoa; phylum Mollusca; class Bivalvia; order Myida; family Dreissenidae; genus Dreissena; species Dreissena polymorpha. The sequence continues at coordinate 129,320,758 of NC_068355.1, read as the reverse complement.
AAGAAAGAATTCATACTTACCAGTAATTTGAGTAAAGAGTTTGTATTCAATGTTGTATTTCAGGACAGCTTGGTGATATGCAAATCCCATATGACACGTTGATATCGGGTATCATAGCCATTCAATAAGTCGCAAAATGCTTAAACAAAATTTATAAAGCGAAATGTGACTTAAATTGATAACTAAAAATACCAGTATCCTCAGTATGCCAGTTTTGCCTTGTCGAAATCCATTAATTGTTGCATTACTTAATAGCGAAACAAGCCGATTTAAGCTGTAAGAAAGTTTTGACACGAGTGTTATCAAGTCTCTCATGGGCGAAGTCATAGAAAGTGATCCATTCACATCGAATGTGAAGTAACTGAAAAATCGAGTTATCTCAATCGGACTGGCTCGGTCTTTTACATAGGTCGATATTGTTAGAATTTTTTTTACGATTATGATACCTTGGACGATGCTGTTAGCATCGTCAAAAAGTGCACAAGGTCTAGATTATCACAAATCTCTCGTTTTTATGTTTTATTCCTAGGTACTTCCTTTAGCGTAACAAATGCTTTGCCATTTATGCCATAATGTACTTTAGTATTTTGTTTGTCTTAACCATGTTTAAATAACTTCACTGTCTCTATTAACAGCTGCTTTTAAAATGATATTACAGGGACCTATGTATAGGTCCCCGCATATAAACATAAGCTATAATAAGCTTTTGAACCGACATTATTAACAATTGTATAATAATAACCAGGGACCTATACAAACAAATGTGTTTGTATAGGTCCCTGTTATATGTTATGCACTCTTGTCGACTTTTAATAAAATTTACTTGACTTGACTACTGTATTTGAATGGCGTGTATTCATTTCAAACTTGTGATTAATTTTGAAAAAATGAGTTGCGTCTTAAATTATGCAATGGCGAACAACTTCAGTGTCTTCAGCGCTTTGATTAATTTGAATACACAGGTCTGACATTGTGTACACACCGGTCTTAATGACTAACGCAGTGACGTCACCATCTATGTATAGAATGCAGGTCTAATCCAGGTAAAAACGACTGGTTCCCGTGCGGTAGTCGATTGCCGTCTTTACCTATAAAATATTCGAATCACAGTCAAGTCACTTCCGCGTTTTATCATCACCTCACTTTGAAGAGTCGAAATTATTTTTAAATAATTGATTTTTGTACGCTAAGGCAGTTAGTAACAGCTATTACAACTCAAAACAGTAAGTTTTTTTGTAAAAATAGTTAATTAACAATTTATTCATGCACAAATGAATTGCATATGGGAGTTAATTTCGGCGATATTCAAATTACAATCAGTCGGAGTACCTGTAGCGTACCTGTATTAGAGGGTTCAGGCCATTTTTTGTTTTTAATTATTTTTAAATTCTTTTAATGAAATTAAATAGAGCTTAAAATTACCTTGACAATGATGCAATTTTTATTATTCTACGACTTATAGTTTTTTATATCAATTTTTTAGTCTTGAAAATATGGTCAAATTCGGCAACTTTTTCCCATATTATATCATATACATAGTGTAGTAAAACTTCTAAAAGGCACCGAAAATGTAGGATTTCAACCAATATTATTTGATTTTGTTATGGTAAGAGAATAAATAAGTCAGGAACCTATAGATAAGTATATATTTTTGGAAAGCTTGTACAATACACATTGTAATATTGTCAGTTATAATCTTATATATGTCATAATATACCGCATTTCCATGGAAACGAACATACCAAATAACATGAACTTTGCGTCCTTTTGAGCATAGTAAGATAAACACACAAATAGTAACTTGTACAAAAGTCAGGAACATATAGATAACTATATATTTTTGGAAAGCTTGTACAATACACATTTTTATAATGTCAGTTATAATCTTATATATCATAATATACCGTATAAACATGGAAACGAACATACTAAATAACATGAACTTCGCGTTCTTTTGAGCATATTAAGATTAACACACAATTAGTAACTTGTACAAAAGTCAGGAACATACAGATAACTATATATTTTTGGAAAGCTTGTACAATACACATTTTTATAATGTCAGTATCTTATGTATCATTTCTGATGTGGGTGGGGTACCGGTATGTTTTAATATCATGTTTCTATTTCAGCTTTAAAGACAAGGAGCAAAAATCATGGTGTCCAAGACAGCCTGTAAAGCGTTCCTGCTCATTATAAATGTGTTACTTTTCGTAAGTAGTTTGCTGTTTTCATTTAATTAAGTGTACCCATACAGTATCAATTTAATTAAGAATGTCAAGTATCATTGTTTGATTAAGAAATTAGATGTCACTTGATTATGTTTATTATTATGTATGTATATTCTGTAAATTATGTTTGTTACAAAACAGAGACTAAACTAATGTTACTGAAGTGGCAAGTTATAATTTTTGAAAGGGTGAGTGAATCTCATTTAAACCAAGACTGTTTATAATCAGTGTTAAAGTCACCTGGTTAGTATTTTACAAGCAGGTTTGTGAATCTTTATACTGTAATTTACACATCCAGATTAAATTCTTAATCATAACATTGGATTTAAAAAAGGAAATGACTCCTCTATCCATCTGTTTTCAGCAATAACTTGAAACGTTTAAATTAACTTGAAACTAATAGATTTTTTGTGAGGCCTAAAAACAAGAAGTCTTGTTTCCGGTTACCCGACCAACCCTATTTTGAACCGCCAACTCAAAAAAATTTTCTCTTACAAAATCTGCGTCCGAATTTTGTGTGTGAAATTTACACAACTGCAGAAAGCGTCTGAATCCTTTAGACACTCTTTATCATCAATACGCCTAGACGATATAGAGACTACCGGAAATGGTGCTCAGTAAAAATACATAACTAGAAATGGCGCGGCAGAGGCCGACGCGTATCCCCACGCCGCATGTTTGACCCAGGGGGTGCCCCAGGGTTGATAATGGGGCCATGCATAGTTGAGATTGACCGTATTGTCATAAGAGATGTTCAGTATCAATTTGAAGTAAATCGGTGTAAAAATGAAGAATTTATAGTGAAAGGCAATTTTGGGTGGGCGTGGTCTATGTGGGCAAGGGCGCCCCAGGGTTGGTAATGGGGCTATGCATAGTTGAGATTGTCTGTATTGTCATAAGAGATGTCTAGTATCAATTTGAAGTAAATCGGTGTAGAAATGAAGAAGTTATAGTAAAAGGCAATTTTGGGTGGGCGTGGTCTATGTGGGGGGGCCGCCCCAGGGTTGGTAATGGGGCCATACCTAGTTCAGATTGACCGTATTGTCATAAGAGATGTTCAGTATCAATTTGAAGTAAATCGTTGTAGAAATGAAGACGTTATAGTAAAAGGCAATTTTGGGTGGGCGTGGTCTATGTGGGCGGGGAGCCCCAGGGTTGGTAATGGGGCCATGCATAGTTGTGATTGACCGTATTGTCATAAGAGATGTTCAGTATCAATTTGAAGTAAATCGGTGTAGAAATGCCGGCTTCCTGAAAAGTCCCAAAAAATGCCTGTCAACCGGACAGGCTGATGGAAAAGTATGCCTGTCTGGACAAAAATTCACCTGACCGAACAGCGTTAAGTTTATAATTGAAGAATTAAGTAAAGTTTAACTCATATTTATTGCAATGTGCAGCCTGTGTACAAGTACACTCGATAAAGTAAAACAAAACGTTTGCGTGTTCTTGTGATTAGAGTGTATGATGGACAACAGCTTTAAATTATATTCAGACTCAAAACAATATAACATAACATGACTACGCATTGATTAGTATACTTGCACCGTATTGGATCGTTTCAACATACATCACAAAACATATTGATTGTGACTCGTCATAATGCAGCCAATTTCTGTCAGACTTCCACTACTGTGAAAAGTTCTTTTTACTTGTTTTGCTTCATATTCTTTCGATTTTGTTTTTTTTCCTCATCGCTTAGCTTCCTTTTCTGGCCTTGTATAGCGCCATTGAAACTTTAGCAACAACATTTATTCATGTGTAGTTTTTGTTACAACGTTTGTAATTGGATAGGTGGTAATATGTCGGACCAATAAAATTGACATTTTTGAAAAAAACAACAAAGGGAGAGCACTCTTATAAACTAGTGACGCGTTAGTGTTCTTAATGACAGAAAGGCTCGAAATTCACAAAAAGAGGGATTCTAATGGGGTGTTTTCGTTCTTTTGGCAAGTATTAGACTTTTCGGTATTTAGTCACAATTTTTTTGGCCTGTCACAAGGACTGGCGATATTAGAAATTTCGCCCGACCGTTAAGAATTTTGCCGGACAAGACCGGCGGTCCGGCCTTTTCAGAAAGCCTGGAAATGAAGAAGTGAATGTTAAATTACATTAAAAAATGAGTGAAAATCTCTGACCTGGCCCCACCCCAACCCCCATAACTTTTGACCCAGGGGTCAGATCAAAATTCCAAATAGTGCAGGGTCGCACATATGCTCATAGCTACCAAGTGTTAAAGTTTCAAGGTTCTAGTGCTAATAGTGTAGGAGGAGATAGTGGCCAGGACGGACGGACGGCAGAGATAACCACAATATCCCCACGCTTTTGAAAAAGGATGGGGATAAAAAAGCAAAGAACTCTCTAGCTAAATCATGTAAATGGCAACTTCATTGATTGCCGTTAGGTTGGGTAAATGCAGCCACAAACCAGATGGATGCAACAGTATATTGTCCTTACCCCATAACTCAACTATTGCCAATGTATTTGATGGCAATAAACACGGTGAATTGGAAGGATTTGAAGTTGAAGCTTTGGTAAGAAAAAATTGACAACGCACGGTCACTTCTGAACTGCATTTGTTATTTGTGAATATTTTGGAATCGAGCACATTCAGACAAGATCCTGGCATGGTGTCAAATCTCAATACAATTCTCATTTTACCTCTCTAAAATGTTTGCTATAAATTTGCAAAATTCAATATCTAGTGTGTATAAAATAAACAAGTCTAGTCATTTATTCCTAGTCATCTGAACTCTATGATTAATTGAGTTTTGACATGTTTATAAAAAAAGTATTATATTAACTAAGTAAATACTCTGCTGTTGAACTGTTAATTTTGTTAATGTTTTGTTTCATTGACATTTATTCTAGTCAATAAATGCTTTATTCAAAAAGTAGTCTTTAGTTTTCTAAGAATATTTATTTGTACAGTAGATTACAGATAAAGACAATCTGGATTAAACATCTTCTTGTTAAGAACTATATCTGAAAGTTGGTGCTATGTCGTCATGCATTTCACACTGCTGATACCTGAAAATAATGACATTCTCATTGAGTTAAATATTCAATTAAGTGTTGTGGTATTAAGAAGAAAAAAGCCTACCAACCCCCCACATTTTTTTGGGCATGTTACCAGAAACAAAACTTTTTTTTTTAGGCCTGAGCAGCAGATGTTTGCTGAAGATGATCAGATATAGGTTTCCAGCTGAATTCAGCTTTGGCTGATTATGTCCCTTTATCTGCTGCATAATTATTATAACTCTGATGAAACAAAATGTATCTTTTGTTGGTTACAGCTTTGTGGAGCCATTATAATGGGAATAGGAATCTGGGCTATAGCTGACAAAATCTTCATATCCAATATCATAGGGAGCTCACTGTTCAACTCTGCATCCTACATCATGGTGGTAGTAGGAGCGTGTATAATAGTGACAACATTTATAGGATGTGGTGGCGCAGTGGCCAACAACAAATGCCTTGTTGCCGTGGTAAGTTTAAAAAGTTTATTGTTCTGACATGTAAATGGCATTTATTATAATAGACAAATCAATTTTTTTTATTTATTGGACAATACATTCAACAAATAAAATCAACTAAAAAACAATTCAAAAGATTTTAATTTTGCAGTATATGTTTATGTGTTGTAAGGCCTTAACAAAAAATGGTGTGTTTTAGGTTTCTATGTCAGAAAATTACAATGCCGATGTTATGTCAGAAATAAGTGCAAAATCATTATTTTTACAAATCAATATATTTTAGCAACAAACATAAATGAGTTGTAATTACATTTTAAGGACGTTATTAATAAGGCATACACAATGTAAGATGATGTCGGGAAGTCAGTTTAATTCTTGTTGCACTAGTGAAATTGTAATGTATAATGATTTCGCAAAAAATGCACAATGAAATTGAATTTAGTTAAAGTGATATGAGCCTGGTTTTTCCGTCCAGCACTTTTTGGTTACATCATAAATAGCTTGATGTTTAACACTGAATTTTAAGCTGCTGTGTTAACCACAAAATTTTATTTCATTGCTGAGTTTGTGGAAAGTCCTACGATTTAATAAATTGGAAAAAAAAAGTTAAGGCATTTTGCAAAAACAGACAATTTATATTTGTTTAAAGTCAATGATGTAACAGATTAGACACCACTTAGCAAACATGATTTGTATACAAAATCTTTAAATATTCTCTTTGAAATAAACGGCATTGATTCGTCATCACAGCGTTTCGACCTCATCCTTGTTCCTATCAAAACATTTGTAGACACTACACAAGTTATTTAAAAACAGTTTGAGATCTGACTTCAAGATGTAACATATTGGACACGGACTGTTAAATCACCATTAATAAAAAAGAATGTCTGATTGAAAATTGTATAGGTTTGTGCCTTTTTAGCTCATCTATTTTTTTTTTAAAAATTATGAGCTATTGTCATCACCTTGGCGTCGGCGTCCGGTTAAGTATTGCGTTTAGGTCCACTTTTCTCAGAAAGTATCAATGCTATTGCATTCAAACTTGGAACACTTACTTACTATCATGAGGGGACTAGACAGGCAAAGTAAGATAACTCTGGCGTGCATTTTGACAGAATTATGTGCCCTTTTTATTCTTAGAAAATTGAAACTTTTGGTTAAGTTTTGTGTTTAGGTCCATTTGATTCCTTAAGTATCAAAGCTATTGCTTCATACTTGCAACACTTACTAACTATCATAAGGGGACTGTGCAGGCAAAGTTATGTAACTCTGACCGGCATTTTGACAGAATTATGTGCCCCTTTTATACTTAGAAAATTGAAAATTTTGTTAATATTGTGTTTAGGTCCACTTTATTCCTACAGTATCAAAGCTATTGCTTTCATACTTGCAACACTTATTAACTATCATAAGGGGACTGTGCAGGCAAAGTTATGTAACTCTGACTGGCATTTGAACGGAATTATGGGCCCTTTATACTTAGAAAATTGAAAATTTGGTTAAGTTTTGTGTTTTGGTCTTTTTACCCCTAAAGTATCATAGATATTGCTTTCATACTTGGAACATTTGCAAACTATCATAAGGGTACAGTAAAAGGACAAGTTGCATAACTCTGGTTGTCATTTTTACGCTATTATGGCCCTTTTTTGACTTAGTAACTTTGAATATATGGTTAAATTTTGTGTTTCGATCCACTTTACTTCTAAAGTATCAAGGCTATTGCTTTTAAACTTCAAATACTTTCATGCTATCATGAGGTTACTGTACCTGGCATGTTGAATTTTACCTTGACCCTCAAGGTCAAATTATTAAATTTTTCTAAAATTGCCATAACTTCTTTATTTATGATTAGATTTGATTGATACTTTGACAAAACTACTCTTACCTGACATACCACAATAGACTCCACCCAAACCATCCCCCGTGCCCTCCCCCCCGAATCCCCCCCCCCCCCCCCCCCCCCCCCTTAATTTTTTTTTTAAGATCATCTCACAAATGACCACCACACCCTCACACTATACCCCACCCCAACCCCAATTTTTTTTTTGAAACGGTTAAATAACACACATTTTTTTTTTTATTATTTTATTTTTGAAATACCATCTAACCATCGCACCCAAGAATCCCCTCCCCCCACACACCCCCCACCCCTGAATGTTTTTTTTTTGCATTTTTTTTGCATTTTTGGAAGATAATGTAATAAATGTCCACACCCCCACACTATACACCCCTCTTCACTCCACCCCTCCCTCCTTTGTGATTGAAATTGAGAGTCCCTGTGCCTTTAAAAAGAAAAATGAATGAGCGGTCTGTACCCTCAAGGAGGTGCTCTTGTTTAAGTTTTATATCCAAGAAATAACCTTTATTGATAATATTGAAATAAAGGTACATGTAAGTAGCCCAAGATTTTTTGGTAGAGTTATGGAAGCAGGAACTCATGGGCACTATAAAAGGTATACCTTTTTTGTCCAGAATCCGCATGTATTTGTTACAAATTTTTGTACTAACAGGGTAGAACTTGGTAGTTTTATGATATTTATCAACATGTTTTATATTAATCTTAACAAATATGGCCACAACATGTTCAAATACATACATGAAATTTATATTTAACATGATATTGGGATGTAACTAAAAAGTGCTGGATGGAAAAACAGGGCTCATAGTATGGGCATCTAACAGTATATGCCATGTTTATAGGTGTCTATTGCAACCGTTGTTTATTTTTGGTGTTTTCACTTCATATACACTTATATTTGTTAATGCAGAATCATTATATTTAAACAATATCCGAGAAAGAGAATAATAATGCATTTGAATATCAAGCACAGGGGTCTAGCTAGGCTCACAGGGGTCTAGCTAGGCTCACAGGGGTCTAGCTAGGCTCACAGGGGTCTAGCTAGGCTCAAAATTGAGGTAGAAGCCACTTCTCCCTAAAGTCAAAATAGGGAGAAATGGTAACATCTTTTGGAGAAATGGTACATTTGCGTCATAGATCTTAGTTTAATGTATATTTTGCGGCAACTTAAAGGATAAGTGGTTTCTGTTCAGCGTTCAATCAACTCTTCACTTGTTTTTAGTGCTGCAACGGTATATCAGAATATATCGCAATACGAAATCCGCATATTGTATTGCGATACGATTTTCATCATACCGGTACAAAAATTCTACAAAAATTAATCCATATTCCGCCCAGAAAAGCCATTCGAAATAATGATATCAAGGTAAACAAAACAAAACCCGTGTTAAATTTAAGATGAAGCTTATGGAAATACGAAAAAACAAACAATTAATTACATATTAATAAAAATGTAAATAGATGTTTACATTATAAACATAAGTAATAATGATCAAAAACAAATTTACATAACAGCATTCTGATAAGTTACACGACTGGCTTTTAAACATCCATAAAAAAAATTCCGGTTATTATTCTTCTTGTCGGCTTTTATAAAAGTTCTCAAAATGGCAGACGAAACGAACGCCGAGTTTGACTTTATAGACATTTTTGTAAATAATGCTAGAATTGCCAATAGGATATAACTAGAACTTAAACATACAATACAAAGGTTATGTTCATGCAATTAAGTTGGTTTTAGTGATTAGCTGGAGAGTTATAATACTGGTACAAGTTAGCAATATATATTGGCTGCAATATATTGCAATACGGGTTTTTGAACTTACAACATATTGCAATGCAGTTTTTTGCGTATTGTTGCAGCACTAATTGGTTTATACAATAAGACATGTTAAGTGTACATTTTTCTTATTTCTCATGGATTGTTGATAATGATGGTACTTTTTATATTTTTCCTGAACAGGTGTATCAAATAAACTTCAATTGTAACAAACCAGTAATGTTCAGAATATTTTTAACCAGGTTTTCCGAAGGAAAAAACTGGTTATTAGAATGGCGAATGCGGGCGGGCTGGCTGGCGGGCTGGCTGGCTGCTGGCTGGCTGGCTGGCGGGCTGGCGGAATAAGCTTGTCCGGGTCATAACTATGTCGTTCATTGTCAGATTTTAAAATCATTTGGCACATTTGTTCACCATCATTGGACGGTGTGTCGCGCGAAATAATTACGTCGATATCTCCAAGGTCAAGGTCACACTTTGAGTTCAAAGGTCAAAAATGGCCATAAATGAGCTTGTCCGAGCCATAACTATGTCGTTCATCGTCAGATTTTAAAATCATTTGGCACATTTGTTCACCATCATTGGACGGTGAGTCGCGCGAAATAATTACGTCGATATCTCCAAGGTCAAGGTCGCCACGACTAAAAATAGATTAAAAAAAAACAAAAACTTACAAAGGGGGTTAATTTTTTTTGGTCATTTCAAAAGTTCAGTTTGAGTTTTCTCCCTTTATCAGATTTTTTTTTCACAATGAAAACCTGGTTTTGTGACAATTTTGTCCCTTGTTACTTCCTTGTTAATTTTAAGCATTAGAACATTAAAACAAATTCTTATTTTGTTACAAATATTTGTTTTAAATTAAAAATTCATTTAAAATCTTATTTTACAGCAGAGATTCCAAATCTGACCTGTAAATGCGCCCCATATTTATTGGCCCAGTACTAGGTTATCTCTTCCCATTTGATCATTCTTGAGTATTGTTTTTATAATGGGCCATTTAGCTTTGTTTAAGAATAGTTATTTGTAGCCAGCACAAGGCAATTAATCAAGGGATCATCTATGAACGATTTCAAGAAGTCTAAAAGCTCCAGATTGTTCTTTTGAATGTTCAACTTTGCATGATCTGTAAATGGGGCAACTTATGGCTGAGAATCCTCCTGTGTCCAATCCTCCATATCAAATTGATTTTAATCAGTCAATCAGGGTTCGCACAGACCTTGAAAAGTGCTTGAAAATCAAGGTTTATCTTGAAAAGTTCTTAAAAACGATCTGGAGTGCTTGAAAGTGCTTATTTTCAACCATAGCCTTGAAAAGTGCTTAGAAAGTGCTTGAAATTGGCTGGAAAAGTGCTTGAAAATTAAATAACAACAATTAAAAATGTTAAAAACAGATTCATTATTTCCAAGCTTTCAGATAATTATCCCCACGCTTTTTGAAAAAAAGGTGGGGATATTGTGGTGATCTCCGCCGTCCGTCCGTCCGTCCGTCTGTCCGTCCGTCTGTCCGTCCGTCTGTCCGTCCGTCCTGGCCACTATCTCCTCCTACACTAAAAGCACTAGAACCTTGAAATTTACACACATGGTAGCTATGAGCATATGTGCGACGGTGCACTATTTGGAATTTTGATCTGACCCCTGGGTCAAAAGTTATAGGGGTTGGGGTGGGGCCGCGTCAGAAATTATCACTCATTTTTTAGGTTATTTTACATTTACTTCTTTATTTCTACACCGATTCACTTCAAATTGATACTGGACCTCACCTATGACAATACAGTCAATCTCAACCATGCATGGCCCCATTCCCAACCCTGGGGCGCCCCACCCACATAGGCCACACCCACCAAAAATTTCCATTTACTATAATTTTTTCATTTCTACACGGATTCACTTCAAATTGATACTGAACTTTTGTTATGACATTAGGGTCAATCTCAACTATGCATGGCCCCAATCCCAACCCTGGGGCGCCCGCCCACATAGGCCACACCCACCAAAAAATTCCATTTACTATAATTTTTTCATTTCTACACGGATTCACTTCAAATTGATACTGAACTTCTCTTATGACATTAGGGTCAATCTCAACTATGCATGTTCCCATAACCAACCCTGGGGCCCCGCCCACATAGACCACACCCACCCAAAATTGCCTTTACTATAATTTCTTCATTTCTACACCGATTCACTTCAAATTGATATTGAACTTCTCTTATGACAATACAGTCAATCTCAACTATGCATGGCCCCATTACCAACCCTGGGGCGCCCCGCCCACATAGACCACACCCACCCAAAATTGCCTTTTACTATAATTTCTTCATTTCTACACCGATTCACTTCAAATTGATACTGAACCTCTCTTATGACAATACGGTCAATCTCAACTATGCATGGCCCCATTACCAACCCTGGGGCGCCCTGCCCACATATGTCACACCCACCCAAAATTGCCTTTTACTATAACTTCTTCATTTCTACACCAATTCACTTCTAATTGATGATGAACTTCTCTTATGACAATACGGTCAATCTCAGCTATGCATGGCCCCATTACCAACCCTGGGGCACACCTAGGTCAAACATTCGGCGTGGGGATACGCGTCGGCCTCTGCCGCGCCATTTCTAGTTTCACGTTATATCGATCCGATGATATTGATCGCTCCTCCTATCTGACCCACGCCAATTTTCGTGCGCTTTTTATCAGAACAAAGAAATTCATTTATTTTTATGTAGAAGTTGTAACCTTAAATAGCTGTACACGATGCATGCAAACCGTGTCAGATGATTTACACATGTTGCAATACAACGGTCCTGATTGGGTGATTATTTCATCAAATCTTTAAATAGAATCATATGAGGAAATTCATTTGATAACTTTCAAAAATTGCAAACGTTTGTGTTTATGACTTTAATCGTCTATATAACCCACCCATAATTTGATTTTAAAAATGGAAATCAGGCATATATGGGATTATTGAGTAATGAATTAAGATGGGAGAAGTTGCATGTATGCGATTGAGACAGTTGAAACGTATGTATCAGGGAATCTGGAGACTCGGGGATCATACGATTACTACAATCAGCTATGAGTTCTCCTTGGCTTCAAACTGTTAATTGAATAATCAAACACTCAATTAACAATCCTCCAGGTGCGGTATCCTACAGCTAGGTGCGTACACTGTTTTCTTTTATACGCGGCGTTTTATAAGATAAAAACACTGTCATGGGCATGGGTGTGAATTATTTACATTATTTATTATCACTTTTAAATGAAAGGGATCAATACAATACGTTTATGTTGCATTATTATATTTTAAGCGAATATGATGAACACGGCGGTATAAATTATGGGTCTGCTGTGATTCGGTGTTCGCCTTATGGCAAACGGCCGCGCGACATTTGATCTGCAGGGTTGTCATTATGATTGTAAACAAAGGATTATTTTGGAATAGTAACCGATTCTGCCGGGGGTCAAGGTCCAGGGCAAGGCCCTGGTAGGGGGTCAGGGGGCGAAGCAAACGAATTCTAGACATTTTAGGGACAAAAATCTGCTATTCTCAGAGCATAAAAAGTTAAAATAAGGTCTACAAAGAATAGACAATTTTAAGATTTTCACATTTTTAGTATACTGTACCATGTAAAAACATTGTATTGATAGATCATTGCATGTTCCAATTCTATCCATTACCCGATAATCCAGTATTATTACGATTTCTTTCTTTCAAAACCAAATTATGGCCAATATTGACAATGAATGTCGTCCGCCATTTAACACAAGTTTATATACAAATTGAATTGTGGGATTGGGGAATTCCCATTGAACATGCGTGAATCACGTGACGCGATTTGAAAGCATTGAGAACCGTTTACATTGAAAAATTACGACAAATCAACGACTTAATCTAAACTGTTACATGTACCTCATTTCAGAAAAGTTTGCGGAAGTGAAAATTAATTTCTGAGAATAAAAACGCGTCTTTCTTTAAATTTTACCGAGTACTTTTTATTCCGGATCGTGATATAACTTGTCAGGTCATTCATGCATGTAGACCTATATGTATGCATAGTTTGGCAATCTCAAAACATGTTATTAACCTACTTATTACATTATGCGTTATGACCATTTGTATATCAAAATGCATTATTTAATTGAAGTATTTTCAAATGCGTTTACTTAAATGCAGGGATCATATTTTCCAGCAACATCAATCGGTCTGGTTTTAAATGGGGAAAAAGTGTCCGAAAAATTTTATCCGAAATTATGACAAATTACGTTAAAATATATACCATTGATTTTGCCATTCATGAAGAGGGTATAATAATGTACAAGTTAAATTGCCTTAAGCATTTTTTTAAACGGAACATACGAGTTTTCTCAATTGGTTTTATCATTAGCTATTTCACTGTTGTTTCGGTAACTGTTTTATCTGACTTTTCAATCACGAGTGCGAAGCACGAGTGAATAAAAACCACGCATCTTAACTTCCGGTCGTGGGTTATTCAACAACAAACAATAAAGTACACAAATTATTTCGATTCTAACATGATTTTTACTAAAGATTTATACAATGTATATTATTTTTCTTGTGTACTATTTCATGTGAAGTTCCGCCCATAAAAATAACTTTCGGCTGTTCTGTCAATCAAAACCGCAACTTTCATTCATTTATTGCCGGATTATTACGCTGGTGGAAAATGTATCGGCATGTTTTGTTTAGTTACAGCGCGTGCTTTCAGTGTATAAGGTCCGCCCACAATTATTGCAGAATATCCGATTTTCTTCTTTGTTTATATGAAAGTTTACTGATTGAATCATGCATGAAATGCACAATTTCCACGAGGATAACATCGAGGTTTTAATCTCCGAAGTAACTGTCAACGATTTTATCATAGATGAGCACACATTACGGACCGATTAGTGTGCTAGGTATAAGCCAGTGAAATTATCGATTGATATTGACACTGGATTATTCACGCTTGACTAATACACAACCGCGCAAATCGTCGTTGTTTGGGGTCATACGCTGATACTAGTCGGCTGACGTGCAATAGACTGGTCCTGACCGGTTTAGAGACTGCAGTGAATGGTTTATCACACCTAATTGAGATAAGAATGTAATTAGGGTATGCTAGCATGTGCACTGCGTAATCGATTTCATGCCATGGAAATTTTAGCAAACAGAATCAGACCGACTCTTTGGGATTTTCAATCGGTCTTTCATGACCCCAATCGGTTTAGGACCGACAAAACCGAAAAAATATGATCCCTGCTTAAATGTGTTATTCGAAATCATTTTCAGATTTCATTATTCACGGAAAATTTAGAAAATTCTAGCAACAGAGACACATTTCTCGTGTTTTTCATGTACAGATAAAATCATGCCAAAATTAGACTTCATGTATAACGTCACGTCATTTTTCCTCGGGGAAAGCGTGGACTTTAATATTTAGATGCTGAATAACAACTTCGTAGGGCGCTTATATCTTTTTTTTGTAGATAATCGAAGAGCATTTTTTAATATGTGGAAACCTTTTCTCTCACTAAAAAAACTAGTTAATTACGCTCTCCAGTGCTACATTCGTTGAGCTACGGTCAGTAATAATCGGTGAAATGTACAGCTATTTGATACAGTTTCACGTGGGTTCGACAAGTATTCGGCTGCCTGAGCGCTGATTTGTTGACGTGCTTACCAAGAAGAATTCGATTAACAGCTGGAAAAATCAATATTGGCCACTCGCTGAGAAATTCATTGACAACAGTAGCTCTTAGGCGGAGTTAATGGACTGACTGAATGACCGGACGTCGCTCTTCTATACAACGGTTATTCCTCGTCAATTATTGTCGGTTTGCGTGATCAAAACTTCCGATCGCAATTTTAAAGATTCGGGAAAAACAACCGATTTTCTGGCGATTTTAACCGATGAATTCGATCGGCAATCGGTTAATAATGACAACCCTGGATCTGAACACTCATCGCGGGCTTTATATTGGTAAGCGAACACAGTGAGATGAATACCGCAGCGAGTGGCGTTTGTTTAAGTACAAGGTGCCTGTACTAAGGACAAAAATACATATTTTCATACGAAGTCATAGTTTTTTCTCCAGATTTATGACAGTTCCCATCTGTTTATACTAGCAGGTGCTGGATCGGTACGGGTTTTATAAGGTAAGGGAGGTAACTAATACTCATCTGTCGCCAATTGGTCTACTTTGGTTTTTTTTGTATGCATTATGCTATTATGGTGCTGACAAGTTGAAATATGCCAGTGAAGAAGTGCATTTTTCAGAAAGGGTTGTTTTTGAAGTTCTCTTGGGTAATTGACAACACCAATTCTAAGTATGCAGAACAGATATAGAGATGGCTAGTATGGTGGAATCCGCGTAGTAAAG
Organism: Dreissena polymorpha; assembly: GCF_020536995.1. Taxonomy (NCBI): domain Eukaryota; kingdom Metazoa; phylum Mollusca; class Bivalvia; order Myida; family Dreissenidae; genus Dreissena; species Dreissena polymorpha. The sequence continues at coordinate 129,305,029 of NC_068355.1, read as the reverse complement.
CCACCAGAAGAGTAAACATTTAGAATACATATTCAATACAAATAACGGGTTTTGTTTTGGTATGTGTAATGCCTTTGGTCAATTACGGTACTAAATTATCATAATGAAATATCTTACTTTTGATTAAAACAGTTGGTACGGTATCAGGGTAGTGCAGACTGTTGTAAGTCACAAAGAATGTTAAGCAAGAAGGGACCAATTTAGCGAAAAATGTTGTCAGTATTGGACACTAAAATAATATACATTTTTCAGTATGTGGGACTAAAGACGTGCTTGAATTTGGATTTTTTCCCTTGAAAAGTGCTTAAAAAGTGCTTGAATTTTATTCAAGAAAATCTGTATGAACCCTGTCAATGTCTGGCATAAAGTAAATCATTTAAAGGGGGAGATGTTACTTCGCCTTCATGAAATTAATGTGCTAAATTAATATTCCCTGGGCGAACTAATCGCCCACTTTGCCCACTAGCGAGACCCCTGTTAGCGTGCTTTCGTTTTGACAACTGACAACAGAAATGATTCGATGTACGATGTGAATCTAAATTTAGTTTTAGTGCAGATTCGTTCATACGACACAAAGACACAATTTTGTTTTACAGATCATTTCAACTTAGAAGACTGGATGAGTCATGTGAAATATCGAATATAATAAATATTTTTATAAACAACTGGTAGCAAGTTGAGTTGCAGATACTTGGTCAGTTAACTAACTCCTTTGACCTGTTAATTTTTTTCAGCTCAATTCAACAGTGAAAAATGCCCATAATATCACTTTAATACTTAAATGTTTGATAATCGAAAGAAAATTTAAGTGTGTGAACATACTTGTTCCTCTGCATTTCATGGTTTATTGGACATTAAAGATTCGAAAAATAACTGAAGGTACATCGAATCTGCAGTGTATAGTTGTCTTAATTTTCCCATTAATCTTGCTCATCTAATAGGGGCATGCAAATCTACAAATTCTCATGTTATTGTGGTAAATTTAAGTTTTGCATACCAGTGGGTTTTTTTGCAAAAAATTACAGCCGATTTTTGGCTGCTTCCCAATCACAAAAATAAAAGTTTTTTCCCAAAAAGCTGACCCAAATTTCCCCAAAAAAGCCCAATTTCCTTTTTTTTTAAAGAAAGAAGTCTCTTATGACTTCTTATTTCTAGATCTCAACTTTTTATTAAAACATCCTGCAAAATATATAACTTTAATTTAGTCCTTTTTGTTGATAATTAATTCCCAAATTTGCAATTAAAACAATCCCAATTTGACCAGAATCCTTTTCCCAAAATGGCTAGAAAAACCCTGAACATGCACTTAAGAACAATTTTAATTCTGTTACTCAAGTCATATTTATAATGCTTAATTTTTCCCAATTTAGCGTGCTATTTTTCCAAATGTCATGGTTTATTGCGCGAATTTTTCCAATTCAAATGGCACAGGCTGTAACAAATAAAAGCTAAAAAAATCACTGCATACATTAATTTTTTTTTAAAAACTACCTACCAGCTCATATTTTTTTCAGGAATTTTACCAGAAAAATGCTTCGTTTCATTATATTTTAGCCTAATAATTCTAATTGTATTAGCAAGAAATATAGGGTTGAATAAAATTGACTTTGCTTTGAATAACTTTCAATGTTTTTTTTATTTCAGTTTGTAGCTGTGATTGGGTTGATGTTTGTGCTCCTTCTTACAGCCGCCATTTTGGGTGCTGTCTTCAGGGATAATGTAAGTGAGGCTCTTGTACGGCTCCTGAAGTGTCATGGCTTTCGAGTAATGTTTTGTTAGCTCACCTGAACACAATGTGCTCATGGTGAGCTATTGTGATCTTTTGTCAGTTGTGCATTGTCCGTCGCCCGTTGCGCGGCTTCAAGATTTGCCTTTGTTTACACTCTAGAGGCCATATTTATTGTCCAATCTTCATGAAATTAAGTCAGAAGATAGGTCTCAATAATATCTTGCATGAGTTCAAGAATGGTTAGGTTTGCTTGGAAAACATTGCTGCCAAGGGGCAGGGCATTTTTCCTTATATGGCCATATATGGCTATAGTGAAATCTTGTTGTTAACACTCTAGAGGCCACATTTATCGTCCGATCTTTATGAAACTTGGTCAGAAGATTCATCCCAATAATATTTTTATGTACCTTCTATAGTAGTGGGGGACATATTGTATTTGCCCTGTCTGTCTGTTGGTCCGTTGGTCTGTTGGTCTGTTTGCGCCAACTTTAACATTTTGCAATAACTTTTGCTATGTTGAAGATAGCAACTTCATATTTGGCATGCATATGTATCTCATGAAGCTGCAAATTTTTGAGTGGTGAAAGGTCAAGGTCATCCTTCAAGGTCAGAGGTCAAATATATGTGGCCAAAATCGCTCATTTTATGAATACTTTTGCAATATTGAAGATAGCAACTTGATATTTGGCATGCATGTGTATCTCATGGAGCTGCACATTTTGAGTGGTGAAAGGTCAAGGTCATCCTTCAAGGTCAGAGGTCAAATATATGTGGCCCAAATCGCTTATTTTATAAATACTTTTGCAATATTGAAGATAGCAACTTGATGTTTGGCATGCATGTGCATCTCATGGAGCTGCACATTTTGAGTGGTGAAAGGTCAAGGTCAAGGTCATCCTTCAAGGTCAGAGGTCAAATATATGTGGCCCAAATCGCTTATTTTATGAATTCTTTTGCAATATTGAAGATAGCAACTTGATATTTGGCATGCATGTGTATCTCATGGAGCTGCACATTTTGAGTGGTGAAATGTCAAGGTCAAGGTCATCCTTCACAATGTCAAGGTCATCATTCAAGGTCAAACGTCATATAGGGGGACATTGTGTTTCACAAACGCATCTTTTTTTAAATGATGCCGGTTGGCTGAAAAACATGGCGGCCAGGGGGTGGGGCATTTTTCCTTATATGGCTTTAGTATAACCTTGTTTACACACTAGAGGCCATATTTTTTTTCAATCTGCATGAAACTTGGTCAAAAGATTTGTCCCAATAATATCTTGGATGAGTTCGAAAATGGTTTTGGTTGCTTTAAAAACATGGCCACCAAGGGGCCCGGCATTTTTCCTTATATGGCTATATATGGCTTTAGTAAAACCTTGTTAACACTCTAAAGTCCACATTTATTGTCCAATCTTCATGAAATTTGGTCTTAATGATATCTTGGATGAGTACGAAAATGGTTAAGTTTGCTTGAAAAACAAGGCCGCCAAGGGGCGGGGCATTTTTCCTTAAATGGCTTTATATGGCTATAGTAAAATCTTGTTAACACTCTAGAGGCCACATTTATGGTCCAATCTTCATGAAACTTGGTCAGAAGATTCATCCCAATAATATCTTGGACAAGTTTAAAAATGATGCCAGATGGTTGATAAACGTGGCTGCCATGGGGCGGGCATTTTCGCTTAAATGGCTATAGTAAAACCTTGTTAACACTCTAGAGGCAACATTTATTGTCCAATCTTCATGAAATTTGGTCAGAAGATTGGTCTAAATGATATCTTTGATGAGTTCGAAAATGGTTACGTTTGCTTAAAAAACATGGCTGCCAAGGGGCGGGGCATTTTTCCCTATATATGGCTATAGTAAAATCGTGTTAACACTCTAGAGGCCACATTTATTTTCCAATCTTCATGAAACTTGGTCAGAAGATTTGTCCCAATGATATCTTGGATGAGTTCGAAAATGGTTTCGGTTGCTTTAAAAACATGGCCATCAGGGGGCGAGGCAATTTTCTTAATATGGCTACTGTATATATGGCTTTAGTAAAACCTTAAGTTATTAACGCTCTAGAGGCCACGTTTATTGTTGGATCATCATGAAACTTGGTCAGACGATTTGTCCCAATGATATCTTGGATGAGTTCGAAAATGGTTCCAGTTGGTGGAAAAGCATGGCCGCCAAAGGGGCGTGGCATTTATCCTTATATAGCTATAGTAAAACCTTGTTAACACTCTAGAAGCCACATTTATAGTCCGATCATCATGAAACTTGGTCAGAAGAATTGTCCCAATGATATCTTGAATAAGTTCGAAAATGGTTCCAGTTGGTTGAAAAACATGGCCTTGAAGGGGCCACGGCATGTTTCCTTATATGGCTTCATGAATCTTCATGAAACTTTGTCAGAATATTTGTTTAAATGTTATCTTGGATGTGTATGAAAATGGTTCTGGTCTGTTGAAAAACGTGGCTGCCAGGGTGTTAACTAGTCATGAAAGTTGGTTAGAACATTTGTTCTCATGACATCTTGGGCTGCACAGAACAGCTCAGTTCCTTTGAATCTCAGTTGAGCAACTTTGGGCCTTTTGGGCTCTTGCAGCGCCCTCACACTACTTTGGGGGAAGGGGTCCACAGCCCTTAGGAGGGGGAATTTTCGCGGCGTTTCCCTTTTTGGGGGATTTTTTTACATACTCTCTCATTATTACATTTGTACATGTTTGCACTATATTCATTGCATTTTTCATAATTTAGTATGTTTGAAAAGATTAAATTGAAATTGAATTGAGATATAATAATCATGAGACACATCTTTCTATTAAAAAAAAATAAATATGTTTTCTTAGGGGGAATTCTTTTTAGGTAGGGGACTGCCGCCGAAATTCGGCGGCAGATTTGATAGATTGAGGGCCCTGTCTGGTTACAGTTACATTAAAAAGCAGTGTGTTCAATCAATAATAACTTGATTTTGTATTCTCCTAAGCAGTTGTCAGCTCTTTAAAATAATTGATTGTTTGAGATATTAACATGTACTTAGATTTGTAAAAGAATGATATGGTAAAAAAAGGCCACTACAAATAATATAGACTCTGTTTTACATCATGTCTGACACTAATTACATATGTATTTATTTTTTTAAGTTTCTGTTTTTGTTTACCATTATATTTTATGTTTGTCAGCTTGAAGACAACCTCCAAGAGGACATGAAGCGTGGCATCAGAACTCAGTATGCCACCAGTGTTGATTACAGTGATAGAAACAGGGATGTCACAGAGTCCTGGGATATGTTGCAACAACGGGTAATTTCTTAGTTTTTTTTAATGGATGCTAAAATTATCAATTTTACAGGTAAATGTCATAGACTGTATATTTTTATGTCTCCCACTTAACATTACTTGTAGGTTTGTTCATAATATTTTTTTACATGTTTTAACATTTGTCATTTGCTGTAACAGAAGTGTACACAATAGTAAGTTTTTTATTTTCAACAAGAAATCGCAGCTTATAAGTTATAAGCAAATTAAAGGGCCTTATATGGATCCTAAGATTTTTTTGAATAAAATTAACAAACATCTGTGTTTCTTTCATATCTTCAAATTGTCTTGGCTGATTTTTATGATATTTTAGAAGTTTTCCTTCTGGGGTCCTGTCCCTAACATGCATGCGATTCCGCTTCACAGCACAATATTGCCACTTAAGCGAAAAATAGAAATATGTCTTAACACATTTTTAGCTTGACTATTATATATGAAATATATATAGTGGAGCTATCCTACTCACCCCGGCGTCGGCGTTGCCGTTCCCGTGTCGATTTGCGTGCAAATGTTAAAATTTGTGTACTACCCCAAATATTTTCAATGTCCCTTGACATATTGCTTTCATATTTTGCATACTTGTTAACCATCATGACCCCAACCACAAACAAGGTTATTGCCCCTTTTATACTTAGAATATGCATATTATTGATAAATCTATGTTAAAGTTTGACAAAACAACACTTACCTGACATACCACAGTGCACTCAACTCAAACCATCCCCCACGCCCCCCCCAGAACCCCTCCCCCCCCAACCCTCCCCCAATTTTTTTTTCTTTCTTCTTATTTTTGAAAGATCATCTATTAAATGATCACACACCCACATTATACCCCCCTTCCCCCCCACCCCCCAACCCACCACCCCCCCAAAAAAATATTTTTTTTTCTTCTTATTTTTGAAAGATCATCTATAAAATTATCACACACACACCATTATACCCCCTTCGCCCCTCTCCATGATGGCTTACTTTATACTGTCGAATAGTCGAGCGCGCTGTCCTCTGACAGCTCTTGTTTCCTTACCCTATGGTTAGATTTGCAAACAATTTCACGCAAATGATATTTAAGTAGGAATTTTTTTCAAAAGGTTCCTTTTGAAAAAAATAATCCTACTTTAATTATGTTTGTGTGAACTTGTTTTCAAATCTAACCATAAGGTAAGGAAAAAATGTATAAAATGGTTGTTTGAGCTTACAATAGATTATTTGCATGGTTCCACTTCACTGAAAAATTGCTGCTTAAGCTTAAAATAGACAGATGTCTAAAAGCTGTTTTCGATGTATCAAACAATTTCATACATATTTGTATTTGTTGGTTGTTTGCAAAAATCATTCTGAAAGGTTCAGGTCCCTTTCACAAAATACCAGATTGAGGTAAAAATGGAACTTGTGTCACAAAATAGACAACACAATATTTTGTAGTACTCTGATACTAGTCTTTGCTGCTAGATATTCAAGTACGGTTTTCTCAAATCATTTTATGCACATGTTCATTAGGTTCATTACAAGCTTTTTGGAGCATCTCTACTGTACAAGACAGTAGCCCAAGATTATACATTATTTATCCCTTTAATATACTGAACATCAAACTCCTGTACCTTTCTCAAACTATGTCGCCTAATTGGCAATACAAAATATAAAAAATTTGATGGCTTTATATAGATTACAGAGTTTAATTTGTTACTTGCACAAATATTCTATATGTATTTTCATAATGTCAACTACCACAATATTATCCTCCTTAAAAATAGACACTGATGTTTAATAACATAATATATGCTAAAGCATTCCATATTGATTTTTAAAACAGCTTTTACCAACTTTATCCCAATGTTATTGTTCCAGTTGCGATGCTGTGCTGTCAATGATGAGGGCTGGGGTCTGTACCAGGAGTCCAACTGGTTCACCAGGCAGTACAGTAAGTAATCACTTATATCTGAAGGTACTGTTGATTTATGCTTTCAGTGGTCAGTGACACTGACTATGACTATGCAAACTTCAATTTTTGTGGCAGCTAGTTTTCATGTCCAAGGGACACATTCTTATATTGAAGTTGTACATGTATTAAGGTGTATTTGGTGTTATTTAAATGTGTCAGATTTCCTTATTATGCATTGTGTTAGTCATGATTTCGGGCCATAAAAACAGCTGGGGGGGGGGGGGCAGGTGGGCACAGGGAAATATTTGTCAGGAGCATAACTTTGTCTAGCATTGTTTGAGTTTGAAATGACTTGGCATAAATGATAAGCATGATGGTCCCTAGGTCCAAGGTCAAGGTTACAATGCAAGGATGTGCTTGAACTACCTTCGTCCAAGGTTAAATTGTGGAAATTCACAATTGACACTTTGTCTGGAGCATAACTTTGTCCAGCATGGCTGGATTTTCAAAAACCTTAACAAGCATAATTGATCAAAAAGATGAGGCGGAATGTCAGGTGTAAATCCAGGTAAATAGCTCTAAGGTCAACATCACAAATACGATCATTACATTGATCAAATTAATGATTTTGAAATTCAGGAATTTAATTACTTTAAAATAATTTTGCAGCAGTTACAAGTACACTGAGCTGCACATACTACAACCAAGTATGTAGGTTGAATGTAAAGGTTACAATTTAAAGACAAACAATTAGAGAAATTAATTGAGACTTTTTCCATTCTTAACCTGAATTTTTTTAGTGACTGGTTTATTTTTGTGACAACAAAGTTTTTGTTCTGAATTGCAAATGTGGAAAGTTCTTGGAGTGTTTAATTTTCAACTTATTATGATTGCTATGTATGTTTAGATATTTATATATAAATACAAACTCTTTTTTAATAATTGTCCATACTGAGCCAAGTGAGATTTCCATAAATATTGCTCATGTTTCACTTGTTTATTGCTCATGTTTCACTTGTTTTTTGCTCACGTTTCACTTGTTTATTGCTCATGTTTCACTTGTTTATTGCTCATGTTTCACTTGTTTATTGCTCATGTTTCACTTGTTTATTGCTCATGTTTCACTTGTTTATTGCTCATGTTTCACTTGTTTATTACTCATGTTTCACTTGTTTCAATTTTGCAGGTGAGTATGACAAAAAATTCGTGCCACCCAGCTGCTGTGTATATGAAAACAGACTGGGCCAGTATCTGAACCTGCAAAACTGTCAGTCATTCGCATTTGGACCACCGAGGATGCAAACTGGGGCTCAGAATAACGCTCTTCATTACAGGGTAAATAAATGAGCCTTGCTCTGGGAAAACAGGGCATAATGACTGCGTCTAAATTGTTGTCCCAGATTAGCCAGTGCAGTCTGCGCAGGCTTATAAGGGACTAAAACTTTTTTACTTCAATAGATTTTCGTTTAGAACATAATTCCTTTAAGCAAAAAATACCATAGAAGCGGAAAATATTGGCCCTGTTTAGCGTGTGCAGATTGCATTAATCCCATTTTTTTCGAGTGTGGTACAACTATTGTGAGATTAACCATACAGGGTTGTCATTATGATTGTAAACAAAGGATTATTTTTGAAAAGTAACCGATTCGGCCGGGGTCAAGGGGGCTGCCTAGGCCCCCTTTTAGGTCCAAGGCAAGGCCCTGTTAGGGGGGACCGAAAACGAATTCTAGACATTTTAGGGACAAAAAACTGTTATTCTCAGAGCCTAAAAAGTTAAAATGAGGTCTAAAATGAATAGAAAATTTTAAGATTTTCACATTTTTAGTATACTGTACAATATGAAAACATATATTGATAGATCGTTGCATGTTCCAATTCTATCCATTACCCGATAATCCAGTATTATAATGATTTCTTTTTTTCAAAACCAAATTACGGCCAATATTGACGATGAATGTCGTCCGCCATTTAACGCAAGTGCATATACAAATTGAATTGTGAGATTGGGGAATTCCCATTAAACATTCGTGAATCACGTGACGCGATTTTAGAGCATTGAAAACCGTTTATATTTAGTAATTACGACTCAATCTAAACTGTTACATGAACCTCCTTTCAGAAAAGTTTGCGAAAGTGAATTTCTGAGAATAAAAGCACGTCTTTTTATGCCCCCGGATCAAAAGATCGGGGGTATATTGTTTTTAGCCTGTCTGTCATTGAATGTAGTTGTGTGTGTGTGTGTGTGTCCCAAAACTTTAACCTTGGTCATAACTTTTGCAATATTCAAGATAGCAACTTGATATTTGGCATGCATGTGTATCTCATGGAGCTGCACATTTTGAGTGGTGAAAGGTCAAGGTCATCCTTCAAGGTCAAAGGTCAAAAAAAAAATTCAAAAACTTTAACCAAAACTTTAACCTTCTTCATAACTTTTGCAATATTGAAGATAGCAACTTGATATTTGGCATGCATGGGTATCTCATGGAGCTGCAAATTTTGAGTGATGAAAGGTTAAGGTCATCCTTCAAAGTCAAAGGTCAAATTTATGGCTTCAAAGCGGCGCAATAGGGGGCATTGTGTTTCTGACTAACACATCACTTGTTTTAAATTTTACAGAGTACTTTTCATTCCGGATTGTGATATAACTTGTCAGGTCATTCATGCATGTAGACCTTTATGTATGCATAGTTTGGCAATCTCAAAACACGTTATTTACCTACTTATTACATTATGTGTTATGACCATTTGTATAACAAAATGCATTATTTAATTGAGGTATTTTCAAATGCGTATAATTAAATGTGTTATCCGAAATCATTTTCAGATTTCATTATTCACGGAAAATTAAGAAAATTCTAGCAACAGGGAAACATTTCTCGTGTTTTTCATGTGCAGATGAAAATCATGCCAAAATTATACTTCATGTATAACATCACGTCATTCTTCCTCGGAGAAAGCGTCGACTTTAATATTTAGATGCTGAATAACAACTTCGTAGGGCAGAGGTCGCTAATATCTTTTATTTTGGTAGAAAATTGAAGAGCATTTTTTAATATGTGGAAACCTTTTCTCTAACTAAAAAAACTAGTTAATTACGCTATACAGTGCTACATTCATTGAGATAGGTCAGTAATAATCTGTGAAATGTACAGCTATTTGATACAGTTTCACGTGGGGTCAGCTGCCTGAGTGCAAATTGGTTGACGTGCTTACCAAGAAGAATTTGATTGACAGCTGGAAAAATCAATTTTGGCCACTCGCTGAGAAATTCATTGAAAACAGTAGCTCTTAGGCGGAGTTAATGGACTGACTGAATGGGCGTCGCTCTTCTATACTACGGTTATTCCTCATCAATTATTGTCGGTTTGCGTGATCAAAACTTCCGATCGCAATTTTAAAGATTCGGCAAAAACAACCGATTTTTTGGCGATTTTAACCGATGAATTTGATCGGCAATCGGTTAATAATGACAACCCTGCCATACCTTAAGTCCTTAATCACGTTGATAACTTAAGATTTAATTATCACAACTCCAGCTCAATGTTTTGTCACTAAGATTTCTTTGATGAGAAAGTCCTTAAGACATTGTGTAGATTTATAACTTTGAACCTATATGTTTTAGGCCAGCATTTTTTTATTATTTGTTTTACGGGAGCGCCCGACCCTATTTTTCGACAAATTCAAATAAAAAATTTCTTTTTTTTCTTACATTTCACCCGCTGACCTGGTTTTTTATCCAAAATAAAAAAAATTGCGCAGATTGCCGAAAGTGTTGTTCAAACTTTGTTTATAATACGGGTTGTTTCGTTGTGCCAAGTCGACTTGTAAAGCGTCAGCGATTTTCATTGGCTATTGCAGCCAATACCACACACTATTAGCCAATCGGCGAGTATTTAACAAATGATTTTCATATTTCATTTCGGAAATGGCGGACATTAACAACAACAAGACAAATGTAGCATACTTTAAAATCAAATTAATTAAAAATGGAGCAGAAACAATTTCAATTAGAAAAGTTAATCTTCAGAACACCATTGTTGACATCATTCCCATATTATGGGATACAAAATTAAAAATAATTAGAGCTTTTGCAGATGATACAGAGGTGTCACCATCAATAACATGCGATGTGTTAAAAAGTTTTGGGTAGGTTTAATAAATATGCGTATTTATTAAAATGTAGATCCTGTAATATTTTTATAGACAAAAAATCAAGATCCCGAAAATGTCCAAGAAGTACTTCTTTACGTTTTTTTTATAATGAACATGATGACTGAACCACAGGTATTTGCATCAATAATCCCATTCCCCACCCATATAAATTCTTTATTTAGAAAAAAAGTATGCAACACAGCTTCTGTATAAAATAACATTGGGTCCGGATGTTTGTATGTCCGTCAAAGTCACAAGACAGTTTTAATTATTTTTCTTGACACAGTAGCAAATTAACATGCTTATTATTCTTTATTAAATTAAAACAAATTTTTTTTTCCATACATTTAAATGTATAACTATTTTTATATCGACATTTTAACCATTTTTCCGGTACATTTTGACCAAGTTATGTCCTTTGTGTGGATCAGTTCATTTTATTGAATTTCTACAGACGAAACCAAAGTTTTGACTTTCGAAATGTCATGAAAAAGTAAATAGAATTTATTTCTTAATTATTTGATCAGTTTTGTAAATCAGAAATACATCTTAATTTATTTTTCAAAAATGAGTTATTATTTAGCTTAAATATGATGTTCTATCAACTGTACATAATGTTTTCATACTGCAGGATTTGTACTGCAAGGAATGCAAGTAAATTTACCACACCTCAGGCTCTGTTGATAAATGTGCTCAATTGGCTCTATGTATTTGTTCCAAGGGTTATTATTATCTTCATATTTATATAGCTCTCTCTGTTTATTATATATCCAAGAAAATGTCATTGTTGTTTCTCCTTGAAATAATACAGACAACACATTCCATAGAAATTTTCATTTGAACTAAAAAACAGTGAATAAGAGGAACAAAATAATATGTGCAAAAGTTTACACCATTTTATTTTGACAATACTGTGAGTCTTTAACGAAATTATTAAAATTAAATACTATTTTAAAAATATAAAATTACATGGTTAAAAGTTGTTTTCTGTATATAATTAATCTTGCGAGTAAATTAGATACAGTCAGCAGAGTAATTCTAGTTCTACTAGAACAATTTAAATCCTTGCTACATGTACTATTTAATTCTTTATATGGCTTTCACTTAAGAAAATGTTCAATGAAATAAATCCAGGTTTCTAGATTAATTGTGTCTTTTACCTCAATATGTTGATGGGGCTAATGTGAAGCCAATGGACATGATACAAAAACAACTAAGATTACCACCATACAATTTCACATACAAAATAATTATCACCTGACCCATGCGTTTTGAGAGAATAAGATTGTTTAAGATCTATATTATATAAGTAAATATTAATCATGTGAAACAAGGACGGGTTATTTTTAATCCAAATGTATGATTTGATCACACCTAGAAGAAGAAAACACTAACATGTTACACACCAAATATTGAACCACTGACCCTTGCGGTTTCTGTGTTGTTAGGAATTATCAAATACATTAATCTATATAAATCAGTTGACCCATGAAGCACAAACAGTATTGATCACGGAGACATGCTTTGAGGAAACTTAGCAAAGAACCACTATATGGTTGGCATGCAACGTAACAAACCAATGGGCCTTGCGGTTTCAGAGAATAAGCAAAACAGTAACCCCTAGGGAGGGCAAATTTTCGGCATGATTTGAACAAACTTCAAAGAGAACCTCATAACGATGTTATACACAAAATATTGTAGTCATGGACCTTGTGTTCACTTTACATAAATAAACACTATAACTCTATCTGAATATAAAATGAAATGCACCACATGTTTTTTTAAGTCTATAACTCTCGGTTTCTTAAATGAAATATTCACATTTTTGTACTAGAACTTTCACTACACAAAGTTTGGATCAAGATCAATTCAAGCGCAGTCTTATAAGGATCCAAAGTGTTCGCTTGACATCTTTAGAACAGTGTTTTTTTATGGCAATTTCGGCCCCATTCCCCTCCACAAATAGTATATATTTTCCCCCAATTTTTTTGGAAAAATCCCCTCCAAAAGTAAAAAAAAAAAATTTTTTTTTTTTTTTTTTTTTTTGGAAACAACTGCCTCATGATATATATATCTCAAATTCATTTTATAAACATCTAACAAGGTATATAACTATAATTAATATGATTTTTTATTATTAAAAAGAGTTATATCACATTAGGTTTTCCCAAATCAGTGGACTTCATGAATTAATTTTTTTTCCAAAATGGCCAAGAAAAGGCCTGATGTATCTATATTGTGTCAATATTTGTTGATAAAAACATTCCAATTTGGCCCATTTTATTGATAAAAAATGTTCAAATTTGCCATTTTATTGATTAAAAAAATCCCAATTAGACTCTAATTGGCTTGGAAAACTGATACTGTGCATGACGGCTGAACTGACTGAAACAAATGTTGAACAAATCATTGATATATATTTACGAAAAAGAACAGAGACATTCAGCTGTGAATATTACATTCATACATACATGTGTATTCATATAATAAATATCATTACATATAAAAGAATGACTTCTTAATTTTCCCCTTTTCCTAAAAAAGGACGCATTTTTCCCCTTTGGACGGGCCCCGCCACCATTCCCCTATAGGTGAAAAAAAACACTGTTAGAAGTACTGACTGAATGACAATTATGTTAAACAGATTGGATTCTGATCAGAATGCTCTGTTAGAGCCAAAATTGTTGCAATTGCCCTAAGGTCCAATTTCCTGTTACATGGCTCATTTTTTCTCATGATTGATACAAATTATCATGATATAAAGCAAGTCTGTTGTATATTAAAGAGTATTTTTTAGTGTGCATATTCCACCCATGGATGAAAGGTACAAAGTTGGTTGATAAAGCTATTAAACAATGTAAACAGTTTTCAAGTCTTTTTTATTTATGTCAAATGCATGCTATATTTGTTATAAACATACATTATGATATTCATTCAACAAAAGTTTAACGATCACTATAATACACTACACACCTGGCGTGTTTAATAGTCTCTTTTGAGGCAATAAAGTATAATACATGCTAAAGGTGCTTTAACCTATAAATATATATGAAAATATGTTAACTATTATTATAAAAAGCTTCTGCAACAGTGTAATGAGATATATAAAACACTTAAAGGTTAATGCAAGTATTCATAAGGTTAAATTTGCTGAATTTTAAATTTTCAAAAATAAAATAATCGGTTCAGACAGTTTTTTTGTTTTTTTTTTGGTAGACTGCTCACTTTTCATGCTTTTATTTTTATTTATCCCCCCCCCCCCCGACTCATTTTTTTTTGGAAAAATTTCCCGTTAAACAAATAAAAAAAAATGCTGGCCTTAATACAGGAAAAATAAATACTAAATCTAACATTCATTTACAAAATTATTTAAATTAATGTTATAACACATTTTTATTAAAAAACTGATATGGCATCTTATGTTATAACTTAAGCGATCTTAAATTACTTTCTTTCAATTGACAGAACATAAGCAATATGACATTTTTTAAAGTAATCTTTAGTCAACAATAAGCTTGCATTGACATCTGGTCTTTCATGCCTAGTAAAAAGTAAGTATAAGCTTGTATTATATACACAAATACTGCAGTACAATTGCATGAACCGTTAAAAAAATTATATTCTTAAAAATATAACCTTTTTTCGTGTGTAAAATATTTAATGTTTAAAGTTTATATGCAAGGAGTAAAATGTTAAAAGAGCTACATAATGTTCATTTTCATGGGTCATTATTTTATTTTTATGCCCCCTTTTGGCACTGTCCGTCAGTCTGTCAGTCAGTCTGTCACACTTTTCGTGTCCGCTCTCTAATTATACCCCCACAAACGAAGTTTAGGGGGGTATATAGGAGTGAACTTGTCTGTCGGTCTGTCTGTCAGTCCGTATTAAGTGTCTGCTCTCTAATTCAAGTAGTTTTCATCCGATCTTCACCAAACTTGGTCAGATGTTGTATCTACATGATGTCTAGGCCAAGTTCCAACATGGGCCATGCCAGGTCAAAAACTAGGTCATGGGGTCACTTAGTGCGTTTTAAACATTCAGCATGTTGTCCGATCTCTAATTCAAGTAGTTTTCATTTGATCTTCACCAAACTTGGTCAGAAGTTGTATCTACATGATGTCTAGGCCAAATTTTGAACATGGGCCTTGCCGGGTCAAAAACTAGGTCACGGGGTCACTAAGTGCGTTTTAAACATTCAGCATGTTGTCCGCAATCTAATTCAAGTAGTTTTCATTCGATCTTCACCAAACTTGGTCAGAAGTTGTATCTAAATGATCTTAAGGCCAAGTTCGAACATGGGCCTTACCGGGTCAAAAACTAGGTCACGGGGTCACTTAGTGCGTATTTTAACATTCAGCATGGTGTCCTCTCTCTTATTCAAGTAGTTTTCATCCGATCTTCACCAAACTTGGTCAGAAGTTTTATCTAGATGATCTGAAGGCCAAGTTCGAACATGGGCCATGCCAGCTCAAAAACTAGGTCACAGGGTCACTTAGTACGTTTTACACATTGAGCATGGTGTCTGCTCTCTAATTCAAGTAGTTTAAATCCGATCTTCACCACACTTGGTCAGAAGTTGTAACTAGATGATGTGTAGGTCAAGTTCGAACAAAAGCCATGCCGGGTAAAAAAATAGGTCACGGGGTCACTTAGAGTGTTTTAAACCCCACCATGTTGTCCGCTCTCTAATTCAAGTAGTTTTTATCCAATCTTCACCAAAATTGGTCAGAAGTTGTATCTTGATTATGTCTAGGGCAAGTTTGAATATGGGTCATGCCGGGTCAAAAACAAGGTCACGGGGTCACTTTACGTTTTAAACAACACAATCTTGTCCGCTCTCTTATTCAAGTAGTTTTCATCCAATCTTCACCAAACTTTGTCAGAAGTTGTATCTAGATGATGTCTAGGTCAAGTTTGAATATGGGTCATGCCGGGTCAAAAACTAGGTCATGGGGTATCTTAGTGCGTTTTAAACCTCACCATGTTGTCCGCTCTCTAATTCAAGTAGTTTTCATCCAATCCTCACCAAACTTGGTCACAAGTTTTATCTAAATGATCTTTAGGACAAGTTTGAACATGGGCCATTCCGGGCCTAAAACTAGGTCACGGGTCCAATTTGTGCGTTTTTTAACATTCAGCATGGTGTCCGCTCTCTAATTAAAGTAGTTTACATCCGATCTTCACCAAACTTGGTCAGAAGTTTATGGAGATGATCTTAAGGCCAAGTTAGAACATGGGCCTTTCTGTGTCAAAAACTAGGTCAAAGGGTCACTTAGTGCGTTTTAAAAATTGAGCATGGTGTCAGCTGTATTTTGTGAAGAAGGCATGCAAAATATTATGTGTCAATGCGGCATGTGGGGGTATTCGTCAAGTCTGTGACAAAGCTCTAGTTCAAATAGTTTTCATCCCATCTTTACGAAACTTGGTCAGTTGTATCTAGACAATATCTAGGTCAAGTTCGAACATGGGTCATGCCAGGTCAAAAACTAGGTCACGGGGTCGAAAAAACAAATCCAAGGGAAGTAATAAGCTTTAAATGGACAGAATTATCTGACCTGCCGAATGATATATATTTTTGTTAAATAAATCAAAGCGGCGCAGTAGGCGGCTTTGTGTTTCTGACAAACACATCGTGGTAACAGGTCAAGGTCATCCTTCAAGGTCTAAGGTCAAAATTACAAATCCAAGGGAAGTAATAAGCTTTAAAAGGGAGATAATTATTCAATATTGAACATAGCAACTTGATATTTGGCATGCATGTGTATCTCATGGAGCTGCACATTTTGAGTGGTGAATCTACAGTCACGGTGGTGGCTTTTAATTATTTGCTACTAAAAATAGAGATTTGTTAGAGACAATTATTTTCAAGGGAAGTAATTTATATAATAATATCTCAGATTATATATTTCCTTACCAAGAATTTAAGTTCTTTTCACAGTTACTGTACAGATTTTTTATTTTGATTATTTATAACTCAAATGATTGAATTTTTTTTTAAAAATGATATAAAAATCAGTTCTTTCCTGTACTAATTTGTGAATGGTAGGGTTCATTACATACCTGTGGACTTATGTCCATAGATACATGATGAACTCTGGCTATGATTTCTTGGATAAACTACAGGCCTTGGTATTCAGTGATGTCTGACTTGGTCATTTTTGACTGTCTACAGATCCCCCCACCCACCCCTCCCCCAGTTGGATTGGACAAAATCCAAGGGAAGTAATAAGCTTTAAAGGGAGATGATTTATATACCTGCCAAATGATAAATAGAAATTTTATTTCAAAGCGGCGCAGTAGAGGCATTGTGTTTCTGACGACGAACATATCTCTTGTTTGGTGGGGCTGTTTATGTTACGGTTGCATTGTATATGGCTTACAACAAAGTTGTGTTTGTTCATCCATTCATTCAAGCAATTACATAAATACTAAATTTCATTATTTCATTTCATAATAACTGTTTATTGTTGTTTTGTAATGACATAAGTTAAATTATTTACTTTTCTAATGAAAACTATTCTCAGACATTTGTGGTGGCATTGTTGATGACGTAAATTACTGCTACTTATATTAAATTCTGATAAAACAAAAAAAGATGTTAACTGGTCAAAGAAAAGAAAAGACAAGCTCTTCAACTACCTGGGGTCCATAGGCCAAGTTTGTAAATGAAAGTTTGGCTGTTGTTTATTGTTGTATTGTGTGTGGGCGCGTTTTGGTTAATGCTTAAATCGCAACTTATGGCCGCATTTCAGGGTTGTTACACGGCTGCTAGAGAGTTTATCATAGAGCAGGCAAACATTGTTCTCGGCATCGGCTTCGCGTTCTGCGTATTCCTGGTAAGCGCAATAATTAAACATAATGAGCCACTCTCCGAGAAAAAGGAGCTAAATGCATCTGCATAAAGTGCAGTCCCGTATAATCCTGTGCAGTCAGAGTTGACATTTTTCTGCTTGAACTTTTTTTTGCTGAGAAGAGACTTCCTTTAAGGGAAAATGTGAGAAAGCAGAAAGGTTTGGCTGAAAAGAGACTTCCTTAAAGGGAAAATGTGAGAAAGCAGAAAGGTTTGGCTGAAAAGAGACTTCCTTAAAGGGAAAATGTCAGAAAGCAGAAAGGTTTGGCTGAAAAGAGACTTCCTTAAAGGGAAAATGTGAGAAAGCAGAAAGGTTTGGCTGAAAAGAGACTTCCTTAAAGGGAAAATGTCAGAAAGCAGAAAGGTTTGGCTGAAAAGAGACTTCCTTTAAGGGAAAATGTGAGAAAGCAGAAAGGTTTGGCTGAAAAGAGAATTCCTTAAAGGGAAAATGTCAGAAAGCAGAAAGGTTTGGCTGAAAAGAGACTTCCTTAAAGGGAAAATGTCAGAAAGCAGAAAGGTTTGGCTGAAAAGAGACTTCCTTAAAGGGAAAATGTGAGAAAGCAGAAAGGTTTGGCTGAAAAGAGACTTCCTTAAAGGGAAAATGTGAGAAAGCAGAAAGGTTTGGCTGAAAAGAGACTTCCTTAAAGGGAAAATGTGAGAAAGCAGAAAGGTGTGGCTGAAAAGAGACTTCTTTAAAGGGAAAATGTGAGAAAGCAGAAAGGTTTGGCTGAAAAGAGACTTCTTTAAAGGGAAAATGTCAGAAAGCAGAAAGGTTTGGATGAAAAGAGACTTCCTTAAAGGGAAAATGTCAGAAAGCAGAAAGGTTTGGCTGAAAAGAGACTTCTTTAAAGGGAAAATGTCAGAAAGCAGAAAGGTTTGGCTGAAAAGAGACTTCCTTAAAGGGAAAATGTCAGAAAGCAGAAAGGTTTGGCTGAAAAGAGACTTCCTTAAAGGGAAAATGTGAGAAAGCAGAAAGGTTTGACTGAGTAGAGACTTCCTTAAAGGGAAAATGTGAGAAAGCAGAAAGGTTTGACTGAGTAGAGACTTCCTTAAAGGGAAAATGTGAGAAAGCAGAAAGGTTTGGCTGAAAAGAGACTTCCTTAAAGGGAAAATGTGAGAAAGCAGAAAGGTTTGACTGAGTAGAGACTTCCTTAAAGGGAAAATGTGAGAAAGCAGAAAGGTTTGACTGAGAAGAGACTTCTTTAAAGGGAAAATGTGAGAAAGCAGAAAGGTTTGGCTGAAAAGAGACTTCTTTAAAGGGAAAATGTCAGAAAGCAGAAAGGTTTGGCTGAAAAGAGACTTCCTTATAGGGAAAATGTCAGAAAGCAGAAAGGTTTGGCTGAAAAGAGACTTCCTTAAAGGGAAAATGTCAGAAAGCAGAAAGGTTTGGCCCTGCTGAGCCTTAACAGACTGCTCAGGCTATTCATGGACGACACTTTATGCACTTGCATTAAGCACCATTTTCCCAGAGCAAGGTTCTGTACAAGGTGTATGTAATATTGATATACATTTTCATTCATGTAATGACAGAAATCAATATTAGAATCAATGCTTTAATATGTTAGTAAAGTAAAGATACACATTATTTGAATACAATTTAAGTTTTAGTTAATGTCCAATTATATATTTTTCAATTTACCTTTTTCACCTTCTCAAAGTTTTTATGCCCCCATTTCGAAGAAAAGGGGGTATATAGTTTTCGCACTGTCCGTCGGTCGGCCACATTTTTCGTGTCCGCTCTCTAATTCAAATAGTTTTCATCCGATCTTTACCAAACTTGGTCAGAAGTTGTATCTAGACAATATCTAGGTCAAGTTCGAATATGGGTCATGTCGGGTCAAAAACTAGGTCACGGGGTCACTTAGTGCATTTCAAGGATTAAGCATGGTGTCCGCTCTCTAATTGAAGTAGTTTTCATCTGATCTTTACCAAACTTGGTCAGAAGTTGTATCAAGACAAAATCTAAGTCAAGTCCGAATATGGGTCATGCCGGGTCAAAAACTAGGTCACGGGGTCACTTAGTGCAATTCAAGGATTTAGTATGGTGTCTGCTCTCTAGTTTAAGTAGTTTTTATCAGATCTTCACCAAATTTGGTCAGAAGTTGTATCTAGACAATATCTAAGTCAAGTGTGAATATGGGTTATGCCTGGTCAAAAACTAGGTCACGGGTCACTTAGTGCATTTCAATAACTTCTATCAAAGCGTTTATTGGGGGCATATGTCATCCTATGGAGACAGCTCTTGTTCAGTACAGGAGTTGTCTCTATTGATAAAAAAAGCATACAAAACAAGACTTACAAGATAATGGCCATACTGTCCATGCTTATTTTTGAATGTGCAGTAGTTAAAATGTTTATGATTTAATACTTATTGATTTGTTTGTTGTTCAAAAGTTGTACAGTTTTTAGTTAATTAAATTCTTTTAACATGGTATGTATGATAGAAAGAGAATTCATGTTCACAGCTAGTACAAGTAGTAAGTTCCAATATTTCTAAAAGTAAAACTTATATCTTTGGGGCTTGAAAATTGCCTTTGTCCACTTGTCCTGTAAGTTATTTTGTTTCAAGACAAGCTTTAATAATAATTGTTGCTCAATTAAGTGGCGAATCACCTGTCAATCTGGCTATAAAATAATGCTTCTGGTTGATTTAGAAAGAAGGAAAATATGTATTTTTATAGGTATTTAACATATCACGTACACTGTGCAACCTCTATAAACCACTGTCCTGAGTCTTGTTTTGTATTCATCAATTTAATATTGTGGAGTGATAATCGTTAAAAATTGAAATTTAAAACTTGTCTATTTTATTTTAACTATTATGTTGTTATGTCTCCCACCACTTCAGTGGGGGACATATTGTTTTGCCCTGTCTGTTTGTTTGTTTGTTTGTTTGTGTGTTTGTTTGTTTGCCCCAACTTTAATATTTGCAATAACTTTTGCAATATTGAAGATAGCAACTTGATATTTGGCATGCATGTGTATATCATGGAGCTGCACATTTTGAGTGGTAAAGGTCAAGGTCATCCTTCAAGGTCAAAGGTCAAATATATAGCTTTAAAGCGGCGCAAAAGGGGACATATGAGATTTGCCGTACTACTTTATTAAACATGTTTAAAACATTAAGTTCCATTGTATAAGTATATTAATAATCAAGTTGCTTATATACATAATACTAAAAATAATTTTTAATTAAATTAAGTATTGTTAAATATATATAAATCAAGTATTGCAACACAAATTAATGTATGTGACTTATACAGTGCCTTCCACAGGATTTTTTTCAGACGCCCCGGGGTCGTTTAGGGGGCGGGGGGGTACTTATTACTTTTCCTGCCGCTACTCATTACCAGATAGTCTCGTATATTCAGGTTTAAAAAGCAAAATCTGGTAAATATTTATGATAAAAGTGCTCAAGAAATTCAAGAAACACAAACATTCGCCATTTTTCTTAAGTATCAAATACATTTTGGCATATGTTACTATTTAAAGATATGATGAAATGTCCGATCGGGGCGTTTCTTTCCCTCTGAACATGCGTTAATCGCCTGACGTGATGTTCTCCTTTTTATACAACACAAAATAAACTCACACTTTCCATGCAACGTCCTTCATGTCTGCATAATTTTCGCGTGCTTTTTATTGAGACAAAAGATAAAGCACTGTTTATTTGACGCTAGAATTTGTTGATATTTGTTAGCATTAAAATTCGGAAACGTGTTTCGGACTACAAATTCAATAATACTCATTTGAGAATCGACAGATACATTTACAGTTGTGCGTAATTAATTCAACGATAATTTGTAAAAGCGCATTACGAGTCGAATACATGTTTTGACCATATTATGCATGAAATGCACAATATCCACGAGGATTACACCCGGTTGTAAGTAAGTAAGTGACCGAGACTCGTCATATGCTAATCTTAATGCAAGTATTACTGCCCATAAGTGTTGTCGCTCATTCAAAGCGTGCGCTCTCATTGGCCAATATTGATATTCCATTACAACGATGACCCACCTTTAGGCGGGCTTTAGGTGGGTAAAGAGATGCATGACGTAATTGACAGAGGATCATAAATCGGCTCTAACAATTTTCGGCGCAGTCGATATCGCTTTGATCTTAATAATGCCTAGTTGCAGTATGAAAAATACACACTTATCAGAAAATTTCAAGGTGCCAGCGGACTCTTATTTCGACTTTCAAGTGCCCCGGCGAGGGACCGTTTAATGGCCTGTGAAAAGCACTGTTATATTTATTAATTATTTAATTTTCTTTAAATTACAAATAACAAATTGGATCTAAAGTTATATTTGATTATTTCATATAATAGCCAAAATAGATGTGGGTAGCCCTTAACTCACCATCTTATTATATTCTGAAGCTTTCTGCATTTTCTCTTGAGTGCTTTCTCTCTTTATGAAAAAAAAGTTCTGGTATTTGGCACTATTTGCAACAGAACGCTCTTTTTATGTCCCCCACCACTATAGTGTGGGGACATATTGTTTTTGCCCTGTCTGTTGGTTTGTTTGTGTGTTTGTTTGTTTGCCCCAACTTTAACATTTGCAATAACTTTTGCAATATTGAAGATAGCAACTTGATATTTGGCAGGCATGTGTATTGCATGGAGCTGCAAATTTTGAGTGGTGAAAGGTCAAAGTCAAGGTCATCCTTCAAGGTCAAAGGTCAATTATATAGCTTCAAAGCGGCGCAAAAGGGGACATAGTGATTCTGACAAACACATATCTTGTTTCGTCATGGTTCTTACTCATAGCAATTTTTGACTCAATGCTTTACCTCCATCTGGTTTTAACATATAAGTTTATTTTATACACACCTGTATTTGGGAAGATGTTAGAATAGTTGGAGCAAATTTCATTTTTAGCTCATCTATTTTTTTTTTAAATTATGAGCTATTTTCATCACCTTGGCGTCCGCGTCCATAAAGTATCAATGTTATTGCATTCAAACTTGGTACACTTACTTACTATCATGAGGGGACTGGGCAGGCAAAGTTAGATAACTCTGGCTTGCATTTTGACAGAATTATGTGCCCTTTTTATACTTAGAAAATTGAAAATTTTGGTCTAGTTTTGTGTTTAGGTCCATTTTATTCCTTAAGTATCAAAGCTATTGCTTTCATACTTGCAAAACTTACTAACTATCATAAGGGGACTGTGCAGGCAAAGTTATGTAACTCTGACTGGCATTTTGACAGAATTATGTGCCCTTTTTATACTTAGAAAATTGAAAATTTGGTTAAGTTTTGTGTTTAGGTCCACTTTTTTCCTAAAGTATCAAAGCTATTGCTTTCAAAATTGCAACACTTACTAACTATCGTAAGGGGACTGCGCAGGCAAAGTTATGTAACTCTGACTGGCATTTTGACGGAATTATGGGCCCTTTATACTTAAAAATTTGGTTAAGTTTTGTGTTTTGGTCCACTTTACCCCTGAAGTATCATAGATATTGCTTTCATACTTGGAACACTCGCAAACTGTCATTAGGGGACAGTAAAGGACAAGTTGCATAACTCTGTTTGTAATTTTTACGGAATTATGGCCCTTTTTTGACTTAGTAACTTTGAATATATGGTTACATTTTGTGTTTAGATCCACTTTACTTCTAAAGTATCAAGGCTATTGCTTTTAAATTTCAAATACTTACATGCTATCAGGTACTGTATCTGGCAAGTTGAATTTTACCTTGACCTTTGAAATACTTTGACTCTCAAGGTCAAATTATTAAATTTTGCTAAAATTGCCATAACTTCTTTATTTATGATTAGATTCAATTGATACTTTGACAAAACAGCTCTTACCTGACAAACCACAATAGACTCCACCCAAACTATCCCCCATGCCCCCCCCCAAATCCCCCTTCAATCCCCCCCATTATTTTTTTTTAATTAACTAATATCTAATAAATGACCACCACACCCTCATACTATACCACCCCCCCACCCCAAAAAAATAATTTGTATGCCCCCGGTAGGGTGGCATATAGCAGTTTAACTGTCCGTCAGTATGTTAGTCCGTCCGTCCGAAAAAAAACTTTGACATTGGCCATAACTTTTTCACGTTTGAAGATAGCAACTTGATATTTGGCATGCATGTGTATCTCATGGAGCTGCAAATTTTGAGTGGTGAAAGGTCAAGGTCATCCTTCAAGGTCAAATGTCAAATTTATGGTGTCTGTCCGTCCGAAAACTTTAACATTGGCCATAACTTTTTCAATATTGAAGATAGCAACTTGATATTTGGCATGCATGTGTATCTCATGGAGCTGAACATTTTGAATGGTGAAAGATGAAGGTCAAGGTCATTCTTCAAGGTCAAATGTCATATATATGGCGTCTGTCCGTCCGAAAACTTTTACATTGGCCATAACTTTTTTAATATTGAAGATAGCAACTTGATATTTGGCATGCATGTGTATCTCATGAAGTTGAACATTTTGAGTGGTGGAAGTTCAAGGTCAAGGTCATCCTTCAAGGTTAAAAAAATTAAAAAATTTCAAAGCGGCGTTCTCATGAAGCTGCACATTTTGAGTGGTGGAAGATCTAGGTCAAGGTCATCCTTCAAGGTCAAGGTCATCCTTCAAGGTCAAAGGTCTTTTTTTTTTAAATTTCAAAGCAGCGTTCTCATGAAGTTGCACATTTTTAGTGGTGGAAGTTCAAGGTCAACGTCATTCTAAAAGGTCAAGGTTATCCGTCAAGGTAAAAAATAAAAAATAAATTCAAAGTGACGTTCTCACGAAGCTGCACATTTTGAGTGGTGGAAGTTCAAGGTCAACATCATTCTTCAAGGTCAAGGTCAAAGGTAAAAAAAAATAATTTCAAAGCGGCTTTATCATATAGCTACACATTTTTTGTAGTGAAAGTTCAAGGTCAAGGTCATCCTTCAAGGTCAAGGTCATCCTTCAAGGTCGAAGGTAAAAAAATAATAATTTAAAGCGGCGTTATCATGAAGCTGCACATTTTGAGTGGTGGAAGTTAAAGGTCAAGGTCATCCTTCAAGGTCAAAAAAAAAAGAAAATAAATTTTAAAGCGGCGTTCTCATGAAGCTGCACATTTTGAGTGGTGGAAGTTCAAGGTCAAGGTCATCCTTCAAGGTCAAGGTCATCCTTCAAGGTCAAAGGTCAAAAAAATAAATAATTCAAAGCGGCGTTCTCATGAAGCTGCACATTTTGAGTGGTGGAAGTTCAAGGTGAAGGTCATTCTTCAAGGTCAAGGTCATCCTTCAAGATCAAAGGTAAAAAAATCATAATTTCAAAGCGACGTTATCATGAAGCTACACATTTTGAGTGGTGGAAGGTCAAGGTCATCCTTCAAGGTCAAGGTCATCCTTCAAGGTCAAAGGTAAAAAAATAATATTTCAAAGCGGCGTTCTCATAAAGCTGCACATTTTGAGTGGTTGAAGTTGAAGGTCAAGGTCATCCTTCAAGGTCAAAGGTAATTTTTTTTATATTTTTTTTGCAAAGCGGCGCAATAGGGGGCATTGTGTTTCTGACAAACACATCTCTGGTTTTTTTTCAAACATGGTTAAAAAAACACAAATATTTATTTTTATTATTTTATTTTTGAAATACTGTCCAACCATCCCACCCAAGAATCCTCCCCCCCAAAAATATTTTTTTTTTTGCATTTTTTTTTTCATTTTTGGAAGATAATGTAATAAATGACCACACACCCACACTATACACCCCTCCACTCCAACCCTCCCTCCTTTGTGATTGAAATTGAGATAGGTCCCTACACCTTTAAAAAGAAAAATAGATGAGCGGTCTGCATCCGCAAGGCGGTGCTCTTGAAAAGAATAATCTATCGTTCATACTATTTATAAAATGCACACCATGACTTGCACTGTTATATCTCTTTAAAAACAAAAGCAACGTGTTTTTGTAAATGTGTTTGTGTGTTTCGTAAAAATAATGTTTCTCAGACAGATCACAACAAACATTCATATAAAAAACACATCAGGTATTAAGATAACTACCTAAGTAAAGTTGAAAACAGAAGGTGTTCATTGTGTAAATTTCAAGTTATTTCCCTTTCATTGATAGATGTTTGATACCGTATGTAATACATTGAATTTGAACTTTTCTTTATAGTTATTTGTGTCATTTTTGATGCTAGTGTATTTGTAAATGATTTGTAAATAATTTGATTCTTGTTTTTGAAAAATGACACTTAATGCATGTGCGAAAAAGGTCAACTGAGATTAGCCTTTGTGAATCAAGGAAATCACTGTTCGTCTAGACTGGATTTTTATTAGAAAATGCTTTTTAAAATGAAAAAATCCCTGAAAGTTTAAGTGTTATCCCTGATAAGCCTGTGCTGACTGCACAGGCTTATCTGGCTGGCATGAACCTTATTTTAATGCACATGCATTAAGCCCAGTTTTCACAGTGAACTAGGCTTATTTCATGCGCAGAATGATATATTGTGATTTTTTATATCTTTTTCAGATTACTGGTGTAGTGGCGGGAGTTTTGTTTATCCTTAAGTTGGGTGAGACAGGGGAAATGGAGTACTAAGAATGATGGTGAGAGGTTTTCTTTCAGATTGCTGGTGTTGTGATGGGTGTTATCTTTGTCTTGAAGTTGAAAGAAAGTGACCAAGGGGATTATAACGTGCGTACGGCTGACAGAGGAGATTAATAATTCGTGCATTCATAGCGAAAATCTCAATAGAAGTCAAATGAAAAAAGAATTTGTTAGTAAAATGGAATATGTTATAATTGAAGCAATCTGTTTGCTGTAACCAATTACTCTAAGATTTTGAAGATGAAATTCAAGTCGACTAAGTTGTGAATTATGATACAAACCATTTAGAAATTTGGTACAAAATGGGTTTATTTGAAATCAATGTGAATAGTTAAACACTTTTTTTAATCTTTTAATTCTGAATGAAACAGTGAGTGATGACAAATCCATGGATTTGGGAGTTTCCCACAGCAATTAAGTTTTGTGTGACCTCAATTTCTGGCAGCAATATTTTAAGCATACACATGCATTCTATACCAATCCATGTGCATGTGTTTATATATGTTTCAGTACAACGAGGGCTTTAGTCATGCGTTGTATTTAGGCACAAATGGTTTTATTTTTTTTAAGGAGTATGACTATGTATTATGTTTTATAAATCTAGTTTTCAAAATGTTCATCATTCAAAACATGTTTCGTTGAAATGAATGTTCATGATAAGTATGCATGCCTAAGTTGTCCATGTATGGTACATTGACTTCGTAATGTTACTCCATGGAAAGTTTGTTTTAATGATCAGGGCCCGTATTCACCAAACAATTCTTAGACTTTAGTCTAAAAATGAAGAATATTCTTTAAATTGATATATTCAATAAGTGCTTGAATTTTGAGTAAAACTTGTTATTAAACATCTCTATCTATGGCATTTTTCATGTAGAACATTTTGTTAATGACATTATTACCAGTGGAGGCATGTATATATTCAAACATTGAACGCATTTTTTCTTGGTCCCAAATCTTTTCGTTATTTTTAAGTCTAATAATGGGTTGGTGAATACGGGCCCAGTCTTATGAATGTTAAAGAAAAATATGGGTCAATCAATGACTTGTAAATAGTTGAGTCTTGCTATGGAAAAATAGGGCTCAATAAAAGTGTGTAAAGTGTAACAGTCATCCTTGATTAGCCTGTGCTGTCCATACAGGCTTTTAAGGGACAACACATTCTGCCAGACTGGATATGTGTTTATAAGAGACTTTTATTAAACAAATATTCCTAAAGCAGCAAATGTCTTCCTGTCAGATTGACCTTTGCGTACAGCATGGCTAATAAGGGAGAACACTACAAACATGCATTGGGCCCCGTTTTCCTAGAGCAAGGCCCATTTTAGTGTTGATATTGGGCTCAATTCACATTGTACACGGCAAATATTGATAAGATATTGAATATTATCATGCATCGATAACTTAAATTATTACCATTAACAATTGATTTTTATAAGATGTTATGTGGTGATGCAATAAATAAATTAAAACATAAAAGTTATTTTAACATATCATAACTGAACGCATATCATACTTGTGCCATGTATGGTAACAGCTTTTATTTAAAACATTTTGTGAGTGAATTCATCATTTGTGTATGATTTAATTTTTTTTAGTGTTTATTAGATAATTGGATTTCATGATTGCTGTAAAAAGGTTTTAGGATATGTGAGTGCACTCAGGACTGAAGATATGTTTAGGAAACAAGTACGACCTGGATATTGTAAATTTTCTTGTCATATGCAAATTTTGTATTTTTAAAGTATGTTAAATTCAGAACAAGCTTACAAATTGTAGTAAATTTTCAGAACATTTTATTCTAAACATAGGTTGTATCAGAAGATAAATTTCAAGTTCGGAAAGTTTAACATCATATTGTTTAATGCTTTGTCCTGTTGATTGTATTTAATTTTATGTATTATCCCGGTTCCATTGAATGCATTCATACTTTTACTGTTTTTATGTCCCCCAGTCTATTGTTTTTGCCCTGTCTGTTTGTTGGTATGTTGGTTTGTTTGTTTGCGTCAAACTTTAACATTGGCCATAACTTTTGCAATATTGAAGATACCAACGTGATATTTGGCATGCATTTGTATCTCATGGAGCTGCACATTTTGAGTGGTGAAAGGTAAAGGTCATCCCTCAAGGTCAAAGGTCAAATATATGGGGGGGGGGGACATAATGTTTCACAACACATCTTGTTTTTCTTTGGTTTTGGTCCTAGTTGAAATTCAAAGGTTGTGTATGACTATTTTTTTGTTAGGTTAATTATTTTAAATTCTCTCTTTTAATGTGTATAACTTGTTTTAGTTTATATGAGTGCCTTTAAGTAAAGGATATTGATTTTTATTAAATTCTGTTCTTTCGGAGTCTCCTGTAATTAGACACGTTTAGTTGACACATTTTACATTTACACAATAAAAAATGGAAAGTATTTTTTATTATATCTTGGATCAATTATTTCTGTGAACATGACCATAGAGATTAATACCATACTCCATTATTTTAGTGAACGTTTTAATATTGTATTTTTGTATAGTTATATGTGTAAGTATGTATAGGTTTACATATTTTTGTATAGGTAGATATGTATGTATGTAAAGGTTTATACTTGTAGTATTTTATGTAAATGCTTCATGTATATTTTCATCCTTTTACATTTTACTTTTGAGTACCGGTATATTGTGAATAAATAGCAAAACTGTGGTTTTGATTGGTTTAATGCAAGTTTACCATCATGTGCAAAGTGAGAGAAATCTTAGGCTGTGCTGCACGTGCAATATATATGAATGAGCACTTCTTAATAATTATCCCAGATAAAGGGCGGGTTATTTAAAAGAACACAAGTTCATTATTACTTCGTATTCTAATTGGATATTTCAAAGCAATGCGATTGGATAAAAAAATTGCCTCTGGGTACTTGTGAGAAACGCATGCTCTTAACCTATTTGATTGGTGAGCTGAACTCCACCTTTGTGAATTTAGAAATATGGAAGTCTGTAGAAACCCAATTTAAAATACACAAGGCGCGAACTATTGACTTTGTTTCATTTTAGGACTGATAAGTTAACCATATGACTCGTGCATTGCTCGGGCTAAGAACAAAAATAAAAGGCGTCCATTTGTTGTCCCCTACTGGTTTCACCCGAGGGGACTTATGGTTTGCTCTCTGTGAGTCTGTCTGTCACACTTTTCTGGATCCTGCAATAACTTTAAAAGTTCTTCATATTTTTTCATGAAACTTTAAACATGGATAGATGGCAATATGGACATTATGCATGTAATTTCATTTTATTCCTACGTCAAAAATTCTGGTTGCTATGGCAACAAATAGACAAGAAATACTGCTGAAAATGGTGGTTTTCTGAATCCTTTGATAATCTAAAAAGTTCTTCATATTTTTTCATGAAACTTAAAACATGGATAGATGGCAATATGGACATTATGCACCTCATTTCATTTTGTTCCTACGTCAAAAATTCTGGTTGCTATGGCAACAACAAAATTCTGATAATAGTGGAATTTCTGACAATGGTGGAGCCGATAGGGGACATTATATTGCTTGGCAATAGTCTTGTTAAATAATAGTATTTTTTTTTTACTGATTTTCATTGTATCTCTTAATTGCATCCAACGCAAGATATACGCGGTTAAACCTGGACAGAAGTTAATTGTGATACAAATACGTTTAGAATAATTGCTGCCAATGTCATCGTAACATCTAGCACAATACAGAGATACCAGTAGGCCTATATGACAACTAACGGTATGTCTTGTAACTTTAAACAGAAATTTGATCTACACAAACTTCCAGTATTTCCAATAGTATTTAAGTTTCCCAGAATTGTTTATAAGTTGATTTTGATTTAGTGTGCGCAAACTCCTCGATATCTCGGTTATGAAAACACTATGCAAGGTGTAAGCTTATAAAAATCGCTAACCTTCAAATTACAAGTGATATTATGGGCATTTTCACTGTTGAATTGAGCTGAAAAGAATTAACAGGTCAAAAGAATTAGTTAAAATGTGGTAACTGACCAATTATCTTCAACTTCTCTTGTTACCAGTTGTTTATAAAAATATATTATTTTCGATATTTTACATGACTCACCCAGTCCTCTAAGCCGAAATGATCCGTGAAACAAAATTGTGTCGTATGAACGAATCTGCATGAAAACTACATTTAGACTCGCATCGTACATCGAACAATTTCTGTCGTCAGTTGTCAAAACGAAAGTACGGTTGATATTCAAATGCAGGCTTTTTACTGGTCCCTACTTTTCCTTACTTTTTTTTCTTAACCCTACTTTTCCATACTTTTTTCAAAAATAGCCCTATTATCTATACTTTTTCATTTTGCAAGTAAAATAAATAAAATGTAAAATGAAGGCTTACATGATTCTTCTTTAGGTATTTTCAGAATTTCCATCCATTATGAATCTTTTGTAATGAGTACAGTTCAGATGTGTTTGGGGGATCACCTTGTGATGTCCATCCTTGAAAGCACCATGGTTCATTGGCTAGTCAGTACAGACATACTGGTCTTTAGGTAAGATAATATCTTTTTACACTGTGAAAATACATGTATGTTCCATTTAATCATAACATATGTGCTTCTTGAAATAAAGGTGACAGATATGCACGCTTCATCTAGACTTTATACTGCCAAGTTTCTTTTTTCCCCAATGATGCTACTGACTGAAGGAACCCACAAATGCCATGCTGTGTTTTAAACCTTATGGGTTAAATTCCTAATTGCAGATGCTGCTTTCCTTTCTTACAACTTACATTTTAGTTTAAATGTTACGCTTTCTTTTCCTAACTGTCATATTAATCATAACTAATTTTGTATGACCCCCCAAAAAGGGAGGATGTGATTTGCCATTGTTTGTCTGTCTGTCCATCTAGCTGTCCATATCCCAAAGTTTGTGTCGTGCAGAACTCAAAAGTATAACTGCAAGAGCCATCTTTCTGTGAATAGTTGTCAGCATGTGAACTTGTATACCTGAGTATTTTGATGCAAGTATATCAGATATCTATGGAGTTATGGCCCCTGATTTAGTAAACGATATAAATCTTTGTGACAGAGCCAAATTGTGGGGGCATCTGTATCCTATAGACACACATCTACTTTAAAATTAATAAATTAATTATAATTTGATTAACAACGTGGTATTTGTAGTTTGATATAAGACACTTCATTGACCAGCCTTGATTTGCTTTGTTTCAATACTATGTTGCAGCAGTGACATACTAACAACTTAGATCCATTCAATGTCTATTTTAATACTATAACTAGTCAGTTTAACTAACATAAAAATTTCTCGTAACCACTCTTTAATCATTCAATTTGTATATGCATTTGAGTTAAATGGCGGACATTTGTGTTTACTAAATTCTTTAACACATTCATTGTCAATATTGGCCGTATTTTGGTTTTGAAGAAAGAAATCGTAATAATAATGGATTATCGGGTAATGGATAGAATTGGAACATGCAAAGATCTATCAATATAATATGTGTTTAAATTGTACAGTATACTAAAAATGTGAAAATCTTAAAATTTTCTCTACTTTTTTTAACCTTATTTTAACTTTTTGTGCTCTGAGAATAGCGGTATTTTGTCCCTGAAAATGTCTAGAATTGTTTAACGTTCGGGGGGCTTCGCCCCCCCCCCCTGGCCCCCTACCAGGGCTTATACCCACAAGGGGGCCTAGGCGGCCCCTTTGATCCCCGGCCTTATCAGTTACTACATTCCACATAATCCTTTGCAATCATAATGGCAACCCTGTATTGTTTGAAACTTATTTTGTTTAACCCTTTACTCCATGTATACTCATTTTAACTTATTGGCGTCGCACTGAAGTGCGGCTACTAGTATGTAATACGTTTTTTTCGCTTATTGGAGGAGTAGTATAACCCAATGGGTTGCTGATAGTTGCAATGCGCTCTCTCTTGGCCATGGGTGCAACATGTTATCAACAATGCAAGGGTTAAGGAACACTGAAACTGCAAGAACTAATACAAATTTACCTATCTAAACCACAAACTCATCCAAATGGTACCATTAAAGCAAGAAATAATTGAATTTATTGACTTAGGTTGTGTTTTGTACTCAATATCCGCCATATTGGAAAATTGACCCAATATTGGTTAGGTCGCAGTACACCAATATTTTGCACGTCGGGTTAGTGCTCCAGCCTATAAAGTCGATAACGATGCGGTATTCGATACAAAACACACTGTTTCAAATTTAAACATAAACATGTCAGCGAGAAAAGTGTGTTGAAACATCGTCGTGTTTTTATAGGGTGCATGCAAAGAATGACACCCGTAGTTTGCCATTCAGATAAATTTAACATGTTTATGAAGTTTATTCATTATTTTCCTCAATTTGTCTCGAACGACGTCTGTTTAGTGAAGCGCACGGATTCGCCGCGCTGAACTGCACCCAAGTTTATGAAGGGGTGCATATGGACTGCCAGAGCCGCCATAGTAAAAATTATCAAAGGCTCTGGGAGTCCGTTTATATGGACTAATGGGAGGAGAAGTTATTTTACGGATCAATGTATATATTTTTGTTGTCAGAATATCTTGCATAGTGGTGATTTTTTGTGTAAATTGGTGTAAATAAGTACTGCATTTGTGCCTATTACATTTACTACAACATTTATTGCCAATAATGCAAAGCTTATTCTTTTAATTAATAACTGATCACAGGGACTGGGCAATAATAAAAGATCACAGGGACTGGGGAAATACGCGAACCGGTGAAACTTTCTGGTTTTGTATAAAAACAAAACTTCTTTGTTCCACTATCCTAACAACCACCTAGTTACTAATAAAGGCGCTATAGAGCGCGAAGCGTGACACGTATTATTAATTGTAATAATGAGTCTTGATAAAGGAAGCAGCCGCTTATCAATGAGGAGCACCATCACAGCATCCCAGTCTCATTACTATCAAGTCCTCCTACAGGTTGTTTTTTTAAGAACCACATATAGAAGGCCGCAGGCCTGACCCGTATCTTGCCAGTGGTATGGACCCTTTGGTATGAACCTTTAACCCCGCTCACTATCCAGCGTTTTTAACTTCCGGGTTTACATTTAAACCGACTATTAATAGCTTATTAATATCTTAAAAGGTGATTTTTCAAGCGGTTCCGTAGTGTAGTGGTTGCACGCTCGCTTCACATGTGAGAGGCCCAAGGTTCGAGCCCCAGTAAAATCAAATAATTTTATTTGTGTTCTATGTTAACTTTTTGTTTTGATGTAGACATTTTAGTTTAAATAAACATGCTGTTTTATTGTTACCATTTTTTGTTTTTATTATGCCCATGCAATATATGTGTGAGAGGGTGGGGGGGGGGGGCGGTTCGTAAACACATTTAAACTTTTACAGTGTTTTCATATCAATGAGTACTCAACCCCTATCGTAAATGAGCAACCTAAGAATAAGTTCAGAATTATCTCCCCTTGAAGTTGAGAAAAATATGAAATTACGCTTACAAGATAAAGCAGATTTTTTAAAACCTACACAGTTCTGTTCCATTAATGAAAACTGCACACGAATGCCAGTAAAAACAAGAAACCGTCGGAGACGGGTGACGCTCCCCACATGTTTTTTTGTTACAATATTGCACTATATATTCAGATAAAAAGAAACGTCTTCAGGGCACAGTAGTTGGGGGGACAATACTTTGTTATAGAACATTTCAAAGGGCCACAACTCTGTGAAAAATCATTCGACCTGAACCGGCTGATAATATGCACATCTCCTCTTGGTAGTGAAGCTTCCCATACAGTTTCATTGAATTCCGGTCATTATTTGCTGAGAAATAGTCCGGACAAAAATTGTGCACGGACGGACAGACGAAGCGGTGACTATATGCCCCCCCCCACCAAAATAAATTTTGGGGGAGCATAAAAAAGGAAACCAGTGTAAATAAAATGAACTATGAAATATTTGGGGGTTACAATACAAAATCATAGATAATGGTTATTTGATCAATGTACCTATGAAGTTGTATGATACTAGGCATAAGCGTTCTTGAGTTATCATCCGGAAACCATTTTACTATTTCGGGTCACCGTGACCTTGACCTTTGACCTAGTGACCTGAAAATCAATTGGGGTCATCTGCCAGTCATTATCAATCTACCTATGAAGTTTCATCATCCTAGGCATAAGCGTTCTTGAGTTATCATCCGGAAACTATTTTACTATTTCGGGTCACCGTGACCTTGACCTTTGAACTAGTGACCTGAAAATCAATAGGGGTCATCTGCAAGTCATGATCAATCTACCTATTAAGTTTCATGATCCTAGGCATAAGCGTTTTTGAGTTATCATCCGGAAACCATTTTACTATTTCGGGTCACTGTGACCTTGACCTTTGACCTAGTGACCTCAAAATC
Organism: Dreissena polymorpha; assembly: GCF_020536995.1. Taxonomy (NCBI): domain Eukaryota; kingdom Metazoa; phylum Mollusca; class Bivalvia; order Myida; family Dreissenidae; genus Dreissena; species Dreissena polymorpha. The sequence goes on along the minus strand of NC_068355.1, from coordinate 129,270,166 downwards.
AATAGGGGTCATCTGCAAGTCATGATCAATGTACCTATAAAGTTTCATGATCCTAGGCCTAAGCGTTCTTGAGTTATCATCCGGAAACCACCTGGTGGACGGACAGACAGACAGACATGTGCAAAGCAATATACCCCCTCTTCTTCGAAGGGGACATAAAAAGTTGCATCATCTGCAAAGAAGGTCTGTGTTATTTCCGCCCCATTATCAATGTACCTATGAAGTTTCATGATCCTAGGCCTAAGCGTTCTTGAGTTATCATCCGGAAACCATCTGGTGGACGGACCAACCGACGGACCGACCGACATGTGCAAAACAATATACCCCCTCTTCTTCGAAGGGGGGCATAAATAGAAAGATAGGCCACGTTTTGTATTTGTAAATATTCTGGTAGCCTTACACTGGCTGAATGAAAGCATAGTATAAAACTATAATTGTACAGTCAACCTTTCTTTGCTTCGTATTTATTACCTTTATGTAATACTTGTATGCTACATGGTCTACAATACACCTCTTTTTTGGTCGCAAACATTCACATACCGGTAGGCCCTTAAATGGGTTGAAGCCTTAGTTGTTAGGCAACCCACAGGTGGTTTGCATGTGGCTATGATATTAATTAGTGAAAACATCATTTTGAATGATAAATTATCATATTATAACGAACAAGAAATGTGTTCGTCAGAAACACATTGGGCCGCTTTAAAATAAAAATATATTATTTATTTTTGTGAACTTTGACCTTGAAGGATGACCTTGACCTTGAACTTCCACCACTCAATATGTGCTTCTTCATGAGAACGCCGCTTTGAAATTTGTTATTTTTTTATTTTATTTTTACCTTTGACCTTGAAGGATGACCTTGACCTTGAACTTCCACCACTCAAAATGTGCAGCTTCATGAGCTACACATGCATGCCATATATCAAGTTCCTCTCTTCAATATTGCAAAAGTTATGGCCAACGTTAAAGTTGTTTTTTTCCGAACAGACGGACAAACTGACATTCTGATGGACAATTCAACTGCTATATGCCACCCTACCAGGGGCATAACAAGAGCTGTCAGAGGACAGCGCGCTCAACTATTGGAGTGCTTGACAGTATAACGTAAGCCATCATGGGGAAATTGTTCATATTCAATAATTCATTAGACGATCTTTCAAAAATAAAAAAAAGGAAAAAAAAAATTTGGGGGGGGGGGGGTTGAGAGGGGGTATAATGTGGGGTGTGGTCATTTATTAGACGCTCTTTCCAAAATTAAAAAAGGAAAAAAACAAGATGCGTTTGTGAAACACAATGTCCCCCTATATGACGTTTGACCTTGTAGGATGACCTTGACCTTGTAGGATGACCTTGACCTTGACCCTTCACCACTCAAAATGTGCAGCTCCATGAGATACACATGCATTTCAAATATAAAATTGCTAGCTTCAATATTGCAGAAGTGACATTACATGAGCAATTTTGACCCATATATTTGACCTTGAAGGATGACCTTGACCTTTCAACACTCAAAATGTGCAGCTCCATGAGATACACATGCATGCAAAATATCAAGTTGCTATCTTGAATATTAAAATACTGCAAAAGTGTACATTAAATGAGCGATTTTGACCCATATATTTGACCTTTGACCTTGAAGGATGTCCTTGACCTTGACCTTTCACCACTCAAAATGTGCAGCTCCATGAGATACATATGCATGCCAAATATCAAGTTGCTATCTTCAACATTGGGGGTGATTTCGAGTTGAATACCTTGTTATATATATATTTAATAGTGAATTGTTTTTTTTTCAGAAAAGTTGATTTTTCGTTATAATATGATTATTTACCATTCAAAATGATGTTTTTACTAACTAATATCATATCCACACGCTTACCACCTGTGAATTGTATGTTAAAGTTAAAATATAATAATATTCGTTCTTCAAATCAATTAAGCATTTTAGATAATTCTCAGTTATGAAGCATTGTAAGATTTTTAATGCATTTGTTGTCACATGATGTTTTCAAGCAAATAAATAAATGCAACTGAACTTGTTCTATGATTGGGATTGTGTTTTCTGCAAGTTGTCCTTAATTATACATTAACAAGTATGATCATTAAAATGCCCAAGCAAGATATAAAACAATCAAATTTGTTGAATTACTACTCCCCGCCAAATAAATTTAGTTTATGAATGAGTGAAAATCCCTCGATATGTCATGGTATCATCCAAAAAAAACGATTATTTTCTGTAGGGTAATTGTTTTTATGCATTGCAATTGTCCTCAATGTATCTATCTATACGTCCATGATGTTTGATGTCGAAATCTTATCTGTGATTTAGCCTTGAAAAGTTACATCATAAAAAAACAATAAAGGGCAAGAATTCTTAGTTTAGGAAGTGCAGGGTTTTGGTTCTTGTGCATGATAATTCTTCCCATTGATTTATACACACCCATTAAATTTCATGTTGAAATATGGTATTGTTTCTGAGATAAAGCCATGAAAAATTACATCATACAAGAAAAAAGGGAAATAACTCTAAACTAAGAAAGTGTCTGGGTATTTTTTTGTGCATGGCACTTCTCCTGATTGATATATTATGCACCCATTAAGTTTCATGTTGACATCTAATATAGATTATGCTATAATTCTGAAAAGGTTTGTGACAGGCAGTCTGGATGACATACGGACAAAGCTAATAGGATACTGTTAATATGCTTTTAACTTGAAAGAAGAAAATGTCATACAAAGCTGAAAACGACTGCACTAAACTGAAGCTAGTGTACAGAGCCACTGTTGCAGCCCCAGCAATTGCAGGCTTCTCGGTGCACATTGTAACTTTAGTATCTAAATAATTGCACTTGATAGGAAAAGTAAACAATTGCTACAAGTAACTTAATTTAACATGACTAACTTAAACTTTTGTTTGTTCTTTACATTTGTCCCATTTTGCAATTAATTTTTGACTACCAGTCAGTGCACAGTGCCTTAAGTAATGCTCGATTGGTCTTTGTCGGCTCGGGTACTACTTAAATTAAGTATACTCAGATGTACCCCGAGTACGGAAAATATACTGAAATGTACCCACCAATTCTAGCGCTTAATTGGACATTATCAGTTGTTGTTTTTTTTCAAATTATTTATGTTCATATTTATGTCAATATTCTATGAAGTGGCCTCTATATAATCGAAAGCATGTCGATGCAGGTCTTGTTTAAAGAAAATTTTGTTTTGTATTTTTAGCGTGTTTTACGAGATCGGATTTTGGGCGGTAATAAAACTCGGGTGCAGTCTTAATTGGCCGGTTACGACGTGTTAGTATATTTTCCGTACCCGAGGTACATTGAGTATACTTAAGAGTATTAAATACATTTATTTAAGTAATTTAATAGGTAAATGACAAAAATAATTTACTGTTTTTCATTGCCTTTCAATCTAGAAAATGAAATAAATTATATTTTGATTGTTATTTAGTATAATTATTTAGAAATTATTTTGAGGAGATTTTCATTGTAAACAGTTGTGTTCATAATGTGATTAAGATCTTTTAGCAAGGACGAGGAATTGATATAGTTACCTGTTTGATTATGTACCGAAACAACATTTTGTTCAATAGTGCAGTTGCAAAATGTGCGAGACTCAAACACTATTTCATATCATTTGTGCTACCTTCGGTAAATCTGCTCAAGGCGCATGGGGTCATGTTTACGAACAGGCTAAACCACACTCCGACCCCATCAAATTGCAGAGGATCTATCGGTCATCTAGCAAAAAATGTTTACTCTTTCCTTTTTAGGTGCCGCCATTTCCTTAGTTGGTTGAAGTGTGATTATTTTACCAAGTAAAATGTTATATTTGTAGTGCCGATGACCACCCATTGACACACTCCCATGCAGGGTTGGCACCCGGCTCGTGACACGCACATGCTGTATTGATCATGCTGCATGATGTGGAGACGTTCGACCAATCCGATCGAAGCTGATGCCTGCCGGGAGCGTTCTCCTCTTCTTCTTCCAGGTAGTGTGCTTGGCTCCTCTGGACCATTGTCGCACAATTGTGACTATGTACATGCGACTGTGTGTTGCAATGTGCGTGAGGTAAATATTCCCGGGAGGATAAGTGGCGTGTAGCCGACGATAGCAGACGAGTGTTTTCCTCGTAGTGTGTACTGCCGAGGACGATTTCATGACAAGGTTTCCGGTTGATGACCCGATTAGTAGTCTACGTTAGTGTGGTTACTAGTTCTTGTAATAATTGTAGACGAAACCCTCGAAGAACTAACCGGTATAAACATTACAATGGTGTCAGAAGTGGGATAAGTGAAAAATTACGGTTAGGTTAGCTTTGTAACTTTTTAATTTATATTTTATAATCTATATTATTGCGACCGTCGCATCGTATTTAATTTGCAGTTTTGCTTTCCATAAAGCGGCCTTTGCTATACACTTGTAAACGCAACATTCGTCTATTTTTAGACGTGTGACATCACAGACGACCGCGTGATCTTATGCTGAAATAATCTAGACGTTTCCCTTGTTTGCATTCCAAGGTCGCGTGATATTTGGCGCGCGTTGAGAGCATCGCAATTCATGCACAGGTGTGGTCGAATGCTACATGAAGTAACACCTGCGGAACCACTAATGTTAACTGGGTGCCAGGATATTGGTGTTTAACGTCAAGTTAAAGCCCCATTACTAATAAAAAATCAAAGAACATTTCGTACAATATTTTGTAAAATAAAGTTAAACAATTAAAAATTAGTGTTCCTTATGGCAATTGCAACGCCAGATGTAGTCGGGTAAAATAGATGTTTAAAGATACAAAATGCTAATTTTTATTGTTTTGCATATTTAATTCCATTTTAATTTCTTGCAACGATATTCATACGACACATGGACACTAACATGGTACCATTTTGTGTTCTTGTGTCGTATGTATAGATATATTCGCGGGAAATTAAAATGGAATAGATTGTGTCACAAATAAATAAAACGACCATTTTGTATCTTCAAAAATCTATGCAATCATGCCACATCTAGCGATGACATTGTGGCTATTGCTATACGGATCACTGATTGTTTAGGTGTTATCTTTATTTATCGAAATACTTTACGAAATTTTCGTTGATTTTGAGCGTTAAAGAGTCTTTAAAGCGGCGTGTTTTTATTTGCAGTTTTTATTGATTATTTATAGGAACAACAGCGATTGCGATTTTATTTATTGTTATTATTGGGCAATATAATTTTAATTGTTTCCGCGTAGTAGGCTGATAGCCATTTTTATTTTTGTGTGGTTTTCACTTAGTTAATGGTAATTATAATGAGTATCGTAAGCAGTAAAAATCGTTCACCGTGTCTACAATTTATTTTGGTGAACTTCGACCCACCCCAAGCCCTTAGGGAAATTTATGGTGTAGGACCCAGATTTGCGCGGGTCATTGTCCAGCTCAGGGAGAGCGTGGTGAATCTGGACATAAGAACCCTAGAGGTAGTGATTAAACGGCCGTTGAGTTACAACGAAATGGATTTCCTGAATTCTCCTGAAAATCCGAGGCTAGTGGATGAGGCTCTAGCCAGTCACAGTGAAGGTGAGTATATATATGCAGGCACACCATACCTCACCCAGGACCGCGAGGCGCAGGAAAGGGTTCAGGCCGAGCTTGCCGCCGAGATATCCAACTTGGAGGCGGATATCACGGCTCGCTGCGTGGAGCGCCAGGTACGGTGGCTGAAAGAAGTCGTCCGTGGCATAGGTGTTTGCATCGGCGAGAGCACTGAGGGAGGCAACGGTAAGACTAGCGGCGTCGATGATGTAGCACCGTTGGCGCTACCAACAGTTCGCGAAGGTGTCCGTGACATTGGGGTATGCATCGACATGAGCACTGTAGGAGGAAACGATGAGACTGTTGGCCGCAGTGAAGGCACGTTCACCGAAAACGTCGATGATGCAGTTCCGTTGGCGCTACCAACAGTTCGCGAAGTTGTCCGTAACATTGGGGTGTGCACCGACATGAGCACTGTAGGAGGCAACGATGAGACTGTCGGCGGCAGTGAAGGCACGTTCACCGAAAACGTCGATGACTCAGTTCCGTTGGCGCTACCAACAGTTCGCGAAGTTGTCCGTGACATTGGGGTGTGCACCGACATATGAGCACTGTAAGGGGCAACGGTGAGACTGGCGGCGTCGGCGATAGTGAAGACACGCTAATCGAAGACGTGCATGATGAAGTTCCGTTGGCGCCGCCAACAGTGCGCGAAGTTGTCCGTGACATTGGGGTGTGCACCGACATGAGCACTAAAGGAGGCAACGGTGAGACTGGCAACGTCGGTGAAGCAACAACGATGGGAGACAACAGTGGCAAGCCGTATCTTGAGTCACAGGAGTTTTCCAGCCATGCCAGCACCGCGGTAACCAACCGAGAGGTGTCTAGTTATCGGAATCCCATTGGTAAAAGCCAGCAGGGGTTGTCCAGCTATGGGAGCACCGCGGTAAACCGCCGTGAGGTGTTCCGTTACCGGAATCCCACCGGTTACAGCCAGCAGGAGTTTTTAAGCTATGAAAGCATCGCGGTAACCAACCGAGAGGTGTCTAGTCATCGTAATCCCACGGGTAAAAGCCAGCAATGGTTGTCCAGCTATGGGAGAACCTCGGCAAACCGCCGTGAGGTGTCGAGTTACAGGGTCCCCTCTGGTAACAACCAGAGGAATCTGTCCAGTTATGGCGTCCCTATGGTAAACCGCCAGAGCGGTGCGTGCGGTTACGGAGTCGCCCCAGGTAACTCCTTGGGGAACAGGAGCGCAAAGAACGGCTAGGTTTTGCCCTAAACGTCGGGAGGATTGATCTCGAAAACCTTTTAGGCGTGGCTCTGAAGGTCGGCGACCCTCAAGCTGTCGCCGTTGGGAGCGGTCCCAGCGGTGGAAATTAGGTAAATGTCTGAGCGAGCTTTGGGATCAGAGGCATTTGTCTAGAGATAATGGTGAGAGCACGAGGAATGTACTGGCCCCGACAGTGGCAGACGCCCAAAAGTTGTACCGCGACAATTGTTAAGGAGTTGGGGTGGGTACCTTTAATAATTTATCTGTTTATATTGTTCGGTTTTATTTTAGTCACAATTGTGACTATGTACATGCGACTGTGTGTTGCAATGTGCGTGAGGTAAATATTCCCGGGAGGATAAGTGGCGTGTAGCCGACGATAGCAGACGAGTGTTTTCCTCGTAGTGTGTACTGCCGAGGACGATTTCATGACAAGGTTTCCGGTTGATGACCCGATTAATAGTCTACGTTAGTGTGGTTACTAGTTCTTGTAATAATTGTAGACGAAACCCTCGAAGAACTAACCGGTATAAACATTACAATGGTGTCAGAAGTGGGATAAGTGAAAAATGACGGTTAGGTTAGCTTTGTAACTTTCTAATTTATATTTTATAATCTATATTATTGCGACCGTCGCATCGTATTTAATTTGCAGTTTTGCTTTCCATAAAGCGGCGTTTGCTATACACTTGTAAACGCAACATTCGTCTATTTTTAGACGTGTGACATCACAGACGACCGCGTGATCTTATGCTGAAATAATCTAGACGTTTCCCTTGTTTGCATTCCAAGGTCGCGTGATATTTGGCGCGCGTTGAGAGCATCGCAGTTCATGCACAGGTGTGGTCGAATGCTACATGAAGTAACACCTGCGGCATCACTAATGTTAACTGGGTGCCAGGATATTGGTGTTTAACGTCAAGTTAAAGCCCCATTACTAATAAAAAATCAAAGAACATTTCGTACAATATTTTGTAAAATAAAGTTAAACAATTAAAAATTAGTGTTCCTTATGGCAATTGCAACGCCAGATGTAGTCGGGTAAAATAGATGTTTAAAGATACAAAATGCTAATTTTTATTGTTTTGCATATTTAATTCCATTTTAATTTCTTGCAACGATATTCATACGACACATGGACACTAACATGGTACCATTTTGTGTTCTTGTGTCGTATGTATAGATATATTCGCGGGAAATTAAAATGGAATAGATTGTGTCACAAATAAATAAAAACGACCATTTTGTATCTTCAAAAATCTATGCAATCATGCCACATCTAGCGATGACATTGTGGCTATTGCTATACGGATCACTGATTGTTTAGGTGTTATCTTTATTTAACGAAATACTTTACGAAATTTTCGTTGATTTTGAGCGTTAAAGAGTCTTTAAAGCGGCGTGTTTTTATTTGCAGTTTTTATTGATTATTTATAGGAACAACAGCGATTGCGATTTTATTTATTGTTATTATTGGGCAATATAATTTTAATTGTTTCCGCGTAGTAGGCTGATAGCCATTTTTATTTTTGTGTGGTTTTTACTTAGTTAATGGTAATTATAATGAGTAGCGTAAGCAGTAAAAATCGTTCACCGTGTCTACAATTTATTTTGGTGAACTTCGACCCACCCCAAGCCCTTAGGGAAATTTATGGTGTAGGACCCAGATTTAAGCGGGTCATTGTCCAGCTCAGGGAGAGCGTGGTGAATCTGGACATAAGAACCCTAGAGGTAGTGATTAAATGGCCGTTGAGTTACAACGAAATGGATTTCATGAATTCTCCTGAAAATCCGAGGCTAGTGGATGAGGCTCTAGCCAGTCACAGTGAAGGTGAGTATATATATGCAGGCACACCATACCTCACCCAGGACCGCGAGGCCCAGGAAAGGGTTCAGGCCGAGCTTGCCGCCGAGATATCCAACTTGGAGGCGGATATCACGGCTCGCTGCGTGGAGCGCCAGGTACGGTGGCTGAAAGAAGTCGTCCGTGGCATAGGTGTTTGCATCGGCGAGAGCACTGAGGGAGGCAACGGTAAGACTAGCGGCGTCGATGATGTAGCACCGTTGGCGCTACCAACAGTTCGCGAAGGTGTCCGTGACATTGGGGTATGCATCGACATGAGCACTGTAGGAGGAAACGATGAGACTGTTGGCCGCAGTGAAGGCACGTTCACCGAAAACGTCGATGATGCAGTTCCGTTGGCGCTACCAACAGTTCGCGAAGTTGTCCGTAACATTGGGGTGTGCACCGACATGAGCACTGTAGGAGGCAACGATGAGACTGTCGGCGGCAGTGAAGGCACGTTCACCGAAAACGTCGATGACTCAGTTCCGTTGGCGCTACCAACAGTTCGCGAAGTTGTCCGTGACATTGGGGTGTGCACCGACATATGAGCACTGTAAGGGGCAACGGTGAGACTGGCGGCGTCGGCGATAGTGAAGACACGTTAATCGAAGACGTGTATGATGAAGTTCCGTTGGCGCCGCCAACAGTGCGCGAAGTTGCCCGTGACATTGGGGTGTGCACCGACATGAGCACTAAAGGAGGCAACGGTGAGACTGGCAACGTCGGTGAAGCAACAACGATGGGAGACAACAGTGGCAAGCCGTATCTTGAGTCACAGGAGTTTTCCAGCCATGCCAGCACCGCGGTAACCAACCGAGAGGTGTCTAGTTATCGGAATCCCATTGGTAAAAGCCAGCAGGGGTTGTCCAGCTATGGGAGCACCGCGGTAAACCGCCGTGAGGTGTTCCGTTACCGGAATCCCACCGGTAACAGCCAGCAGGAGTTTTTAAGCTATGAAAGCATCGCGGTAACCAACCGAGAGGTGTCTAGTCATCGTAATCCCACGGGTAAAAGCCAGCAATGGTTGTCCAGCTATGGGAGAACCTCGGCAAACCGCCGTGAGGTGTCCAGTTACAGGGTCCCCTCTGGTAACAACCAGAGGAATCTGTCCAGTTATGGCGTCCCTATGGTAAACCGCCAGAGCGGTGCGTGCGGTTACGGAGTCGCCCCAGGTAACTCCTTGGGGAACAGGAGCGCAAAGAACGGCTAGGTTTTGCCCTAAACGTCGGGAGGATTGATCTCGAAAACCTTTTAGGCGTGGCTCTGAAGGTCGGCGACCCTCAAGCTGTCGCCGTTGGGAGCGGTCTCAGCGGTGGAAATTAGGTAAATGTCTGAGCGAGCTTTGGGATCAGAGGCATTTGTCTAGAGATAATGGTGAGAGCACGAGGAATGTACTGGCCCCGACAGTGGCAGACGCCCAAAAGTTGTACCGCGACAATTGTTAAGGAGTTGGGGTGGGTACCTTTAATAATTTATCTGTTTATATTGTTCGGTTTTATTTTAGTCATGTTTCACTCCACTTAATGTCTATGAAGTGATTTTGTTATAAATTTTTATGTTAAAACGTTGATTGAACGGACTTATGTTGTTAGCCAGCGCCAAGCCCACCATGTATTTGTAATAACCACTGAGTTCGATGGTATATATGTAGACCCGCCTAATTGGGTCACTGTTGTGTTATATGTTAAATGTCAACGCCGTTCATAAGAAACTTAAAAAGACTGCCGTTTATTATGGCAGAGAACTTCTGGAAAAGTTCACATTTGTAAGTAAATAATACAGTTAGATACAAATAGATCCAAACTATTGAGTCAACTTTTAAAATAAGATTTTGTCTTTTTTATAAACAGAGAATAGGCCAATATGTGTACCTAAGTAGTATTCGGATATATTACATTCGACCATTGCAATGCAGAGAACGGAGGCCTCCTTATATGTAGGCTGAGCAGCAGGGGTGATGTCAGTAGATGTTAGAGTGGGTGCTCATGTCCATTTATTGGTTCGACAAGCAAATGGCAGGAGTAACCGGATATTGATTAGTAAATATTGACGTGCGACCAATCCGATCGAAGCTGATGCCTGCCGGAAGCGTTCTCGATGACCCCGGTCTCTTCCTACCCAGCCCGCTGACGTGAACGAATGTGATGCCCTTAAAGAATTGGATTATAAATAAAAACAAACATGCTAAAATGTACTTAATTGCATTTTTTGTATCACATAAATGTAAAACTGTGTTATAGGCGTTAGGTTTTGTTGATGTGAATAAGCATTCGAAGTTGAAAATGTCATTTCGGTTTTAACAAGATGTATGTTAGCGCGAAGAAGACACGTGAATTTGTAACGTAAAAAATAAAGTAAATATATTAGAGTTGGTTTGTTTTGATTAACTTAAGAATTATATATAACAATTTTCTTAAAAACGTTGCATCTAATTATATGTAAAGCTTGAATGAGGAATGAGGAACTGTTCCTTATTCCTTATTCTAAAAAGGTATGAACAAGGAATTAACTTACCATCCATTCAAACCACTGACCCTTGGAATAAAAGTCTTAATCGCGCTGTAATCACTCGGTTATCTGTTCTGTTATATTTCAATATGTATTTTATACTTTTTATTAGATCCAGGTATTGTTACAAAATAAGGGTCACAAAATATTACGATACTGATAACAACAGAACTCTTCAAATTATTCAATCGTTTCGCGTTTGTAACGCTTTATAATTTTTAAGATTTTAAATCGTCAAAAGAGGCATATTAAAGATATTTTTTAGCATGGAAAATGTTTAGAATTATTGTTTCCACGCAAATAACATTACTAAAACGAAATTTTGCGAATCTGCAATATTTTTTTCAATTTTGACAATTACCAAACAGTGAACCTCTGATCGCAACTTCATTTATTTCGCCATTTAAAAACATCCGGAATATACTTCGTGAAAAGACTTTGTTTGTAAATCTCCTTCCGGGTCTCTATTGTTTCGCATGCGCATTCGCGACACGTGTTTTGTTAATATTCGCTAATAATTATTGAAAATGTTCACTGCTAAATTCGATCGTTTATGAAAATCAACACAAAATAACTGAAAATTCTGTAGCATAATCGACAAAGTTCTCACTCTGGATCAGCAGACGATTTATTTCATAAATCAATCTCTGGGTTAATGGTCGCCATCTTTCGAACTACTTTCAAAAGAACAACAACAACAATAACAGTAGAAGACAAGTTTAATTGCGAAAAGTTGAAAAATTTAGTACATGTGTCACGGTTGTTGAGTGAAATAGTGTTATTTTCAACTGTGTATGAAGCATGTGAACTGGTAGTGGAATAACCGAATTGTTGGTGGAAATGGAATTTAGAAATATATCTAATAACTCATCATCGTGTAGAATTATCATCAGCATCATTTCTGTGGAACATTGCACTATTCAAAATACAAGTGTTTCATAGATATGGTGCTTTTGACATAGTTCACTAACCATCAAGACTGAAATGATTCATGCATACAGGTAAAGTACATAACTGAATTTGTGCAGAATGTTATTTTTTTACAAATTATTATTTAATTTCACCAATTTATTTAAGATTGAGTGCACTGAAACTCAAAGTCTAAAGCTTAGTAAGACACTTAAGCCAGTTTTCTGAGAAGAAACAATACTTGTTCAGAGTATAGCAGGCTCATGCGGCCTCTGGTTTATTTATTTTGCCTCGGCCTTTAACCTGGGTCGCTTTGATTTCAGGTGTTTAGCCCCCATATCAACAAGGCTCTTGACCCTATATGTAGTTATTCATATTGTTTAAAGATTTTGAGAACCCTCACTCGGTGCCAGTGGGGATAAAACAGGGACCTTCTTATAGCTAGATGAATGCATCAAATATGCCAGCAACACTTTATAATCAATAACTTTATAATTGATGATTCTGCTCATTTAACTACATTACTAATTTACCAAAACAATGTGAAACACATTTTTATGCCCCCAAAGGAGGGCATATAGCGATCGCACTGTCCGTCTGTCTATCCGTCACACTTTGCATTTAGGTTTCGAAAAAATGCTCATAACTTCTATGTCGCTTCAGATGTAACATTCATATTTGGTATGCATGTGTATATGGACAAGGCCTTCCCATACACACACAAATTTTGACCCCTTTGACCTTGAACTTAGGGTCAGCGTTTAGGTTTTGAAAAATGCTCATAACTTCTATTAAAGCGTTTATCGGGGGCGTATGTCATCCTACGGAGACAGCTCTTGTTTTTGCTACTGTCCTCTGCACAAACCATGATATATCTGCATATATGCATCCAACCAAATCAGTAAAACTATTTGTCACTTAATTACAGTAAACTTTTTGCATGTTAACTTTTCAACAATATATATATATACATGTATATATTATTATATATAACAGATCTTGAAAAAAACACACATCAAACTTCAAATTGATTTAGTAAATTATAGGCTTTACTTGGTATTGTGACATTGACACCACTCATGCATGCGACTATACAATTATACAACTATGGAACACATTATTTATGAGAAATTCCAATACATCAACATATCGTCTCAGATTTAAGGCAGATAATCTAGTGCTTTTTTGCTGCCATTTTTACTATTACACATATTTTCATTTTATGTTATGATGCATTGATCTTGTTTCTAAATTAACCAAGCAATCATGTTAAACTTTTGAAGAAAGATGTTGTCTGATAAATATAGAAAATATAATCGCTACAAAGTGAACAAAATTCAGTTGACTACTGTGACCAACAAAGATGTGCCAAAGAGCAATTCAGATCATGATTTAAATTAAATACAAGTAATATGAAAGTCTGCCTATTGGATCCCAGTTAAGACTTATTTGTCAAATCTGAACATTAATTTTCCCTTAGCCATGTAGAATTGGGGACTAAATACCATCAAGTCATGTAAAAAGGAGCAGGGATAGCACGCTGCTATTGATCTCTTGAGCTTTCACATGAATTTTACGGGCAATTTTCATACAAAAAATGATATTATATAGTGTAATGATAAAGCATTATGAGCACAAATTATATCTCTTACTAGTGGTGCAAAAATCTATTAAGTGTCATATTTCAAAAGAAAATTTATATAAAAAGGTATTATTAATTGTTAAAACGTTATAAAAGGTTATTTCAATTCACTAAAGCATTTAATTACAAGAACAAGTGCATTTTATGTCCATTACAATACATGTAACAGTATTGGCATTGTATTTATCTGCATTTGATGTATTTAATACACTTAAAAATGCAGACAAGACACACTTCTAACAGAAACAAATGTATTTTTTTCTGCATTTTTCCAGCATTAATACTCTTCAAGTGTATTTTTTATCATCCCAAATACACTTTACCAGGAAAAAGGTATGTTAAAATGCATTTTTAGTTTGTTTTAAGTATATTTTCAAATGCATTAAGACACTCTTTTCTTTTGCAAAAAATGTTGAACAAAAACTTGAAAATATTTAATATACTAAAGTGTTGTAATAATTAAAGTTTTGTATGAGCATCAAAAACAGTGTCAAATTCATACCAGTGCCTATTTAGTAGCAGTAGGCCTTATATGGTCTACTTGTGGTAGAAATAATGCATTTTGTATAATACAACATACATAAATTAAAAAATATAGCTGCCCATACAGTTCAATACAATGTTCAATTAACTACACTATGCAAAGTTGAAATATGACATCAAGCTTGGAATAATCTTTTCAATAATGAATAATATGCTGTTTTAATTTATAAGTGAAATAGACACTTGCATATAAAAACTGATTTTACATCAAAACTAAATGTTTAATTTGATTTTTAGTTCCACTGGCCAAAGGTCATGTGACCATCGTGCATCCATGCATAAACTTTTCCTTTAAGCATCTTCTCCTAAACTACTGGTCCAATTCTGCTGAAATTTCTTAGGAATGTTCCTGGGGTGAACCTCTTTCAAATTTGTTCAAATTATGCCCCTGGGGTCAAATTTGACTCTGCCCTGGGGGTCACAAAATTGAAAATTTGCTTAAATAAGGCCTATTTTGTGAAAACTTTCAAAATCTCCCGTCCATAACCATTGGGCCTAGGGCTATCAAATTTGGTATGTAGAGACATCTAATAGTCCTCTACCAAACTTGTTCAAATTATACCCCTGGGATCAAATTTGACCCTGCCCCGGGGGTCACAAAATTGAACATATGCTTATATAGGGTATATTTTGTGAAAACTTTACAAATCTTCTCGTCCATAACCATTGGGCCTAGGGCTACCAAATTTGGTATGTAGTGGCATCTTATAATCCTCTACCAAGTTTGTTCAAATTATGCCCCTGGGGTCAAGTTTGACCCTGCCCCGAGGGTCACAAAATTGAACATATGCTTATATAAGGCCTATTTTGTGAAAACTTCAAAAAAATTCTTGTCCATAACAATCCGGCCTAGGGCTATCAAATTTGGTATATAGTGACATCTAATAGTCCTCTACCAAATTTGTTCAAAATTAATCCCTAGGGTCAAATTTTACCCTGCCCCGGGGGTCACAAAATTGAACATATGCTTATATAATACCTATTTTGTGATAACTTAAAAAAAATCTTGTCCATAACCATTAGGCCTAGGGATACACAATTTGGTATGTAGAGACATTGTATAGTCCTCTACTTAGTTTGTTCAAATTATGCCCCAGGGGTCAAATTTGACCCTGCCCCGGGGGCCACAAAATCAATTATATGCTTATATAGTGCCTATTTTGTGAACATTTTAAAACTCTTCTTGTCCTTAACCATAAGGCATAGGGCTACCAAATTTGGTATGTAGTGACATGTTATAGTTCTCTACCAAGTTTGTTCAAATTATGCCCCTTGGGTCAAATTTGACCCTGCCCGGGGTCACACAACTGAACACTTATATGGGGCCTATTTTGTGAAAACTTTAAAAATCTTGTTGTCCATAACCATTGGGCCTAGGGCTACCAAATTTGGTATGTAGTGACATCTAATAAACCTCTACCAAATTTGTTCAAATAATGCCTCTGGAGTCAACTTTGACCCTGCCCCGGGGGGGGGGTCACAAAATTGAATAAACGCTTTTAAAGTGCCTATTTTGTGAAATCTTTAAAATCTTCTTGTCGAAAACCATTTGGACTATGGCTACCAAATTTGGTATGCAGTAACATCTTATAGTCCTCTACCAAGTTTGTTCAAATTATGCCTTTTGGGTCAAATTTGATCCCGAACCGCATGTCACAAAATTGAACATTATATACGCTTATATCTTGCTTATTTTGTGAAAACTTAAAAAATATTCTTGTCCTTAACTCTAGGACCTAGGGCTACCACATTTTGTATGTAGTGAGATATAGTAGTCCTCTACAAAGTTTTCTCAAATTATGCCCCTGGGGTTAAATTTGACCCAGCCCAGAAGGTCACAAAAGTGTACATGTGCTTAAATAGGGCCTATATTTAAGTATTTGCACATGCAGAGAAATTTGTTTCAACCTTTTTTCAGCAGTGGAGCGATACAGGGCCATCATGGCCCTCTTGTTTAAATACTCAAAAAATGAAACCAGTTTCATGCTTGCATGAACACAGTTTATAAATGCTGTCAGAATTATAAAATATGTAAGTACTATAAATACAAATGCCAGGGAAAAGTGCTTTTTGTACTAAAAAAATTGAATGAATATTACAATAATACATTCTGAATACTTTAGTATGTAATAAACAGTTTTGTCTGAGAAAATCACTAAATTTTATATATTTATTCAAATTCACATAAATCATATTTCAAAAAAACATAATTACTTCAAATCCTTTCACACAATACTGAAAAAAATGCACAGTTTCTGATTGTTATTGATTCTTTATTAATTTATACATGTACCATTTTTAATCTTGATGCATCCTCAATTGTATAATGCTCTGGAGGTCACTGGTGTGATCCCCAGTGTGGGAGCATTCTTAAGAAATCTCCAAGAGACACCTAAGTACTGGTTCTAGGCCCAGGAAACGAACTCAAGAGCATTTTACATACATGTACGTAGTTAGTACTTTAAATTTAATCGAACTAAAAATGGGTTAAAACTAACAACTGAAACCCTTATTAATACATTTTATTTTGAATCAAGCAAATGTGCAAATTCATTAAAAATAATGAGTAAAATTTAAAAATTCTACTTTAAAGTAATCATGATAATTTAGATCTTCAGAATATTTAATGATGATAATGATACAATTATATATTCCCTAAATGATAAAAATAAAACATGTAATGTTAATTTATGAAAAAAAAACGTTTTAATTTTATCAATATCATGGTAATTAAAACTAGATACAGGCAATTAGATCAGAAACGTGCATTAATTATATTAATGAACAACCCAGACATTTGTAGTGATTTATGGTCACTATTTGATTAACGTTCTATACATGACCTGTCATAAAAGGTATTTTTTAGCCAGTATTACAATCGGCAATGATAGTCTGTATTGCATACATATTCCAACGTCTATTATCGATTCGCTTCCTCAAACTGAACAAATATTTAATGTTTACATCGCGAAACGTAATGCATCCAGTTTCACTTTCGGTTTGGTTGGTTTTGTAAACACCGTAATTTCATCTTAAAAATTGGATGATAGGGTGATTAAATAATAATGGAAAAGTAAATCGCTTGGATAATAGGTCAAAATGCAACACAAATGAACGTTAATAGTGCTATTAATATCAAAGTTTCGGTAAAAAGTTTGGCGCTAGTTCAACGCGCATCGTATACAGCCTCATAACAATAGACTGACAACCTTTTGGGTAGTAAAGTAGTAATACAAGGCAATATGGCGACCGTTAGCCACGAGGCCTATCTTACGGCGGAATCCGAGATAGCCGATGTATCACGATTGCAAAGTTCTATCATAAGAATTTAAGAAAAGTTAGACAGTATCGAATTACGAAGTAAACATATGCTAAAGTGAAAAGATGTCCATCAGGGGAAAATTTAACAATTTAAGACTTCACTCAACATAAGCCTTTAAGGTTGCATACATAAGACTTTCACAGTTGATATAAACAACGAAATGAGAGGTCCTTACATTTATTAATGAATAGTTTAGATAATAATTACAAATTTGACCATAATAGAAAGCCACAGTTGTTTAGTTTCGACTTGTATTAAATAACAGAATTAAATTTATTGAAAGCATGTTAAAATCACCTGTTATTGTCACCAAACATTTATTCATTTATACATAGTCATCATATGATAATATATAAATGGTTGGGAAATCGACATTAGTTATGTAGATAAGTTTTGACTTCGAACAAGAAAATGTCAGTTTTTATGTAAAAATATAATAATATTAATAACAGGATTTATATACATATGTAGTGGGTCGCACAGTATTATATTTAGTAGCCACGTAGATTTGTGGTTTTAAATATAAAAATGGCCATGTGTTTATGTACTTCAGTTCAACGCATTTTGAAATTAGCTTGTGAATCGCGGAGCAGGCCCGTAAGGGTCATGCCGCCCGCCGTAATTTTAATTATTGGACTTCAATATTTAACGATCTCGAAAGTTACTGAATGTATCTTATTTATTTGAATATTTAAGGACTTGTTAATTAGCAGAATAAAATCTAAATGAACACTTCATCGGACTTGTGTATGAATTGTAATCCCTTCGAATTACGTGACCCAAGGTTGCATATGTAATGTCCATGCATATAATAAATAAAAAATAATAATATTATAAATATTATAAAAACTAAGTTTTATTGGATGTGCTTCACATGTTTGCCATTATTTCATTTAAACGAATGAATTTATTGCAGAAAAATTGATTTGTCATTCAACTTTATATAATCAGAGGAAATGTTAATCAGACAGGGTAATTTACTTGGAATAAAATCACTTTAAAATCAATTTTAGCATGAATGAACAGGTTTTTTTTCTTTCAGCTACATGATTTTATTGAACATAAAAGGACCCATACAGAAAAGATAAGGTTTATCTCACACATAGCTTTATCCCACAGTTATTTTTAGAACATGTACATAGGGACTACCTTTTTGGCCTTTCACCCCTGGTTAAAGGCAAAATGCAGTTAAGACTTTAGCTGGAGTTTCACTTCTTTATATTGCATTGCACAACAGTTTTATGTGTGCTGCGTGGATGCAGTAGCGTGTATCCCCGTACATATCTTCGATGTTGTTATATTTTCAGCCTTCAGAGGCTGGTGGCGGTATTGTGTTTTTATTATTTTTTATGAAACCTTGTAAAGGACCAACTAATTGTTTTTAATAAAAATTCAATACTGCTCCAGCAGCTGGAGTTTCACTTCTTTATATTGCATTGCACAACAGTTTGATGTGTGCTGCGTGGATGCAGTAGCGTGTATCCCCGTACATATCTTCGATGTTGTTATATTTTCAGCCTTCAGAGGCTGGTGGCGGTATTGTGTTTTTATTATTTTTTAAGAAACCTTGTAAAGGACCAACTAATTGTTTTTAATGAAAATTCAATACTGCTCCAGCAGCTGGAGTTTCACTTCTTTATATTGCATTGCACAACAGTTTGATGTGTGCTGCGTGGATGCAGTAGCGTGTATCCCCGTACATATCTTCGATGTTGTTATTTTTTCAGCCTTCAGAGGCTGGTGGCGGTATTGTGTTTTTATTATTTTTTAAGAAACCTTGTAAAGGACCAACTAATTGTTTTTAATGAAAATTCAATACTGCTCCAGCAGCTGAAGTTTCACTTCTTTATATTGTAGACGATTAAACTTGAAAACAAATGGATCCAACGAGGGATTGAACTAGGGTCTTTCGCGTGGTAGACTGACACTGTTTGAATTCGCAAGACCATATTTTACTACACAGCTGACGAAATCACTTGATTGCGTCATTCAGGTCATTCGGTACGCAGTCGTTTAACGAGTAAACGAGTGTGTGTGTCTACGATGGATTATTTAATATAATATTATGAATGTGAATAACAGTGTTGGGATATAAAACTGGAATGAAACTGGTGAGACTACATTTTCGATTTTGTTAAAATGTCGAATGTACTCGAATAACGCGGTGTTTTGTTGAATAATTGATTGATTAAATTTAAGAAAAGTGTCAGTGAATTGTTCTTTAACTTTCCGAAGGAAATCGATGTTGAGTGAACAGGGTAATTTCTTTGATGAATACGTCGGTCCTTTGTCTGTCGATCAAAGAATGTCTATCCATAAAGAATTGCCTGCTTACACCCAGTGCTTTAAAATGGAAAAGATGGATGGCGATGAAGAAATGTGTTCAGAATTTGAACTCGTAATGGAAGCAAATTGAACTTTACGAAAATAAACATGGTTATTACACAACTTCGGTGAGTAGAACAATAACCAGTGGATGTTTTACTTGTTTAAGTCAGTAAGTAAAAAGTGTGTAAAACGAAGAATTGTTTATAGACTTAAATAAACAATATCGGCGGGGATAAATGCTGAATCATGCTTCACGTAGCTGTCTACACATTTTAATGGTAAATTTCAAAATGGCAGCCATTTTTGTTTTCGGTATTTTACAGTTGTGAAACAAGAATTGTAGTTTGAACAAAACCGCCTGTGTTCTACTTGAGTTTGGAACGCTGATTAAATTTGAATCGAGGCGTATATAGCGATATTTTGTCTCGTTACTTTTCTTTGCGTGGAATTCTTAAGGACTATTGCGAGTTCCGTAAACGGGAAAGATCACAATTAATATTACTACGCAATGTTAGATTCAGTTAATTTTGTGTTTTTACGCCCTGGGGTCGAAAGCTCGGGTGAATAATGTTTTTGTCCTGTCTGTCATTGTGTGTGTGTGTGTGTGTGTGTGTGTGTGTGTGTGTGCGCGCGCGCGCGCGCGTGCGTGCGTGCGTGTGTGTGTGCGTGTGTGTTTGCGTGTGTGTGTGTGTGTGTGTGTCTGTCCCAAAACTTTAAACTTGGTCATAATTTTTGCAATATTGAAGATAGTAACTTGATATTTGGCATGCATGTGAATCTCATGGAGCCGCACATTTTGAGTGGTGAAAGGTCAAGGTCATTCATCAAGGTAAAAGGTTTAAAAACAAATCGAAGGGAAGTACTAAGCTTTAAAGGGAGATACTTATCTGTACCTGCCAAATGATAAAAAAATAATAAACCAAAGCGGCGCAGTAGGGGGTATTGTGTTTCTGACAGACACATCTCGTGTTGCTTTTATTTTATCAATTAAAGACTGCTATTATGATTGCATCAGGAATACATTAAATTAAAAAATATTGTAGGATAAATAGAATACTATGTCAGTGTGGTTGAGTACCAAAATTTGTCCGACTCGTCTCAGAAAGTCTTACAAGGCTCGTCAAGCCTCGCCATGTAACCCTTTCTTCACTCGTGGGATAAATGTTTGTACACAACCACCAAGGTATCTATACCACGTGACTTTTTCGGCTATGTATGGGACCATCGGTAGTCAACAAAACATCGCTTCAGGTAACGTTTTTGATAATTTCTTTATTAAGTCAAAACCATTTATAAAAAAAACAACAAAGATGAGTGCCCGGCCATTGTCAAAATACACAACTTTGTTAAGTTTGCGCAACATTAATTAAGTAGTTTTCCAAAAAAGTGCAATCGCGTGTTTGAAAACACACGAAGTGAAATGCTATATGTGGTATTTTTTTTTTATTCAATCAACAAAAACGCTCATTATAATATTGTCGACGGTTTCAAAAAATAGGGCGGGCATTGTAATTCTTCATAGAGAAGATATGTACATTGTATGTTTGCACAAATACACCTGATTCGGAGTGTGTGTAAAAAATGTAATAATGCTATGTGTGAGACACATTTTTGAAAAGCTATGTGTGGTATACAGACTAAACTAGAGAATCGAAAGATTGACATAAATGTCAATCATATTTTAAGTCAGTCTAAATAACAAAAGTTGATCAAAGGTTGATACTGTTTTGTGCGCTTAAAATATGAAAATCACGACGTTCATGTTACTCAAAATTATCATGATTGTCGAGAATTTATATTCATATTTTGTTTACTTGTAGAATGCCATTTGTTTGCGAACAGTATGGTAGAGAGGTAAAAAAACAGTCGGGAATCTCAAAACACAAAGCCACCAACGCACGGACAGGAAAATATTTATGTTGACTAACTCGGGATCTCGAGATGACGAACATTCTCTCCTCTTTTATTTAATGCGCTCTGTCTTTATTTACTGCACCGCTCTTTTTTTAATTGTACGCCGCTTTTATTTAGTTTTGCACTCCTCTTTTTTCATTCTCGTGGCCACGACATAGCTAACTCGTGGCCACGAAAAAGAAAAAAAGAGGAGAGCAGTTTTAAAAAGAGAAGTGAATGTCACCTCTAAGCCACCGTACATTTATCACACTAAAATACATCATTCTATACATAAATGGTGACGTCACTACGTTATTGTCAGAAAGACCGGTGTGACACAATGTAAAATACATAGTATTATTTATTCATCCAGGTAAAAACGACTGGTTCCCGTCCTTCAGTCGACTGGCGTGTTAACATAAAATTTAGTCGTATCCTAGTCAAGTAACTTCTGCGTTTAATCATCACATCAGTTTGAATAGTAGAAATTATGTTTAATTTTCAGTACGCTAAGGCAGTAAGTAACGCTTTTTACAAAATAAAACAGTAAGTTTTTCGTATAAATAGTTAATTAACAATTTATACATGCACACATGTATTACATTTGTGAGTTCATTTTGGAGATATACAAATTACAATCAGTTGGAGTATTTACCTGTAGCTTGCCTATATCATTTCTGAGGTGGGTGGGGTACCGGTATGTTTTAATATCATTTTTCTATTTCAGCTGTAAAGACAAGGATCAATAATCATGGTGTCCAAGAAAGCGTGTAAAGCATTCCTGCTGATGATAAATGTGTTACTATTCGTAAGTAGTTTGCACTTTTCATTTAATTAAGTGTGCACATGCTCAATTAACTTAAGTTGGCAAGTATCATTCTTTGATTAAGATGTCACTTGATATGTCTATTATGATGTATGCATATTCTGTTCCGTTTGTTATAACATACAGACTAAACTAATGTTACTGAAGTGGTCAGTTATAATTATTGAAAGGATGAGGGAATTTCATTTAAACCTAGACAGTTCATGATCAGTGTTAAAGTCACTTGGTTAGTATTTAACAAACAGGTGTGTAAATGTTTATACATATGTTATCATGTCTGTACCCAGGCCATGGGCCCTGGGGCCCGGCCCCCAGCTGGCTGTTGAGTAAGGATTTTTATTTAATAATAGGCCTTCTTCTGTCATAAAACAGCAAACAAAACACATTCCTTCAATACAAAATAGCAGATGTGTTTTTATTTTCCCTGATAAACACGTGGATTAGCGTTTGCCAGTGGAGATACGCCACAAGGCAATGTTTTCTTATCGCCTTTTAATCACTTCCCCCACCAGTCAATTACCCCTTGTGATCCTGAATGCTTCATCTATCGATGGTTGATGTAACGAAAATCATGCTTCATTTGTAAGTAATGTAGATAGACTCACACACTTAATACCAGGTCAATATCTTAAAGCGTTTTAAAAATAGTTCCTAAAAATGAAATGCCGGATGGACAAATTGACGGAGAGTCCAACTGCTTTTTGCCATTCTATCGGGCGCAGCAAAACCAGCTCAATGTATGAAAGAGTTGCGTAAAAAGCCTCGGGAAAAACGGTTATTGTAAATGAAATTAAAAAATCCAAGGCCCATAACATCGCCAAAAATCAATGGACCGGAACGAATTTCACACTTCATCTGTAGGTCATGTAGGTAGACTCACATACCAAAAATTAGCTAAATATCTGAAAGCATTGCATAAAAACACTCCGGAAAACGGTTATTATATAGACATTTCATAATTTCTGAGTCCAATCTAATGTAGGAGTTGTAGACGATTTTGATGGTGTATCTGTGTTGATGATGGTGAAAATAAAATGCGTAGTAGATGGTTAACATTTTTTAGGAATTTGCTTTTAAACTGTAGAGGTGGTTCGCATTCAAAGAGACAATACTATTTTTTATAAAGGTTTTTTATTAAGTGTGTTTTCCTTCTTCACCAAACATCATACGTTTCTGAAATCTAAAGCTTTACACATAATTGTGAATTTCACACAAATGTTATAAGCTTGTAAAATTGTATCACAAAATAAGTTTTTTAAGAATTAACATTCACATTGAAAAGTGCCAAATTAAAAAAAAAATCGGTGGGGAGACCCCTCGTGCACCCCTCCTGGTTTGGCCCCGGTCAAAAATTTCTGCGTACGGCCCTGTTAATTTACACAATACACATCCAGATTTAATTTTAATCATAACACTGGATTTAAGAAAGGAATCATCCTAACCATCTGTTTTCAGCAATAACTTGACTCTTATAAAATTAAATTGAAATTAACAGATTTTTGGTGAGGTGAGCAACAAGTTTATAGTGATTATCTTTGTTTCTTGTTCATTCCGACACAAATGATGCAAAAATGGCGTTTTAGCATTCAGTAACCAAATTGAAGATGATCATATATAGGATTACAGCTGCATTCAGTTTTGGCTGAGTATGGCCCTTTGTCTAAGACTCGTGTGTCTCCGGTATAATTATTATAACTCTATCAAAATTTAATGTATATTTTGCTGGTTACAGATTTGTGGAGCCATTATACTGGGAATTGGAATCTGGGCTATATTCCAACAAATTTTCATATCAAATATTATAGGGAGATCTCTGATCAACTCTGCATCCTACATCATGTTGGTAGTAGGAGCGTGTATTATAGTGACAACATTTATTGGATTTGGTGGCGCAGTGGTCAGCAACAAATGCATGGTTACCGCGGTAAGTTTACAAAAAAAAAATGTTTTCTGACATGTCAATCGCATTTGTTATAACCGACACATCAATTCAATATTGTCTTATTGGACAGTACATTATATAGCATGATATTTTGTTTTATTTTATGTTTTTCGGTGGTTTATAGAGAAATATCAGTGAATTAAAACTGATGATTACACGGTTTCAAACAGTGAAAATTAACAGTGAAAATTATAGATCACTGTTTACTGTGAAATGACCTCATTTTTGACGAAATGAGGTCATTATCCCAGCAAAATTCTTTAGGTTAACTCTTTAACAATGTATATAAACTGTGAAAAAAGCATAACAGAAAATTTGTTGGAATCGGTAGAATATCGATTTAAATTCACTCGTGATCATAGAAAAAATATTTTTTTTCAATGATCACTCGTGAATTCAAGTCGATAATCCACCGAATCTAACAAATATCCTCTATTTAATGTACTAGTACATATGTTCATTTAGAAAATATTACAATCTACACAGTCCTATTACTTGTTACCTCTTATGCTTCACACATGTTAGTGTTAATTTAGCGCCATCAACATTTAAGAATAGAAGTCCAAAGTTTGTTTTCTTACAAACGAGAGTATAAAATTACTTTTACAACAAAACATAGGCTTAGTTACATAATGTTAATTAACAATGTGGTTGCATGATTTTCACATTATTAATTTAAACAAGGGGTCGTTCGTACATTGAAGTAAATTGACATTCAATTTCATAAAAATAAAGGATACTTTAATGACGCAAACAATTCAATCCGTCAACAACTGTCTCAACAAATTCATCATGTTGTGGTTGAATCGCGATTTTTATTTCCGCTCGTTAGAAAAGAATGTTGTTATGGGAACAATACATACTTTGTTATACATTGTTCTTGTACTTATTGTACATCGTAACAAACACTTTGGCTTCGGTTCGATTTGTTGTAAGCATGAAATAAAAACACACATAATACAAATATATATGAACGATAGTTGTCTATATGTCTATAAGCGTTAAACTAGGACAGTTTTCGTGCTTATTGACAAAAAGTATTACTGTCTGTAAAGCAACTCACAATTCAATCTATTTACCGACGTTACTATATTAATTTTAGCGGGAAGGGAGTTAATTTCATAAACTTTGCCATTGAGTTACCAATAAGCAAACAACTGAGAGTAATGCGTTACTTATAAACACTGTAACAGCTGATAAATCGCAGTTTCAGAATAGAACTTTGTTATAAATAAATAGGATATGCAAATGAGATTTTAAGCGGCATGATTAAACCTAACAAAAGTAATTTGGTTTTGAACCGAAATCTTGTGTTGTAACTAAAGTGCAGTTATATCTCTCAAAGAATACTTAATTAATATTATTTGATAGTAATGTCATCTTCTTGTATTAGTTAACAATAGAGAACAAAAAAGTTCAATGACCGGTACTGGGGGGGTCATATGTTGGTCTTCAATATCATTAGAGGTGTGTATATTTTTATTTACTGCATTACCACATATACTAACATACTAAATATCAGACTGCATACATCGGAAAGCATGCCATAAACAGATATATGAGTATTTTATTATCAATTGTAAACGTTTATGTTATTTATATTCAATAAATATATGTATCCATTTTTTTTAATATAACGAAAGGCATAGTAGATTTAGTGGTATGCACGCAATGTCTGTATTGATACGATAATAATATATATCAAATAAAAAACATTAAAAAACGGTAAATAAAATAAAATACATTTACAACATTAATATTTATTCGATTCCAAAAATACTTTGTCGCTTGCGAATATTGCCGAACGAATTAAATGAACAAATGCTTGTCTGCTGCTTAAACACTCATGCGATCAATCACTTAATTACAAAATACACAATTACAAAAATAATCAAAGCGCTGTAGGCGCTGAAGGCCTGGGGCTAGATTTAGTGTGACGTAAAATGCATTTAGGAAGTATTGTCCGAATTTCTCCCTTTGTCCGATTTTATACGGATTGACCCTAGCGGTTGAGTGCAGAAACTCAGAGACGGTAAGAAAAGACAATATTTGTGTATATACTAAAGTGTTACATATACGGTGGAGGACTACACGATACTGGTGGTGGGAACAATAACCTTTTGTTCAACTCTACAAATCTGTTAGAGGTTCGTCTACATAAGCGGTGAAGATAAACAACATCTACAACAACATGGTCGCAAAAAACTGTTATTGTTGGCGTCAAATAAATCACTTTCAATAGCCTATAAAAATCGCTTTTTATTACGTTATAAACAGATCAGGAAAACACTCATACTTCCTTTGTAATGTGTATACAAAAGAAAATCCACTTACCCTAATAAAGAACGATGTACAGATTGTGTACTTTGTCTCACGTAGAACTTTTCGCGCTCGATCTGCGCAGTGAAATACCATATCCGGATACTTCGACTGTTTCCGAGAATGATCGTGAATATTTATTTTTGTCATTTTCTTATTTCTGGAATGTCTTGTTAACGCAAAAAATACAATATTTTAAAATATGTGTATTAATACCAAATATAATGTCTTCAAAAATGTCTAACAAAAAACTCTTCTTACTGTCTCCGTAAACACTCGTATCTTTTCGGCCTAGACCGTCAAGTGAGGAACTTATTCTCGCATGAATATGCAAACAATAAAAACTATGTCGTAGCCAATGCTTAGCAATTTTGCTTCAATATATTTTTACATGTTTATGACACTGTCATGTTATATAGTGATGTTCTGTATTTACAAGGCGGGTTATTGAGATCTGCGAAGAACTTTATTAGTGAGCATGAATTAAGTGGTTAATCGGATTTTTGGGAATTTGGTTTTTGGCAGCCAGCCAATTCGGATAGGCTCCAGAAATTAGTATCATAAATATGGCCTTGGGGCTACGCCTCAGGCCAAAACGACTACATAAATTAAATAACTGAAGCTTTAAGCTGTCCTACCTGTGATCTCTGGTTTATGCCTGGTTTTGCAGTGTTGACCTTTATACAATTTATCATGGGCCAACAATGAAAAACCTGTTTACATATTACTCGTTTTCTTTAAAGAGGCATGTTCACAAACTGTATTGAAAAGAAAAAAAGAGTCTAACAGAGGGTGCGAAATATGGAGAAATGATCACACTTTACAAACATCGTAGATAAATTTATTCTTATTAATGCCCGCATGTCATTTAATTAAGACAAGTAACCAGTTGCCCATTGTATAAATGGCAATGAGTAAAGAACGACATGCAATATAAACGAGGAATTTGTGAAAACCAAACAAACGTTGCGTCTGTTTTATTGTTGTAGTTGTCGTAATAATTGGGATATTTACGGTATATATGTTTGGAAGCATTTCTTCCTTGGGGACAAATAGAAACAACACAGAAATAAACAGTTTAGAACTGATATTTATCACGACGTGTTCTTATGACATCGTTATTCTTAACCATTTTATATTAAACATATCAAAAAGGTCATGCGACAAAAGAAAGTGATAATACAGTAATAAATCGTATACATAATACAATTTACACGCAGACACCTCGCTTCTCATGTGTTTAAAGATACAGTTTAATTCTGTCAAATAAATGTTGACAATACATCATGTATAACATATGAATGTCAATACATACGTATAATTATGCTAAATATATTAGCATATATTATATAATTAAACACATTAGACATCTAAGATTATAAATATAACATCGAACTAACAATAACACCTGCTTTTTTTTTATTTTTCGTCCTACAAATCGAAACATGTAAAACTAAAGATATTACTTCGTATTTCGATTATTGATTAACGAAAACAAAATATTGCAGAAATATAAATGTTTCTTTATATTTTGTAACGATCTAATAATTATTATATCGTTATGAAACCAAAATAAATTTTTACAAATTAGAAATAAAGTTTGTATTCTCGTTTAACATTTTTTAATTTCATAAAACGGAGACACGAAGGGCGCTTCTGTTAAGATAGATCATGATTTAACGTAAAGAGCAGACCACGGTGCCTATACCACGTGTTTTTTTTAAAGATCTGTTTGGGGAGTAAAATATCAATCAAAGTACTGACAGTACTGGTGTGACGATGCTTTTGAGAGGATGGATATAAAAGCATCAAGTTAAGTTTATCTACATCACCACAATCACCACAATTGTGTATGTTAGTACGAAAAAAAAATTTGGTTCACAAATTTTGCGAAAAGAATTTGGGTATGAAAACAAATTTGGGTACGAACAAATATTTATTTGGGAACAAAAAAATTGGGACCGAAAAATTTTTGAGTACGAACAAAAAATTGGGGATGAAAAAAAAATTGGGTACGAAAAAAAAATTGGGTAAGAAAAAAAATTGGGTACGAAATATTTTAGGTACGGAAAAAAAATTGGGGAAACGGGAAAGTAGTACCTGTGGGGAACTTGACCCACACTCGCACATTTTCGGCCCTTTCCGTCAAACATCAGATAAGTTCCTCGAAGGCAATAGTATGAATACACATTTCAGAAGCGGTAATGCGGTCCTACATACGCGCGTCAAAACGTAAGCGAAATATGTACACAAGTCTGTCAGGAATGATTGAATTAACGAAGAAAATCGTGTATTGATGTAAGTTTTTTTAAGAAATGTGCAGAAAATATATTAAACAAGAGCTGTGTTTGTGAAACACAATGCCCCCTGCTGCGCAGCTTTGAAGCCATTTATTTTACCTTTGACCTTGAAGGATGACCTTGACCTTTCATCACTCAAAATGTGCAGCTCCATGACATACACATGCATGCCGAATATGGAGTTGCTATCTTCAATATTGCAAAATTTGATCTTTGACCTTGACCTTGAAGGATGACCTTGACCTTTCACCAATCAATATGTGCAGCTCTATGAGATACGCATGCACGCCAATATTGAAAAAGTTATGGCCAATGTTAAAGTTTTCGGACAGACAGACAGACGCTTTATATTTGACATTTGACCTTGAAGGATGAACTTCACCTTCACCTTTCACAACTGAAAATGTGCAGCTCCATGAGATGCACATGTATGCCAAATATCAAGTTGCTATGTTCAATATTAAAAAAGTTATGGCCATTAAAGTTTTCGGACGGACGGACAGACTGACACACTTGCTGACTGACTGACTGACAGTTCAACTGATATAGGCCACCCTACCGGGGGCATAAAAAGCAATGGCGATATTTTTCTCAGCCACATAATTGTTAATAGTTTGATATCACAAAATGAAAGTGAAAGTAGAACTGTCAAAAATGACAACCTGTCAACGTGTTGTTTTTGCTGGCACGAGAGGGCGATTACACTCAATGTGTTAACATTTTGACCATAGGCTTTGTCAATGACCTTTATAGTATGGGTAGCTTCGATATTATTTATTGCTATCCTGTAACTGCATGATTGTGTATATGTTTACAATACACAAAGCATAAATAATGATATAAATAGACTGATTGAGCTTATAATAATCTGAGAACTATAGCCAGGTCAATTAAGGACTTAAAATAAAATTTTGTGTCCTGATTTCATGAAGAAATGACCATGCATGTCCTAGATTTCAAATTCAAGGCCCTGCTGTGACACATTGGTAGCATTACCGTTAAACTGTTACCAGGCTTATGAAATTAGTTTTTATTGAACTATCTAAGGAAATCTAAATCAGGCACTGATTTTTCTTGTTTTAATACAGTCATAGATCAGTTGTGGCCTCTCGGTAATGACAAATTTTTGCTTACTTGTCACACCCTTAAAACTTTTCACACGTCTATAATAGCAAATCTATATTAAGGTGATCTTCAATGGTAAATTTAAACTTTAGCTCTGTTACAAGAGTGCTGGTAAAGTCCAGTCACATATTTAAATCTAGGCCATGTCAAAATCAAAGTGTCAAAGACAAATGAAAGATGCGTTCATTAATTATTGTCCAGATGTTTACTACTGCTGTAAGTTTTTATATAATATGACCGATGAACATCATGTGAGAGAAAATTCACATTTTCATTGTATATCAGGTATAGCAGCCTTTTAGATAACAAAGTATGCTAGTTTTCAATGTCGCTTCTGGGGATCAAACCCGTAGGGCTTTTAGGAAGATTCTGAAATTTTCGATCCCTCGAGAGCAACCAAACCAAAAATTAAGTCAAATATTGCCGACTCGGTTTTTTGAGTCGGTTCATGAGGGATAATGGAACTTGATTGGTCATTGTCGGCTCTGGTACTACTTACATGTACCATGGGTACTCTTAAGTATACTTACATGTACCCTGGGTACTCTAAGTATAGTTACATGTACCCCAGGTACGGTAAATAAACATAATTGTACTCGGTCCATATTAGACTGTACCCGAGTTGTATTCGCGCCCAAAATCCGATGTCGTAAAACGCGCAACCGATTATCTTAAACACACTTCTCTTCAAAAAACACTGCATCAACATGCTTTTTGAGTATGTGTTCCGATAATATAGAGGTCATTCTGCAGGAAATTGACATAAATGTGTATATATAATTATTACAAAAAAATAGTTGACAACGACTGATTTAGGGTTAAATTTCCCGGGTACATTTTAGTATATTTACCGTACCCGGGATACATGTAAGTATACTTAAGAGTACCCGGGGTACATGTACGTAGTACCCGAGCCGACAATGAACAATCGAGCGAAACTGGAAGGTGCAACATCTCTCACGCCCCCTAGCATCGCCTTTAGCCGTATTCAATTCTCAACAGGAAAGTGCTGGAGTCATTGATCCCGAGGGACAAGAAAAACAATTGATTAATGTTCGAAATAAATAATTTGATTAATGACAATTCTATTATTTGAGCCAGGTCACAGGAAAAGCGCAGTCAAATCAGTGTCCAATTAAATTATTTGTTATTGTCAAAAAAACGCTTGTAAGCAAACAGCTTTCAAGCGACTGCAGGCTGATCTAGATGCAAACTGGCCACAATCGCCTTAATGTCTCTTTTACTGTGACACAGTTCATTTAACTTTAAAATGATAAAAAGTACTAACACTAAGAAATATTACAGACCAGTAAAGAGTTTGAAATCAATGTTGAATTTCAGGACAGCTCGGTGATCTGCAGATCCCCGATAAAATGTTGATATCGGGTATCATAGTCATTCAATAAGTCGCAAAATGCTCGAATACAATTTATAAAGCACAATGTGACTTATATCGATAACTAAAAATACCAGTATGCCAGTTTTGCCGTGTCAAGCTGTTACGATCCAGAAAGTCCTTCATTCACATCGAGTATATATCCTTCGAATTCCAACTATTGTTGTCATAAGCGGAGATTTAGTGAATAAATAATTCATATATCCTAAATGACAGCTTCTAAATAGCGAAACAAGCCTATTTATGCAGTAAGAAAGTTTTGAATCGAGACTCTCACGGGGGCGTCCATTGTTGAATGTTGAAAAACGAACGACAACTCTGCTAGGAGAATGTTATCAATGACGAGCAATCTCCTACGCAGTGGCGAATGCAAAAGGGAAGTAACCTAAAAAATCGAGTTATCTCAATCGGACTGGATCGGTCTTTTACATAGGTCGCCATTGTGATTTTTTTTATATGGTTATCAAACCTTGGACGATGCTGTTCCAGCATCGTCAACAAAAGCGCGACGTAGGTAACTTTTTTAAGGATTACTTTTTAAATATTTCACCATTTTTAATGGAATCATGTGGAGAGCCCGCGCATTCATGAGAGTTTTCTATAGGTATCATGATTTTTATAAAGTATTTTTTCAGTAAAGTGCAACCGCGCGTTTGAACGGTTAGAAAAAGGTGGGATCAGTGCGGTATCTTTTCAGTAAAGTGCAACCGCGCGTTTTTTAAATATCTCAATAATCGTCAAATCGTTGGTAATTAAAAAATAACGAACGCGTGTCCTCTGATACTAACATTTTTTAAATAGCGTGTTAACGCATTGAAATGTCACGTGTATAAAATAGTTTTTTCTCAGGATGCCTACCATCTCAGAAGGCATGGGGCCTCAAAGCACGAAGAACCCAAATGCCACGTGTGTGTACAGTGCGGCAGGAGCTTTGCGGAAAAGTACCTACTCGCGGCTCACGAGAAAAGTTAAAAAAAGAGAGATTGGTGAAGTGTGACCAGTGTGGGTTGGCAGTTGAGAATGAGAATGGCCTCAAAGAGCACGTCGAGACCCACATGCCTGACAAGTGTTACATGTGTGAGGAGTTTTTCAAAACGTACAAACGCAAAACAAACCTTTCTCGACACGCGATGATCTCACATAAATCCGTGAATACTGATTAATTAATAATCATAATAATGTACATTTAGTCTGTGACACTTGATTATCGTTTTACGTTATTTTATTCGTTGTTTTATTTTAACTGTACGTTTCAAAATAATTCTAAAGTTATCCGAATTTGATTAGTTTTTATGTTTCGTTTAGTTCGTTTGTGTGTTTCTTTTGAAATCATTCTCAAATAATTGTGCAATAATTTGGATTTAAGTTATTCATTAAAATATCGCATCTGTGATTTGTGTTATCGAATCAGTGATTCTTTTTAATTATAACTTGATTAAAATTTTGCGATGTTTTTTCGTCGAATTCAATTTTATATACCGCTGTCACGAGCTAGTTCGATAATCATAAGCAGCCAGGTTTCCTAATAGTAGTGATTTTCACGATTGAGTTACATAATTAACTGCCTGCTGATACTTATTCTAGCCCGTGGTAATTGACAGTAAACAATGTGTGCATTGAGGTTGTGTATACAAACCAATACTTCTTAATTCGAAATATGTCTTGACATTCCTCACAGCTGCATCCCATCACAACACAAGGGGAGAATCGTACATATATACTCATTAAATATAATATTTTTACAATTTCTTCTTATATTCTCTTCAAAATAATTAATGCTAAATATAAGCATGCACGTGGTACACTGAATAAAACGACATACATGACATTAACACCAACACATGGCGAATGATTGTCAATCACTATACTACGTAATAAATTAATGCAACAATATGAATTCCACATATGAAAATTGAACACATTCACACACATATATATATATGTTTCTACTATGACCATTATTTTAGTTTTAGTAAATCATACCGGTTACCTTAAACTGTAAATAACATCAAATAGAAAATAATGTCGACAATATAACATTTTTTGTCGTTATAAGTTTCTTCAAAATGATGCAAGGCACTTTGAAATCCATGACAAACCAATACGTATGGTGGATTCTTTTTTATGATATGCACGGTAATGCATTCTTTAAAATATGTTAAAATTTCATTTTTGTTCGTCTATCCCCGTTTTATTGTTGGCAACAGTTTGCTATCGTTTCGCAGGGTTTTTTCTGCCTATTTTGTGAAAAGGAGTCTGACCAAATTGAGAATTTTTTATCGACACAATTGTCCATTTTGGGAATTTTTGCTTCGATGAAACGGCTCATTTTGGGAAAACATTGAAAATTTATCATGCTTAAATAAGTCAGTGGTTTACAAATAAATTTGTGTTTATTTGTTATTTTGTCTTTTTATATAAACACATGCAATGTTGGGGTTGTTCAACATTTTCAAGTACTGCAATTTTGTCTTTCAGTTTCAGTTACACTCTGAGATAAGAACTGTACAGTCAAAAACTTATAGCGGATATTTTTTACCAAAACAAACACTTGTTAGTCACACAAGTTACAGCATAAGTACTGCAATTTTGTCTTTCAGTTTCAGTTACACTCTGAGATAAGAACTGTACAGTCAAAAACTTATAGCGGATATTTTTTACCAAAACAAACATTGGTTAGTCACACAAGTTACAGCATAATTTTTCTCCCCTTTCTGTCTTTGAAAGCATCACACAGCTCTTCCAATGTTTTGTCATTCATGTCTAGGACCTTCAATGCAGGTACAAAGTGTACGCATCAGATGAGTAAGTTTGGTTTGTGTGGTAATGTGGAACACAGCAGGTTAATAATAATTTAATAATCATAAGTCATAAGACACTTCTTTCTCATAATCTAATAATTATAAGTCATAAGACACTTCTTTCTAAAAAAAAGTGTTTTTTTTAAATTGGGATATATTTGTTTTCGGTTTGGGGTCGGGTCCGTTTTCTTTGGGAATGCCTCCGTTTTCCGGAGGCGCAGACAGTTCTGAAAAACCCCTGTTTTGTCTCGCCTGCTCCCACCTTACTCCTTGTGTCCCCTTCTGTATAGCATTCCTGTCTCGTGAAACTGTTTCCACTTTTTTCCCTAAACACTTTTCCGTTCACTAGTGTCAAATAGGTGGTAACTGAAATGAATCAATTTGTAAATAATAATAATAGATCTGCTGCTACTACTCCTACTACTAAAACAACAACAACAACTAATACTAGTAGTAGACGTAGTAGAAGTAGTAGACGTAGTAGTAGTAGTAGTAGTAGTAGTAGTAGTAGTAGTAGTAGTAGTAGTAGTAGTAGTAGTAGTAGTAGTAGTAGTAGTAGTAGTAGTAGAAGTAGTAGTAGTAGTAGTAGTAGTAGTAGTAGTAGTAGTAGTAGTAGTAGTAGTAGTAATAGTAGTCGTAGTAGTAGTTGTATTGAAATAATTGAAATTAAATTCAAAAATATATATGGTCGTTATTATTTCAATTATAGCAACACGGATACCACACAGATCCTTCTAAACACGTATACCACACAGATCATATTACTGTAAGAATATTTTTCTTGATTTTTTCCCCATAAATATATCAAAGAAACCTGAAAAGGAATGCAAAATGATACTGTGTGAGCTCCGCTCATAAAATTTATTGTATAATTTCACCAGAGGTGATGTTTCTGTGTCAAAATAAAATAATGTCCCCACACTGAACCTACCTTTTTCTAACCGTTCAAACGCGCGGTTGCACTTTACTGTAAACATACTTATCTGTATTATAAAATCATGATACCTATAGAAAACTCTCATGAACGAGCGGGCTCTCAACTTTATCGGATTAAAAATGGTGAAATATTAAAAAAGTTATCCTTAAAAATGTTACCTGCGTCGCGCTTTTGTTGATATTTTACTCCCCACACATATCTTTAAAAGCCACGTGGTATAGGCTCCGTGCAGACTATCTTTGAAATTTTAGGCCATAATTTCAAGGATTGAAAACAGTTGTTTCGTTAAAACTCGTTGAAAAAGAATAATTAATACATAATGTTGATGTTTTTAGATAATTTTAAATGAGTTTACAATGAATGAATAAATCATACAATACTGTAACATTCGTGTGTTCATGATGTCTACGAACAATATTGACAATTATTTATTCGTCACAACAAATTTATCTTTCCAAAAGCAGCATTTTTCCCAAGCTCATGTGCACACATTAACGTTGTTTTAACAGGCCTAATGTGTAAATACTACTTTTAAACAAAGGTAAAACGTACTTTTACCGCTCCTTGATCGAAACCTGTCACTCGATTTATAAATAGACACAATTAAAGTAGATTGACGTGCAGAAGTCTTCTATTATATTATTTAGCTATGGACTGAATTGCGAAAACAATTATTTTGTTTCAACTCGGTTTCAAAAGTACAAAAAAAGAAGCTGTTAATTTGCAAATAATTTTGAACGAGTAATGAATATGAGTCGCGCTCTGTGAAAAGAACTCCGCCATGGCCGGTCCCAAGCCCGGATGAGAAAGGAGAAGGGTTTGGCGTAGGGCCAGAACCCCAACCCTGTAAAACACACACACCGCTACAGACATGTCAACAACTAACAACCAACAACTCACCGTCGTGAGAGATAAAGGGACTTCAACAAGAAGACTTATGACGCCAGGTGGGAAAAGCCAAAAGGACACCACAGGGCTGACACCCCTTCTGTCAAACAGGATAATTAATGTCGGAACATGGAACGTAAGGAACATGTATGAGACAGGAAGGACAGCGCAAGTTGCAGCAGAGCTGAGAAACTATCAACTCGCTCTGCTAGGAATCAGCGAAACGAGATGGATTCAATCTGGACAGAAAAGACTGATGACTGGAGAGTTGCTACTCTACTCAGGCCATGAGGAAGATAACGCACCCCACACACAAGGAGTAGGACTCATGTTGTCAGGACAAGCACAAAAAGCGCTGATAGGATTGGAAGCACATGAACCAAGGATTATCACAGCCACATTCAAAACAAAGAAAAGAAAGATTAATGTGAATGTCATCCAATGCTACTCGCTAACCAATGATAAAGAAGAGAAAGAAAAGGAATAGTTTCACAACAAACTGCAAGGCATTCTTGAGAAATATGCAGGGAAAGATATGACAATCTTGATGGGGGACTTTAATGCGAAGATAGGAACGGATAATACAGGATATGAGGAAGTGATGGGAACACATGGACAAGGACAACATTATGACAATGGAGAGAGGTTTCTGGAGACTTGTGCGATGAATAATCAAGTAATAGGAGGGAGCATATTCCCACAAGAGGATCCACAAGGCCACCTGGGTTTCGCCAGATCATGTGACCGAAAACCAGATATATCATTTTTTTGCATTTCAAAGAGATTTAGGAAATCATTACAGGATGCTAAAGTAAAGAGAGGGGCGGATGTTGCATCTGACCACCATGCAGTTTATGTTCATGCGTTGTAAGGCCTGAACAAAAAAATGGCGTGTTTCAGGTTGTTATGTTAGAAAATTACAATGCTTAAGTTTTTGTCAGAATTAAGTGCAAAATCATTATTTTTACAAATCAATACTTTTTAGTATCAAACATAAGTGAGTTGTAATTACGTTTTAAGGACAACGTAAATAATGCATACATAATGTAAGATGATGTTATTTGGTGAAGTCAATTTAATTCTTGTCGCACTAGTAGTGTGATTGTAGTGTATAATGATTTGGCATAAATGCATGAAGAAAATCAATTTAGTTACTATTTCAAGGTTTGATAATAGAAAGAAGTGTGTGAACTTGATCCACAGCATATTCATGGTGTATTGGACATTAATGATGGGAAAAATAACTGATTGTGGTACATCAGATCTGCATTGTAGTTTTATTGATTAGGGTGCAGAATCAACAGGGTTTCAGGGGTTTACACACGGGCTGGACAGAATGTAAACAAACCATTAAGAACTTTTTTTTGCAAATATCTCAAGAAATTCAAATTTATTTGCAAACATCTGTAGTATATAAGAGACAGTGTTTCCCGTAGTTTGTGCTGATATTTTAAGGTATAAAAATAAATCCTTTAATACATCTGAAATCGGTGACAAAATTTCACGTTGCGTGAAGCATAACGGTATGATTGAATGCAGTACGCATAGAATTTTTGAACAAGAACACATTCTTATTAAATAAAGTAATATATTGCCATAAGCAGCATAAACATGCACCCTGAATAGAGGCATACAAATCGTCAAATTTTCATTTCACTATTGTAAATTTATGTCTCGCATTCATTTAAAAAAACAAAAAGCTACCTACCAACCCATATTTTTCAGGAATGTTTAAAGAAATAAATCTTCGCTTTGTAATATTTTAGCCCAATGACTCTTGTACTAACAAGGAACATAGGGTTGAATAAGTTTGACTATGCTTTGAATTACTGTCACTGTTTTTTAATTTCAGTTTGTAGCAGTGATTGGGTTGATGTTTGTGCTCCATTTTGGAGCCGCCATTTCGGCTGCTGTCTTAAGGGAAAATGTAAGTGAGGCTCTTGTATGGCTCCTCAAGTGTCAGGGTTTTGGAGTAATATTTTTGTTACAAACAGTGTGTTCAATCAATTATAGCTGGTTAATGTATGCCCCTTTTGTAAGCCGTTTACAGCTCTTTGAAATAATTGATCTTTTGAGATATTAACATGTACTAAGAAGAATGCTTTCTGGTAAAAAAAAACGCCACAACATGAACTCAGTTTTACATCATTTCTCACACTAATTTTATGAGTATTAATTTTTGAAGGTTTCTGTTTTTGTTGACCATTATATGTTATGCTTGTCAGGTTGAAGACAACATTAAAGAGGACATGAAGTATAGCATCATAACTCAGTACGGCAACAATCTTCATATAGACGATAGTAACAAGGATATAACAGAGTCCTGGGATATGTTGCAACAACGGGTAAATTGAAAAGGACTATACTTTATCCCAATGTCCTAGTTTTATTTGTTGCAATGGGTGCTACAATTATAAATTTTACAGATAAATCTCATACACTTTATCTTTCTATGTCTCCCACTTTACATTACCTCTAGGTTTGTTCATGAAAAAATGTTGACATGTTTTAACAATTGTCATTGGCTGTGACAGAAGTGTACACAATAGTAAGTTGTACTTTTATGTCCCCCATTAACCATAATGTTAATACATATAAATTATATTTTTTTCCTTTATTGGCCATAGTATGCTGTGAAGCGGAATCGTATCCATGTTTGGTACAGGACCCTCCAAGGAACACTTGTGTAAAATATCATGACGTTTAGCAAAGACAATTTGTAATTATGAGAGGAATAAAAACGTTTCTTACTATAGTTTACAAAACTAGTATAGACTGGGGGACAAACAATTTCACACACATGTTATTTAAGTAGGATTTTTTGGCAAAAGGTTCCTACTTAAATAATATTTGTGTTGACTTATTTGCAAATTTAACAATAAGGTAATGAAAAAATGTATAAAATGGTTGTTTGAACTTAAAATCGATTATTTGAA
Source organism: Dreissena polymorpha (assembly GCF_020536995.1). NCBI lineage: Eukaryota > Metazoa > Mollusca > Bivalvia > Myida > Dreissenidae > Dreissena > Dreissena polymorpha. The sequence goes on along the minus strand of NC_068355.1, from coordinate 129,230,902 downwards.
TGGTGCCATTTCACTGAAAAATGGCTGCTTAAGCTTAAAAAAGGCACGATTAAAAACTGTTTTCGTCTTATCAAACAATTTAATACGCATTTATATTTGTTGGTCGTTTGCAAACATCGTCCAGAAAGGTTCGCTTCCATTGCACAAAATACCAGCTTGAGCTAAAAATGGAATGTGTGTCACAAAAATAGGCAACACAATATTTTATAGTAGTCTGATGCTAATCTTAGCCGCTAGATATTCAAATACGTTTTTTTCAAATAATTGTATGTGTATGTTTATAAGGTTCATTACAAGCTTTTTGAAGCATCTCTACTTAACAAGACAGTAGCTCAAGATTATAGATTATATATGGTGAGTTCCAAGATGGAGAGACTTTATCGAGTGATGCTTATACAAAGAAATTAGGGCGAGCTTTAGCGAGTCCTATTTCCTTTCCGGCCGAACCAGATAAACTTTCTCCATATCTGCACTAACCATGTATTTGATTTATCCTGCTTCATTTTAAAATATGTCTTCCACATAGTGTTATTTTGTTCGATTTATTGATATTTCATTGAAAAATAAAATGCAAACCACCGAAAATAAGTGTGAATTTGTGGAGTGTTACCTTTCTATTTATATAAATTTACGCCGTATATTAGGTTATGAGTAAATAAATTTAAAGGCGAAATGGATAACTTCATTGACATATGTTTACTTAAATCCAATACACATTTATCACTTTTACTATCTTTTTTTTTACTAAACATTTTGCAGGAACTTGGCATGTACATTTTGTAAAAGGTCAAACATGTTAATCGGCGCGTAGGAATACGAACTAACGATTAGATCGTGGTCACGCGAGTTACTGCTGGAAATCAACTATTTTTTACCGTACTTTATTAGGTCAGTGTTTGCAACAGAGAAAGGATAAAAACATTGTTCATCCCTTTAACATACCGAACATCAAACTCCCGTACCTTTCTCAAACCATGTACATGTACCCTCATTGGCAATATAACATATAAAAAATTTGTTGGGTGCATATAGATTACAGATTTTAATTCATTACTTGCACAATATTCTAATCTAGACTATATGTATTTTCATAACCTCAACTACAACATATTTTCCCCCTTAAACATAGACACAGTATATTCAAAAACATATATGTGCTGAAGCATGCCATGTTTAATTTTTTTTATACAGCAGTTTACCAACTTTATCCCAATGTTATTGTTCCAGTTGCGATGCTGCGCTGTCAATGATGAGGGCTGGGGTCTGTACCAGGAGTCCAACTGGTTCTACGAGCATTCTTATATTCAAAGTGCGCATGTATAAGGGTGTATTTGATGATATTTTGATGTGTCAGATTTCCATAATATGCATTGTATATGACCTGATTTATTTCAATATAAATTTAAGCATACATCTGTTTGAAAAACAGATGTGGGGGATGGGGGCAGGTGGGCGAAGGGAAATATTTTTCTGGAGCATAACTTTGTCTAGCATGGTTTGTGTTTGAAATGACTTGGCATAAATTATCAGCAAGATGGTCCCTAGGTCCAATGTCAAGGTTACAATGCAGGTATACGCTTTAACCACCTTGGTCCAATGTAAATGGTCAAATTGTGGAAATAACCTTATCCAGCATGGCTGGATTTTCAAAAACGTTAAAAAGCAAAATTGATCAACAAGATGAGGCGGAATGTCAGGTGTAAACCCAGGTAAATAGGTCTAATGTCAACATCACAAATACGATCATTACATTGATCAAATTAAGGATTTTGAAATGCAGGAATTTAATTTCTTTAAAATAACTTTGCAAAAGTTACAAGCACACTGAACTGCACACACTACAACCAAGTCCGTAGGTAGAAGGCAAAGGTCACAATTTAAGGTCAAACAAACAATGAGAGAAATTTATTGAGACTTTCTCTATTCTTTACCTGAAATTTTTTAGTGACTGGTTTATTTTTGTAACAACGAAGTTTTGTTCTGAATCGCAAATGTGGAAAATTCTTGGATTGTATCATTTTTAATTCACTATGATTGCTATGTATGTTTAGATATTCATATATAAAAACGAACTCTCTTCTAGTAATTTTTCATACTGAGTCATGTGAGATTTCCATAAATATTGCTCATGTTTCACTTGTTTATTGCTCATGTTTCACTAGTTTATTGCTCATGTTTCACTTGTTTATTACTCATATTTCATTTGTTTTAATTTTGCAGGGGAATTTGTGCCACCCAGTTGCTGTGTATATGAAAACAGAGTGGGCCAGTATCTGAACCTGCAAAAATGTCAGTCATTCGCATTTGGCCCACCAAGAATGCAAACTGGGGCGCAGAATAACGCTCTTCATTACAGGGTAAATAAAGCCTAGCTCTGGAAAAAAGCGGCATAATGACTGTGTAAAGTGTCGTCCCAGATTAGCCGGTGCAGTCTGTAAACTTTAAGCAAACAATACCAAATAATCGGAAAGTGTTGAACCTGATTAGCCTGTGCAAGCTTCACAGCCTTATCAGCGACGACACTACAAACATGCACTAATCCCAGTTTTCCCAGAGTGAGGTTCAACTATTGTGAGATTAACCATGTCCTAAGTCCTTGATCACATTGATAACTTCAATGTTACTTATCACAACTCCAGCTCAAGGTTTTGTCACGTTTGAAAGAGTTCTTGAATGATAAAGGCCATAAGACATTGTGGAGCTTATATCTTTTTACCCATACGATTTAACGTAGGAAAAATAAATTCAAAGTCAAGCGGTCATTTACACAATTATTTAAATGCATGTAGTAATACATTTTATTAAAAAACTGATCGGGCAGCTTATGTAATCCACACAAGCTATCTTAAATTACTTTATTTTCTATAGAGAGTACATATATGAGGAACATTTTTCGAAGTAAACTTCAGTCAACAATGAGCTTGCATTGACATCTTTCGTGTTCAGTAAAAAGTAAGTGAAAGCACGTATTATATACAAAATACTGCAGTACAATTGCATAAACCAACAAAAAATCTATTCATAAAAATATAACCATTTTTGTATGTAAAATATTGAATGTTTAAAGTCTATATGCATATTGGGTAAATGAGTAAAATGTTATATAGCTACATAATGTAAGTTTTAATGGGTCATTGTTAATTTTTTGTTGGGGCTGTTTATGCTACAGTTGAGTCATATCGCTTACCACAAAATTGTGTTCGTTCGTTCGCTCATTAAGTCAAGCAATTACATTAATAATAAATTTCATGATTTTATTTTATAAAAACCGCTTTATTGTTGTTTTGTAATACAATAAGTTAAATAATTTACTTTTTTAATGAAAACTTTTGTCATATGTTTGTGGTGGCATCGTCGATGAGGTAAATTACTGCTAATAATATTAAATTCAGAATAAACTAAAACGACGTTAACTGGTCAAGTTTTTACATCAAATTCTCATCTTGATGCTTGTTGCTTATAAACAATTTATTTTCCCAAACTATCAGTGTTGGATATTGTTAAACAAAACATCAATATAATTTGTCCAACGTCTCAACTGATTTGTATCTTGAGTTAAATAAATGAGTCCATTGTGTCCATGCTAAAAGGCCCCTCTCCCTGCTGTTTGCAACTTAAATGTTTGCGAGTAAAACAAAACAATATTGTCAATCATCAAAACATATCCTTTGTTTGTAATTATAAAGGTGCTGATTTATTGCTTTATTACTGTGTTGACACGTTATTTATTGCCGTCGTTGGTGTGTAATGTTTTAATTAGACGCCAGCATAAGTCGGCATAATGTTGCACTAGAAAAGTAAAATCGAACTACTTATCCATGACAAAAAAAATATGTCAACTTTTACTAAAACAATGAAACCGATCGTTTTGGTAGATTAAACAGTTAACTCATTCATCCCTTTTTGTATGCATGGTTTCATAGTTTATGTTTTAGTTTGACTTAAGAAAAGACGAGCTATTCTACTTACCCTGGGATCCATAGGCCAAGTTTGTTTAAGAAAGTTTAGCTGTTGTTTATTGTTAAATTGTGTGTGTGTACGTTTTGGTAAATGCATAAATCGCAACTTATGTATCCATTTCAGGGTTGTTACTCTGCTGCAAGAGAGATTGTCATTAAACAGGCAAATCTTGTTATCGGCATCGTATTCTCGTTCTGCGTATTTCTGGTAAGAAATCGCAATAATAAAACATAATGAGCCACTCTCTAAAGAAAAAGGAGCTAAATGCATCTGCATAAAGCGTTGTCCCAGTCGACATTATTCTGCTTGAACTTTTTTTTGCTGAGAATAGACTTCCTTCAAACAAACAATGTCAAAAAAGCAGAATGTTTTTGCCCTGAGCCTTTGCAGACTGCTCGGGCTAATCTAGGACGGCAATTGATGCACATATGCATTAAGCCCCGTTTTCCCACAGCGAGGTTCATATGTTATATTGCCATACATTGCCGTTCATGCGATGGCAGAATTCAATATTAGAATCAACGCTTTAATATGTTAGGGAATTAAAGATAAACATTATTTGGATAAATTTGAGTTGAGTTAGATATCTGATTATATTTTGAATTGATGTTTTTCCCCTTCCCAAAGTATTTTAGCACAGGAATTGTCACTTTTGATAAAAAAGAATGCAAAACGATACTGACAAGATAATGGCCATACTGTCAATGTTAAGTTGATAATGTGAAGTGGTTAAAATGTTTATAATTCAATACGTTTTGATTTTTGTTGTTGTTAAAAAGTTGAACAGTTTTAGTTACTTAAAAACTGTTTACATGGTATGTATGATAGAAAGCGAATTCATGTTGGGGCTTGAAAATTGCATTTGTTTGCTTGTCCTGTAAGTTATCATACCGCTACATTGATATGTGTCTGATATAAAGCTGCCTGATATCAGTTCAACAGGAAGTTGTTATATCTGTCAATGTTTGGAGGTAGATATCAGTTCAACAGGAAGTTGTTATATCTGTAAATGTTTGGAGGTAGATATCCGTTCAACAGGAAGTTGTTATGTATGTCAATGTTTGGAGGTAGATATTAGTTCAACAGGAAGTTGTTATATCTGTCAATGTTTGGAGGTAGATATCAGTTCAACAGGAAGTTGTTACATCTGTCAACGTTTGGAGGTAGATATCAGTTCAACAGGAAGTTGTTATATCTGTCAATGTTTGGAGGTAGATATCAGTTCAACAGGAAGTTGTTATACCTGTCATTGTTTGGAGGTAGATATCAGTTCAACAGGAAGTTGTTATATCTGTCAATGTTTGGAGGTAGATATCAGTTCAACAGGAAGTTGTTATATCTGTCAATGTTTGGAGGTAGATATCAGTTCAACAGGAAGTTGTTATATCTGTCAATGTTTGGAGGTAGATATCAGTTCTACAGGAAGTTGTTATATCTGTCAATGTTTGGAGGTAGATATCAGTTCAACAGGAAGTTGTTATATCTGTCAATGTTTGGAGGTAGTTCATATTAATCAGAATCACCTATAAAGTTATATTTTTTGTTTAGATAGAATCATATTCAACAGGACAAACAATTTGATACCAAGATGTTATATATTTTATACAAAAAAGCAACATAAAAATAAAATAGCATAAACAACATATTTTACAAATATTCAGCGTAAGTACTCATTATGTCATTGTTAACACATCAAATGTCAATAATCATAATCATTCCCGCAAAAAATGCAGTGTCTTAGCGATAATTTACTTAAGAAATAATTCGTGTACTTTATAGTTTGTTGTCGAATAACCCACGGCCGGAAGTTTAGATGCGTAGGGATTAAATCACGAGTGCGAAGCACGAGTGATTTGAAACCACGCATCTAAACTTCCGGCCGTGGGTTATTCGACAACAAACTATAACGTACACGAATTATTTCGATTCTAACACGATTTTTACGAAAGATTTATAGAATGTATCTTATTTTTCTTGCATACTTTTTAATGTGAAGCTCCACCCATAAAAAATAGCTTTCGGCTGTTCTGTCGATCAGATCTCCGCCCTCAATAACAGCCAAACTGGATGGAAAAAACCCATTTCATTTCACACGTTTGGTTAAATAAGAACAACAACAACTTGCGTTAACTAACATGTTTTCATTGTACACTTTAAATTAACGCAAGAGTGTTACATCTACAAGAAAATCCGCGATAAGAGCACATTGCTCCGATTCGAACTTCAGCCATTTTAGTATCGAAGCAGCAGACGAACACCGTGGGAAATTTGGTCAATTTTACGCATTTCTGTTCATAGCGTAGTATTTTTGTAACTAGGCGTAAAACTTAGTATAGTGTAACCTGTACATTAAGGTTGCGGTTAATAATGTTTTGGTTTGTCCCAAGCGGAAGTCATTCGCTTGTCACTTTTTCATAGAACAGATTTGGAGAAAGAAATAGAAATCCAGTTAGTTTTATATATTTCATTAGGAATCAGTACATGATAACTAGCAGAACTAACCCCACCAGCCATATATAGGAACAGCAGGTCCTGAATAGCACATATTCAGACGTCTTCTTCTACTACTGACTTCCTATAAACAAGGCTTAAGCTATATGAATATTGATTGTATTCAGTGAATAAAGTATATTGTAACTTGCTTGTTACGAGTACAAGTAATAAGAAATACCCCGCGTGACAGGAGGTTACAAATTGGCGCCCAACGTGGGGCCCTCGAATGAGGGCTCTGACATACCGGATAGGGTGAGAACCCCGGAGAGTTGCAGCGATAAAGATAGGTTACGTAACACCAGGATTGACAGGAAGACCGACTCGAGTTGTGTTTAATTTGGTACCATTTTTTTTTCTTGTGATCACACACTTTGTCGTTAAAACAGTGCCGGCACCTGAGGCTGAAACAGGATCAAGGAAGGACACACGAAGGACATACAAGGACTCATGAACTCAATAGACTGACTTGTGCTGTGTGGTTCCTCTAAGTGTTGATATAGGTGGTGAGTGATAGTGTTAGATAAAAAATTAAGTGAACATTTTTATTTTTTGTTTTAATACCGTTTGATTATTTTTTCTGATAAGCATATAATTTCTGAATAACACTACTTTAACATGTGGTGACTGGGTAATTAACAAGCATGCATTATACATATAAAGAAAATTAATCTGCAACTTAACGTTCACGTTTCACTTGAGATCTGAAGTGTACCGGTATAAGCCCAGGAATTCTGTTCATTCTATCTGACTACCTTCCTTCTCACGTGATTAAGAGTACAGATAGTAGAGTTTTAGTGTTTATGGTACTAATTTATGAAGAATAATAGCATTAAGTAGATATTAACAGTCACAAGTCAAGACTTTACTTATAATACATGATTCTTTCCTTGAATAACAAGATTTATTTCAGTGCAGTTTTCTATTAGGTACTGGGAATTACTGCTGAATAGCAGTTCGGGAACCAGATTGCTGAATGGGATTCAGGTACATTGGTAGATGCTTATTGTGAAAACTTGTATATTTTTAGCTCTTCTGGTAAAAAGATTTACCAGACAAGCTTCGAGTTGTGATCAATAATTGTCCGTGTCCAGGTGTCTCTTACCCCAACCAAAAAAATAACGCAGGAAGATTTATTATGGTACACATTGATTAGGAAAAGGAGGAGAAATTGTTATAAAATTTATGGTGTTTTATTAAAACTTTTAATATGATTTTATTATTGTGAAAACACTGAACTTGTTCTTACACAAGTTAGGTAATGTAAGTTACTTTAAAGGTAATTTAGTTAGATTAGTGGGCCCACCACTTATATTAGTGTTAAAATAAGGTAGTGGTAAACTAGTGTACATCATAGTTTTATAGTTATTAGTATACAGAACTTGTTCAGTGTTAAAACTATCATTTGTAAATTGTAACATAAAATAAGTGTCTGTATACAAGGAAAATGGCTCAAAGCATTAGTGAAGAAGAGATTGCTCTCCTCAAAGTATTGAAGAAAATGAAACTCGATGACCCTGAACAGTTAGAAGATGTGCTAACTAAGAAAAGCATGAAACAAGAAGTAAAGTACCAGGAAAAGGATTCACTTAAATTTCCTCGAATTTCCTTATTTTATGGGGAACCAGGGAAAGGAGAAGTGTCGTATAGAGCCTGGAGGTATGAGGTGAATTGTCTGATCAAGGACAAAACATATTCACATGCAAGTATGCTACTGGGCATAAGGAGATCATTGCGAGGTGAGGCAGCAGACATGGTAATGAGGCTAAGAGAAGAAGCTAAAGTAGAAGAAATCCTAGAATTGTTTCAAAGCTCATTTGGTAATATTGAAAGTCCAGAGTCCACTTTGAAAAAGTTTCATGCTTGTGAGCAAGGAGAAAATGAGCCTGTCGTAAAATATGCAAGTAGAGTCGAAGAAATGTTCTCTAGAGCAGTAGAATTAGGAGCACTTGCAAGAACACAGCAAATCCTTTTGAAAAGTGTCTTCTATGAAGGCCTAAATGTCGAATTAAAAATTGCATCTGCATTTAAATATGAGACTACGTCGGATTATAATATGTTCAAGGCAGAGATTAGGAAACTAGAACAGGAATTTCAGAGTAGAAAATCTACAGGTAAATCAAAACAATGCCAAGCTACCACTTTGAAGCCCGAAAACTCAGAATTAGGAGAAATTAAAAGTCTGCTGGAAAAGATGAATGCTAGAATAGAAGTGTTAGAGAAGGAGAAAGGTCAGACTAATGTTATGCAACAGTACCCACAGAACAGAAGAGAGAATCCAGGTGAAACCAAAGCAAATCCACAGACAAGAGGTTCAGACAGAGGTTACCATATAAGAGGACAAAGAGGACCTAGACACTTCAGAGGTATTAGAGACCAGTTTCAAGGAAGACGTCCATTTCGAGGTCAAGGTCGAGGAACAGAAAGTTACAGACCGAAACGCCCTTTTGGAAGCAATATGTTCAAACCTCATATTCAGTGTTACAGCTGCAACGAGTATGGACACTTTGCTAGCGAGTGCCCTTTAAACGAGTGAGTGTTGCTATGTCGGGTCAGTATAGTGACACATCAAGTACGTATGACCCCAAATTGATTGGTGAAGCAGCTGAAGTCAGGGTATTTATCAATAATATAATGACCAATGCACTTTGCGACACAGGTTCATGTGTATCCACTTGTTCTGAAAAGTTTTACTTAGAAAATTTAAGAGAAATAGAGTTAAAACCTCTTAACAACTTGTTGAAAATTGAGTGTGCAGACGGAAATGAGCTACCATACAAGGGATATGTAGAAACTTCTTTGAAAGCTTGTGGTTTTCCTGGAGATATTGAACAGAAATGCTTGTTTCTTATAGTTCCAGACACTGAATATAATAAAGGTACACCTATTCTTTTGGGAACAAATATTTTGACAGAATTAATTAAGGACTGTAAGGAAATATTTGGCGAGAAATTTCTCCAAAACTCAAAATTACATGTACCATGGTACTTAGCATTCAGATGCATGATTCTAAGAGAAAAGGAAATAAAGAAGAATAACTACACATTAGCTATCGTGAGGTCTGCTCTAACTCGCACTGTTTCATTAGGGCCAAACCAGTCTATAAACCTTAAATGTTCAACTGACAGAGAATTGAGGCATTATCCCACATGTGCATTAATACAGGAGACTAGACAATCTAATTTGCCCAATTTTACACAAATAACACCGGCAATTATACACTACTCTGGTAAGAAACAAGAAGTTGTAGTGAATATAAATAATACTACACAATCTACAGTAAAAATTTCACCGAGAGCTGTAGTAGCTGAATTACAACTAGTTACCATTTATGAAGAAAAGAACAAAATGCCAACTGATAACGATACAACGGTGCTCAACCAAATTAATATTGATCAAGACTTGAATCCATCACACCATGAGGAGCTTATGAAAATTCTGGAAGTACACAAAGGCATATTCTCAACATCAGAGACAGACATAGGAAGTTGTGATATTATGAAACACAGAATAGAATTAATCGACAAAACCCCTTTCAAAGAAAGATATAGACGTATTCCACCATCAATGATAGAAGAAGTGAGGAAACATTTAGAAGATTTGTTAGCCAGTGGCGTCATGTTTGGTATTTTAATATGCAGATAAATATTCTGTTTATCTATTTGTTTTTTACTAATTCATAGTTAATTTTTATTGCAGGTAAGAGGCAATCCGGAGCAAACTATCCAATATATTTGATATTTGCTAAATGTATTTTTATTTAGTACTGAAAGTCTTGACTTAAGTATTTAAGTAGTTATTAGTAACACTAACATAGTTAGTGTAGTTGTATTTGAAGTACGAGGTTGTTTTATTTGGTACATTTCAAGTCGGGACGACTTGATTTTCGGAGAGGGGGAGAATGTAACTAGGCGTAAAACTTAGTATAGTGTAACCTGTACATTAAGGTTGCGGTTAATAATGTTTTGGTTTGTCCCAAGCGGAAGTCATTCGCTTGTCACTTTTTCATAGAACAGATTTGGAGAAAGAAATAGAAATCCAGTTAGTTTTATATATTTCATTAGGAATCAGTAAATGATAAGTAAGTCATAACATTAAGAGGTATTACTGCTTTTGTATTTGTGTTTATCATCCCCGATTCTTTCTTCTATTCTTTTATTTCTTTACTCAAACTATCGGGCTATCGGTAAAAATATGTTGTTATGAATGATCACTTTCACTTTGCAATAATTAATATTTCAGCTAGCAGAACTAACCCCACCAGCCATATATAGGAACAGCAGGTCCTGAATAGCACATATTCAGTGAGTAACTTGTGTTAAGTTAGTCATTTGTATGTATTTGTTCATGTTGTATGTTTGTATCATTGTATGATGCAGTATGTGTAGGAATTTATATCTGTGCAAGATGATTTATTGTTTTAACTTGTTTTAATATTAATTATAGTGCTTTGATTCTTGTGTGTATGCGTATTGTATACTCTTGAGAGGAACCACACATGTTTTAATAAATGTATGTTGTGTTGTATATTTTCAGGACGTCATCTTCTACTACTGACTTCCTATAAACAAGGCTTAAGCTATATGAATATTGATTGTATTCAGTGAATAAAGTATATTGTAACTTGCTTGTTACGAGTACAAGTAATTAGAAATACCCCGCGTGACAGGAGGTTACATTTTGCCACGTGACTTTCATTCATAAAATACCGGATTATAACGCTGGTGAAAAATGTATCGGCATGTTTTGTTTTGCTACAGCGCGTGCTTTCAGTGTATAAGCTCCGCCAATAAGTTATTGCAGAATAACCCACGCTTGATTTCCTTCTTTGTCTATAGAAAACAAGTCACGTGCCGTGTTAGAATTTTTCTTATACAATGGAGGGACGTAGAGGTATGATAAACAGAAAAACATATTACTGCCTGATCTTTTGTAATTTATCAGGCTCGGCAAGAATAAAATAACGGATTGCCAAGCCTCGCCATCATCTGTATTTTAAGCCTTGCCTAAAATATTACAAAACGATCAGAAGTTACCTGTCGTTCTCTTTTAATTATGTTCCAGGACGAGCTTAATATTTATGTTTGCTCAATAACATGGAAAATCACCTGTCAATCGCACTATAACATAATTATTGAATTTTCTTGGAAATAAGTAAAATCTATAAAAAAAAATTATAGGTATTAAACTTATCAAATTTTTGGAAAAAGTCACAATATTTCATTTAAGTATCTTAAAATTCTTGTTTTAAGGCAGTTTAAATGAAAGATAAGATTAGCACTACTAATATGGCTTTTAGTTAACTGTACAGTTGTTTCATTTATGAATGCATTATGTATATACTCTATTCAGTAATTCAGTAATCATGTTGTTGAAATGTCAGATACATCTACATATATCAAGATAAAACATTTATATTGCATACATAGGTTTAATGGCAGTTGATCTACCAATACACTAGGGTACAAACAAGACAATTGAATTAAAACATACTCATTATTCTCATCTTAGGTTGTCAACCACTGGCTTTGTCACTGAATAAAACGTAATTCATTATAGCTCAATAAACCCTCTACTGCCATTACTAGCTTATACTCAACAGCTTTACATCTACCTACACTCACTCACTCACTCACTCACTCACTCACTCACTCACTCACTCACTCACTCACTCACTCACTCACTCATTCACGCGTATTCATATCACCTACTAAGCCCCACTCATACAACTCTAATTCACACAATAACACTCACTCATTCACTCACGAAATACATGTACTATCTTTTACCATTAATGTGTTATCTGTATTATATTTAGACTTTTTTATAGTCTTTTATAATCAAAATTTGAATGGCCATTTACAGATGTTGTTATACATGTGTTTTATGTCTTGTAAATAATATGTTGTACATGTAAATGGATGAGACTGAAATAAAATTGAAATACATATCATGTTCACTATGCAAACTGTATAAACCAATGACTTTATGTCGCAAGTCTCGTTTTCTATTCATCAATTTATTATTGTGGGGGTAATAATTGCAAACAATTGGAATTTGACACTTGTCTATATATATTATAACTATTATGTTGTTGTGGTTATGAGATTAACTATGAGATTTGCTGTACTAGTTTATTAAACATATTTAAAGCCTTTATTTCCATTGTATAATTATGTTAATAATTAAGATGCTTAAATACATAATACTTGAAATAATAAATAATTTTTACTCAAAGTAATTATATATATTATTATATATATATATTATATATATATATATATATATATATATATATATATATATATATATATATATATATATATATATATATATATATATATTTGGATCTAAAGTTATAAGTGATTATTTCATATAATAACCAAAAAAGAGATGTGGGATTCGCTTAACTAACCATCTTAATCTGATAGAAGTTTTCCGAGTTTTCTCTTGAGTGCTTTCTTTATGAAAAGAAAGTTCGGGTACTTGGCACTATTTGTACTATTTTTTTCTTCATCTTTCTTACACATAGTAATTTCTGAAATAATGCTTTGCCTCTGTCTGGTTTTAAAACAGTAGTTTAATTTATACATACCTGTATTTGGGGAAATGTTAGAATAATTGGACCAAATTTCATTTTTTAGAAATCATCTACCATTTATACTTTTTATAAAATTCACACCCTGACTTACACTGTTATATCTCTTTAAAATTGAAAACAACTCTGTTTTTGTAAATGTGTTTTGTACAATTAATGTTTCTCAGACATATTACAACAAACATTCATATAAAAAACCACAGGTATTAACCCTTTGCATGCTGGGAAATTTGTAGTCTGCTAAAATGTCGTCTGCTGAATTTCTAAAATAAGCATTTTCCTCGATTTTTTTAAAAGAATACAACAGAATAGCAAACAGTTTGGATTCTGATGCCACGTTCCAAACTGTTTGCAAAGGCCTTCAAAATTCGGTTCCAGTACTGAAAGAGTTAAGTTTACAACTCATTTGAAAACTGAAGGGGCTCGTTTTGTAAATTTCAAGTAATCCCCCTTTCATTGATAGAAGATGTGTTTATTTTTCTTTAGTTATATTTTTTGTTGTAAAATAGTCTCAAAGAAAGACTCTACTATTGTCACAAAATGCCGAAAAATAATAATTTTTAGTCTCTCTTATATGAATATTGGAACTATATACGTGTATGCACTGCTATCATTGGTCTATCTGTATTATTGTTATTGAAATGAAATACCTGTTTTAACTAGATATTTGAAGGTTATGCATTAGTATGTATTATAATCCATAAAATTGATACACATCAATAGCAACAACGCACTCAAGTGAAATTTACAAGTAACAAGGATTTTGTATAGTTTTGAAAATGTGTATTTGTCAAAACACAAGTGTAAAACCACAATTTATACAAGATGCCATTTATCATTTTATACTGTAATTGTTAATGAATGCTGTATTTTTAGACGGAGGCCTTTATTTACATGATATCTAATAAATCTTGAAATCCTGTTTAATACGTATGTAATAAATTGAACTTGAACTTTTTCTTTACAGTTTATTTATGTCATTTTCGATGCTAGTGTATCGGTAACTGATCATTTTAGCTTTGTTCTTGAAAAAACAGTGCTTCATGCATGTGCGCAAAAGGTCAACCGAGATTAGCCTTTGCAATAAAGGACAACACTTTCCGCCTAGACTGGATTTTTATAAGAAAATACGTAAAACAAAAAATCCGCGAAAGTCTAAGTGTTATCCCTGATAAGCATGTGTAGACTGCGCAGGTTATATGTCATGACACTTTTAATGCACATGGATTAAGCCCTGTTTTCCCAGTGAACCAGGCTTTATATTTTATGCATCAACTGCAGAATGTTATATTGTGATTTGTTCATCTTTTTCAGATTACTGGTGTTGTGGTTGGAGTTTTGTTTATCCGTAAGTTGGGTGAGACAGGGGAAATGGAATACTAAGTATGATGGTGAAAGCTTTTCTTTCAGATTGCTGGTATTGTGATGGGCGTTATATTTATCTTGAAGTTGAAAGAAAGTGACCAAGGGGATTATAACGTGGGTATGGCTGACAGAGAATAATAATAATTTGTATCACCATAATAATAATAGATATCACAATAGAAGTAGAACGAAAAAGGAATTTGTTAACCAATTGCTATAAGATTTGAAGATTAAATACAAGTTGATTTATTTCAGAATTATGATACAAACCATTTAGAAATTTGAAAAAAAGGATTTTTATTTGGAATCAATGTAAAGAGTTACAGCCTTTTTTAAAAGCTTTTTATTCTGAGTAAAACAGCGAGTGATGGAAAATCCATGCATTGGGAGTTTCCTACTGCAATTAAGTTTTGTGTGACCTCAATTTCTGGCAGCAATATTTTAAGCATACACATGCAAAATTAAACATTCCATACAAATCTATTTGCATGTGTTTATATATGTTACAGTACACCAAGGGCTTAAGCAATGTGCTGTTTTAAGCACAAATAGTTTTAAAAAATTTCAGGAGTATATTCTGGATTTTGCATACGAAAGCCTCCAGATAGCTTACCAGTGCTGGGGCGATAGAAGAACAATACGATTTCTAATTCGAAATTTACGAATATTTTTGCTCCAACTTGATGGTAAAATACTGGAAAAAAATGTATAATACTATACGTGACTAGACAGAATACTTATTACAACATAGAAACATATCAAAATTGAACTCTTAAACACTTTATGACTAGACATATTAATGCTTATCCTGTCGGAAAATATACTGAATTACGAAGACAGTAATTAATGAGTAATATATACTTTTACTTTGAAAAAGTATACAACATTCTATGTTAAATCTGAACTAAAGCAATCTTAATAAACAAGAAATTCTAATAAAGCTAGGTACGAGAATGACAGAGTGCGAATGATTCGCCAAAACTAAAATGACGGGATTGTACACAGTAGGAGTGATGACAGAAAAAAATATACTATTGTAAAGTAGGGAATTATACAAAATAACGAAAACGACCAAAACTCACACCATAATTGGCGATAAACGAAAAACAATTGTGAATAGTGTTGAGTAATCGCCATACGGTGTAACGAACACGAAGGCGAGGCCAAACCGCCCAAAGCAGTTTAAGTAACGATAAGTAATGAGCGGAAAGTGAAGAGACGAAGCGCCTCCCGAAAGGGTTCTAGATAAGGAACACCGAACATCACAGAGTATGCATTATGTTTTATAAATCTAGTGTTCAAAATGTTCATCATTCAAAACATGTTTCGTGTTGACATGAATGTTCATTATAAGTATGCATGCCTTAGTTGTCTATGTTAGGTTCATAGATTTCGTAATGTTACTCCATGGGAAGTTTGTTTTAATGATCAGTCTATTATTTTAAAGAACATGTGAGTCAATTTAGGACTTTCAAATAGTTGAGTCTTGCTTTTGTAAAATAGGGCTCAATGAAAGTGTGTGAAGTGTGACAGTCATCTTTGCTTAGCCTGTGCTGTCCATACAGGCTTTTAAGGGACAACACTTTCTGCATTGACTGGATATGTGTTTATACGAGACTTTTATTAAACGAATATTCCTAAAGCAGCAAATGGTCTTCCTGTCAGATTGACCGTTGCGTACAGCATGGCTAACAAGGGAGAACACTACAAACATGCATTGGGCCCCGTTTTCCTAGAGCAAGGCCCATTTTAGTGTTGATATTGGGCCTAATTCACATTGTACACGGCAAATATTGTGTGCCTTTTTGGAGGAAATAGCTCATGTTTATATTGATATGGCTGCATTCCATTACAGATATATTGATTAATTACACAAAGTGATTTTTTTAAGAAATATTACAATTTAATAGTGGCAAATATTCCAGTGCAGTTTTGGTTGACTCATATCTTTAATACAGTAGAAACATATTTTTAATGGAACAATATTTTTATTAAAATTCGATAAAGGTATTTTTAAACATGTTATTTTACTTTTTTACTATTTTATTGAATAATGGGCTTGAATATTTCTCATATGTTCACATCATAATACAAAAGAATGATCTGAGATTGGATATTCACGTATGTAAGTTTGTTGGAATTTTCATTTTAATATCATTTGTGATTTCTTTCTATGTGGTTGCTTATAGTTAACATTGTATTTGTATTTATTTTGTCTTTTTATTCAATATAATGTATGTATATGTGTGAAATGCACAAACAAAACTATTTAGATTTTTAATTTAGCATTTTTAGTGGTTTTGAGATTTCTTTTTTAATAATTAAAGGACAATAGTTACCTTAAATACTGGTATAACAATTGTATGATATTAAACGCGAAAAGTTACTTGTATTATTGCAATAACTACTTATTTTTTACAGTAAAAAGTGGTTAAGTACCAAAATTTAATAAAAACAATTGTTTCATATTGTAAAGCAGTACCATTTAAAGAGTAGAAAAACAGGTTATATTCATACATGTATAAAATTTTTTTAACTTTTACAGATATATTAGGTAATATGTTTAATATTCTTATGCATGTATAATGTAAATTATTACCATTAACCATTGCTATTATTTATAAGATGTTATATGGTGATGCAATAAATAAATTAAAACACAAAAGTTATTTTAACATATCATGACTGAACACATATCATATTGTGCCATGTATGGAAACAGCTTTTTTTCAAAACATTTTGTGTGTGAATAAAGCATTTGTGCATAATTTGAATTTTAGTGTTTATTAGATAATTGCATTTCGTGATTGCTGTAAAAACGGTTCTAGGATATGTGAGTGCACTCAGGACTGAAGATATGTTTAGGAAACAAGTACGACCTGGATATTGTTAATTTTCTTGTCATATGTAAATTGTGTATTTTTTAAGTATGTTAACTTCAGAACAGGCTTACAGTTTGATTTAAATTTGAGAACATTTTGTTCTGAACATAAGTTGCATTGAATGATACATTTCAAGTATGGAAAGTTTAACATCATGTTGTTTAATGCTTTGCTTGTTGATTGTATTTAATTGCATGTATTATCCTGGTTCCATTGAATGCATTCCATACACTTACTTTTTTCTGTGGTTTTGGTCCTAGTTGAAATTCAAAGGTTGTGTATGACTATTATTTTTTAGAAGCTAATGATTTAAAATGCTCCCTTTTAGATGTGTAGAACAATATCCGCAACGAAGAAGATGTTTAGAACTTATTTTAGTTTATTTTAGTGCCTTTAATTGAAGGATATTGATTTTTATTGAATTATGTGGTCCTTCTGAGTTTCCTGTATTGAGACACATAGAGTTCATATATATAATAAGAAATGGAAAGTATTTTTATTAGATCTTTGATCAAGTTTTGTCTGTGAACATGACCATAGAGATTAACACCAAACTCCATTATTTTAGTGAACTTTTGACTAGTGTATTTTTGTATAGGTATATATGTGTATGTATGTATAGGTTTACACTTGTAGTCTTTTATGTAAATGCTTCATTTATATTATCATGTTTTTACCTTTTACTTTTGAATACCGGTATATTGTGAATAAATAGCCAATATGTGGTTGTGATCGGTTTAATGCAAGTTTGCAATCATTTGCACCAGTGAGAAATCTTGTACTGTGCTGTACGTGCAATATATGTAAAAAATCACGTCTATTATCCCAGATAAAGGATATGTAATTGAAAAGAACACAAGTTCATTATTGGATTCTGATTGGATCTTTACAAAGCAATGCAATTGGATTAAAAAAAGATCTCCTCTGGGTACTTGTGAGAAATGCATGCTCTTAACATATTTAATTGTTGAGCTGAACTCCACCTCAATGAATTTAGAGATATGGAAGTCTATAGAAACACAATTTAAAATTCGCAAGGCACAAACTATTGAGTTAGTTACGTGTTAGGACTGATAAGCTTCCAATATTAATAAAGTACATCCACTGACACGTGCAGTGCCCGGACCTAGAACACAAATAAAAGGCCTCCACTTTAACTATTAGAATTGTGTATTGATTTGTATACTATCTCCCAATTGCATCCAACACAATATATATGCAGTTTTATCTGGACGGAAATACATTGCGATACAACACGTTCAGAATAATTGCAGCCAATGCCATCCAAACATCTAGCATAAATCAGAGATATGAGTGTATTAGTTCACTAATTTAATACTAGTTTAATATACATGAACTGCATGTGTTTCCAATAGTATTTGAACATTAACTAATACTTACATGTGAGTGAAGTTACCCAGAAATGTTTCAAGTTTGTTATACTAAACTTTGCTTAAACAGAAGAATTCATCGATATCTCAGTTATGAAAAAAAACACTAGACAATAAATAAGCTTATAAAAGTCGCTAACCTTCTAATGACGACCAAAATCAAACCACACGTACATTACTTACGAACGAACTGACTGGAACGTGTAAATTACTTGACATGTAATTCATTTACTGATTTTTTTACATGTTTGTGTGTGTACTTCAAATTGTTTATTTTAACAAACTTTTTTCTTTATTGGGCTGGTATTTACTCGGTGAGGGGTAAGCACGGAACAGACAAGATGGAGACGACAATTATGAGCCAGTTATTTCTGTAACCATTTTTTTATGCCATTTTCATGTTTCAATATACACAAATTAGTAGATTCCATGTATTCAAGAAGTCCCATCAAAATGTTAACGGATTTCAATTTTTTAAAGTCTCATTACTTGGTCAAGATTCATTGAGTTCCGGTCAAAATTTTGCTACTGCAAATATGTACATGTATATGTGTGAGAAATATGTAGTTTATGTCAAGTTTTCAATTGGACGTACATCGTTATCGGGATACAATTTTATAAGTGTTCATATTTATTTGGTATAAACATAAACGCGCATATTGTCGTTCGATTAGGGTAGTAATTTGTCAAGATTGCAAAACGGAAGAAATATTCCAAACTAGAAGACTGTCGTTCAAAATGCCTATTTTGACAATCTTCGGCATTAAAAAAAATCTGTGTTACGGTATCGGCACCCCTTTTGTCAAACACCTCGCAACAGTTACGTACCCTGAAGTGGTTACTGCAGTGAGAAGTTAATTCCTGTAAAATCTTTAGGATTTTGATTATCAGTGTGTTCCTGAATAATATAAAATGCAAATCAGTTTAATTTTCTTCATTAATTTTCATTTTATATACATCATTTACAGCCAATCTCGAAAAAAGAGAAAATAACTAAAAACAAACAATATTTACCTTCTCATAAACGTTTTTTGAAAAGTATGGTTAAGTCACAGTTAATGTAAAGGGACATTTTCGCAGATTTAAGAATTTGTTATTAAATGCTTTAAATTGGTATATGTAAGCATTGGAACTAAAGCGTTGCAATATATATTACAAATAAAATAAAAGAACGTGAAAAAAATATTCCACACCTGGTCTCGAATAACTTGCTCTTTTAGTAAAATTGTAGCGCGCAAACCACTCGGCCAACCGTTCTGACTCGCATGTATTTTATACTTAATATAAACAATCCTCGTAATGCCACCAAATATAAAAATGAATGAACTTTCCAAATTATTCAATCGTTTCGCGATTGTAAAGCTTTTTAATGTTCCGGCTTTTAAATCGTCAAAAGATTGCATATCATGGATATTTTTAAACCGAGATTAAGCGATTTTGTCAAATATTCATGAATTTATATAAAATGTGTAAAAAAATATACATATATATATATATATATATATATATATATATATATATATATATATATATATATATATATATGTCGAAAAATGCTAAATAAGCCAGATATTTGATTCTGAAATCGAAATTGCCTGTACAGTCGAAATCGCCAGCATGTATATCATGCATGAACGATGTGATTCAAAATTTAGTTTAACGGTTCATTTTAAATTCTTGCAACGACATATTTTCATATTTTCGACACACGAACACTAACTCTGATCTCAATAAAAAGACAAATGCTTCGTTTATTGTAGGAAAATATGTACGAAATATCTTCGTCACAATCGGCTCGGGGCGCTAATTTGTCTTTGCTGCATTTTATGAAATTCGTCTTCAATGTATAATTTTTCAAATTATTCAATCGTTTCGCGTTGCAACGCTTTATAATTTTCAGGTTTTTAAATCGTAAAAAAAGATGCATTTAATGGCTATATTAGAGCATGGTAAATGTTCAGTATTACTGTTCCTCACAAATATCATAACTAAATCGAAAATTTGCGAATCTGAAACAACTTTTTTAAATTTTGTCAATTTACCAAAACGTGAAAAGGTCCCTTTAATAACAAAACCGGATTACTTGCTGGTAAAATTGAAACACGCGCCTATCCGTAACATTGGAATGGAATAAATATTCGTTATCAAGAAAAGAACATCCAGGATGCATGCCCGTAGCAAGGGTTTTGAAAAGGGGCGTGCGAATTTTTTCCATCGACGATTGTTTTTGACCAACAAAGTGGCGAAGGAGGAATGTGCGGGAGGAGATGTCCCCCGCCTGCACTCGGGGGCTTTGGAGGTCCTCCCCTAGAAAATTTTGAAAATGAAACGTAAACTACTGCATTCTGATCACTTTTTAACTGTATTTAGAGACTGAAGTTATAGAGCATTTTTATATGAAATTTCACTTTCAATGACCATACTCAGTGACTGATCGACATGAATATGATATAACATACTTGTTTTCCCCCCACTTTTTTCAATAACCACCTTTTTTGATCAGTCGCGGATATACATAATTTTATACGGTGTTTAAACCGACACTAGTATGCGCGCACACACTTTGTTCACCTATGCAACAACACATTTATAGAATGTTAATTCAAACAATAAGAAAGGCATAAAATATCATTATTTATTGGAATCTTGATAAAATTGGTGTGTTTCACCATTCCAGCATTCTACTATTCATAAATCGAGCAAATTAAATGTAAATATTTGACTTTTTTCAAAACAATTTTTTCTGCTACTATGGATAGTACCAGAGGGTTAGCATTGCTTTAAACGTGCTTATAGTGTATTTTACAACAGACACTGATTTACAAAACTGGGTCTTCTCTAATCTGCATCAATACTAAAAAGAAATCAAAATGGTATGACTGGTTACTTTAATTTGTTTTAAACTATTTTTAACAAATAAGTTATCTTTTTCTAAACGCATTTTAGTAAAATATAACACTTAAGGCTTCATTAAGACACTATAACCACAAACTACTGGTCCTATGGGATCAAAGTCATTAACAATGTATACCAGGACTTCGAAGAAAAAAAAAGTACTTATTTGCCCAAGATCCGTCACAGTTGATGGACATTAAACGTTAACGTCCACCTGATCATATGTTTTAACGTGTTAAATTCATTATAACAACTGTTTGAGAGTAGGACATTCCTAGTGTAAAGTTTTACATAATTAAACATTGTGGAAAGTTATGTATGTGAAGCAGATGCCATTAAGTATTGGTAAACTACAAAAAAAGCTACACTGCTTTGTAGAAATGATTTGTTTTCTTGTCATTCAACAACAACATTGGCCTGTTTTGAGCATAGCTGATATTTTTGTTGCTGTAAAACCATTTAGGAGATCCGAAAATGGTTGTACGGGGATATAACAAAAAACAACGCAGTCTGCCGAAAATGCTGTGCACAATGTTTAATTGTTATAAGTCGTGGTTTCATCATTTTGTTATGATATATATTAAAGTTATGGCTTTAACAGACATTAATAAAGATGACCAAAGTTACAGAACAATAATTTAGTATCAAATATCTGAAAATAAGTATCGATTTTATACGGATTAGAGTGCCAGGTTAATAATTATGCATTATACAAAAAACAAATATCCATTTATAACAAAGATTCCAATTCCATTTTGCGGGGACCGGCTTTCTAGATCTTCTCAAATTTTGCCGTCAAAACTTCGGTTGCTTTTAACAATTCTACGGTTAAAAATTGTAAATAAAAATCACGCGCTATCTTGGGAATGAATAAATCGAGAAATTAATGTTATGGTGACCTGTCGGTTGCATATTGAATACAACATTATTTTAACGCTTAAATACGAAGACTCACTTGGTTCCTGAAAAAATAAATAACCGTTTTTGCATCAAATAAAGTTGGTTGCAACTTAGAGTACTTTTTTTACTCGTCAAAAAAGATTGGGAGCGAACGCACCCAACGCCCCCCCCCCCTCCCGGGTATGGGATGTGTGATATTAACATTTTATGATTGAATCTTCTAAACGTATAAATTTACCGGTAATATAAACGTTCATACTAAGTTGTGCGTATATCTCCGGTCAGAAAACCTATATTTAATAATATAACAATACACAATTGAGCACGTAATAAATTCGAATGCGAGCGTTTACAGGTTTTTATTTTCTTAAGTACAGCTCAGACGAGTCGAACCCGTTCTTCGGGTCGGGTCGGCGGGGAAAAAAAAGTAATACAAATCGGATCGAGTTTGATTTAGAACCAAATCAGTTATACCCAGATTCCAATAGCGCATGATATCTTCAACTGTGTTTCACATCAGAAATAAGGCTTTTTAATATTATAAAAAGTAAAAATAATGAATTTATGAGATAAAAATTGAACATATTATAACTATAAATATAAATCATATTCGTAAAAGAAATCCGCTAACGTAAGAATTAAATAGCAAAAAGGTCAAACACAAACGCTCTCTTAGTTTTCGATGAAGAAGTCACATTCTTTGTTTAATTCTGAATGCCATTTAAAACGTTTTATACGCACTTTTTAGAAATGCGTCTTGCGTTTGAAAGAAATGTATACCATTTGCAGATTTTGATGAAAGATGAAAAACACTTGGACTTACATGCGTTGGCATGTATGTTATCTTAATTTATGTTGATTTAGAATTTAACAGTGATAAAAAATATTTTGAAAACACATTCAATGAACTTGTAAATATATTGACAATATTTAATCCTGATTATTTCCGTTAATTAACTAGCAACCCGACTTCATCGTTAGTGAAAACTGAAAACGTTGAGCCGGATTTTCTTGTTTTCAACCTACGAATTTGAATATTTCCGGGTTCCCGTTGAAGCCCTTATTGTTACCTGAATGTTATTCAGTATTTACATGCTTTACAATTTAAACAAATGTTCGCGGAACTATTGGGAATTTATAAGCATTGGTTGCTCGTGCAAATATGGATAAGCACGGCCGAATCGCGCAAATATGAGTGTAAAATAAAGATGATGCGTTAAAAAATATATAGCTATCCTTCTTCGCATGTAGGCTTTAAACCAACATATTATAGGGTTTCCCTACGTTCCAACAGTGGTTTCACTGACTTAAATCTTTCTTGATGTTTTTACATTTTATATTTGATTTACAATATGCACGCTTTTTAAACATCCAACTATGATCTCACAAAAACTGCTCATATAGCTTTTAATTTATTAGTTAATTATTTTTTTTGCATCATCTTCTTGTGTTGTTTGATGGTTTGCGCATTCGCAGTTGAGGAAAGGCGACCTTGTCATAAGGTCTGTGAGTATTGCAATTTCGTTTGAATATCAGGTATTGCACATCTAGTTAAAACGTTTATATTTGTTAGAATAACTTCTTAAGCAATGCATTAATTACATACAATTTAAGTCAATGCATGATCGCATGCATACATTTTCTTTTAAATACGATGCTTCGATCGCATTTTTATGTTATATAAAAAAATCATTCATCTATCGGATATGTTATTGAATAGTCTTTTCACGTTTTGGTAAATCGACAAAATTAAAACAAAATGTTTCAGATTCGCAAATTGTCGTTGTAGTAATGATATTTGTAAGGAAACGGTAATACTGAACATTAACCATGCTTTAAAGTATCCATTATATGCATCTTTTGACGATGCAAAAACCTGAAAATCATAAAGCGTTGCAACGAAAAACGATTGAATAATTTGGACAGTTCTGTTGTTGTCGTATATTTTGTGACACTACGAGGATTGCTTATATAAAGTATAACATACAGCAATACTGTATAAGCACGGATGGCCGAGTGGTCTAAGCGATAGACTTTTACTCCAGTGGTTAGTGGTTCTAGCCCAGTTGATGGTAACCTTTTTAGTTCTTTTAATTGTGTGCAGAATACTGGTCTTAGAGTAGTTAACTCACAAGGTAAACTTGGGAATATTTTTCAAGACCTTTGTGTGGTGCCTTGAATAAAGATATGAGTGCAGCCATCATGTCGATGCCGTTTGCTTGTGTATATTTTATTAATTGTCCTACAGGTCCGGCACATGACTGATATTTCTGACCCAATTCCATATCGATCTCTCACGAATTGTATTAGTCAAATTTAATTTGGAACCACACTTGCAACATGTATTTAACTGCTTAACAATATATGCAAGCTCTACGATTAATCTTCCCAATGGTACGGATGTTTCAGCAGAAGACTCCATTATAACTGTCTCTGACACTAGTTCAAGTTCTTTCTCGATATTACTTATTGTATCCGAAATAATAATATCCGAAACTGTGTCATTATGTTGGACATTGTCCGTTGTTCGTCTACTATCTGTCAACAAGGTCTTCAGGCGATCGTATGGCAAAACTTCTAGTTTTAAACGTTTTTTGCGCTACAAATTTGCCAATTCTGCGTGGCATCATTAAAAGGTCACGTAAAAATAAACTTAAGAAAATGTATACAGTTTAAGATCGAAAATCCGAATATGTATCAATTACAAACAAATGTCGCGTTGTGATAATAGCGATGCGGTGTTGCTACAAATATATCCTTGGTTTAATAAACTGCCGCAACATTCCTTAATGACAAACTTCAATTCACGCCGGAATCTGTGAAAAGGCTCATTTAATGATCATTTTACAAAGCTGTGAGTACCCTGAACTAAATAATGTTTTGCTCTGCTATACATCGTTGCTCTTTTATACTGTTTTGCTCTGCCTTCCTGCTTTGTTCTGCCATACTGTTTTGCTCTGCAATACTGATTTGCTTTGCTATACGGATTAGCTCAGCAATGATGTTTTGCTATGCAATTGTGTTTTCTCCTGCTTTACTGTTTTGCTCTACTACACTGTTTCGCTCTGCTATACTGTTTTGCTCTTCAAAACCGTTTTGCTCCGCAATACTGTTTTGTTCTGCTATACTGTTTTGATCTGCTATTCTGTTTTTGTCTTCTATACTGTTTTGCATTGCTATACTGTTTGGCTCTGCAAGTATGTTTTGTTTTGCTATACTGTGTTGCTCTACAATGATGTTTTTCTCTGTCATACTGTTTTTTGTGCAATTTAGTTTTGCTCTGTTATACTGTTTAGCTCTGCAATGATGTTATGGTCTGCAATTATATTTTGTACTGCAGTAATGTTTTACTCTGCTATACTGTTTTACTGTGCTGTACTGTTTAGCTCTTCTATTCTGTTTTAATCTGCTATACTGTTTTGCTATTGCATATCGTTTTTCTCTGCGATACTGTTTTGCTCTGAAATACTGTTTTGCTCTGCTATTCTGTTTAGCTCTGCTATACTGTTTTGCTCTGTAATATTTCTTTGCTCTGCTATACTGTTTTGCTCTGCCAGTATGTTGTTCTCTGCTATCCTTTTTTCCTCTCCCATACTGTTTTTCTCAGCAATACTATTTTGCTCTGCTTTACCATTTTGCTTTGCTATTATGTTTATCTCTGCAATACTGTTTTGCTCTGCCATCCTGTTTTCCTCTGCAATACTGTTTTGTTCGGCTAAACCATTTTGCTATGCTATTCTGGTTTTTGTCTTTGATGACTTTTTGTTCTGCAATGATTGTTTGCTCTGCTATACCATTTTACTATGCTATTCGTTTTTGTCCTGATATTCTTTTTTGGTCTACTAAAATGTTTTGATCTGGTAAACTGGTTTGCTCTGCAATTATGTATTGATCTGCTTTACTGTTTTTGCTCTGCTTTACTGTTTTTCTCTGCTAAACTGCTTTGCTCTGCAATACCGTATTGTTTTGCTTTACTGTTTTGCTCTGCTATACTGTTTTGCTTGGCAAGTATGTTTTGCTCTGATAAACTGTTTTGCTCTATCATTCTGTTTTGCTCTAATATACTGTTTTCTCTGCTATACTGTTTTTCTCTGCTATACTGTTTTCCTCTGTTATAGTGTTTTGCTCTGTTATACTGTTTTGCTCTGTTATTCTGTTTTGCTCTGCTATACTGTTTTACTCTTCTATACTGATTTGCTATTCTATACTGTTTTGCTCTGCTATACTGTTTTGCTCTGCTATTCTGTTTTGCTCTGTTAAACTGTTTTGCTCTGCTATACTGTTTTGCTCTTTTATACTGTTTTGCCCTGTTATACTGTTTTTGCTCTGCTTAACTGTTTTGCTATGCAATGATGTATTAATGCTGTACTGGTTTGCTCTGAAATACTGTTTTGCTCTGCATGTATTTTTGTTCTGATATACTGTTTCGCTCTTTTTTACTGTTTTTCTCTGCTAAACTGTTTTTTTCTGCAATACTGTATTGTTCTGCTTTACTGTTTGCTCTGCTATACTGTTTTGCTCTTCAAGTTTGTTTTACGCAGCTAAACTGTTTTGCTCTGGTGTACTGCTAGCTCTGCTATACTGTTTTGCTGTGCTATTCTGCTTTGCTCTGCAATGATGTATTGATCTGCTTTACTGTTTTGCTTTTCTATACTGTTTTGCTCTGCATGTATGTTTTGCTCTGCTATACTGTTTTGCTCTGCTATACTTTTTGCTCTGCTAAACTGATTTGCTCTGCAATACATTTTTTCTCTGCATGTTTGTTTTTCTCTGCTAAACTGTTTTGCTATGTTATACTGTTTTGGTCTGCTATACCATGTTGCTGTGCTTTACTGTTTTGCTCTGCTGTACTGTTGTGCTCTGCTATACTATTGTGCATTGATATACTTTTTTTCACGGCTAAACTGTTTTGCTCCTAAATACTTTTTGCTATGCTTTACAGTTTTTGTTTATTGTTCATGGTTTAAACGCACTTTGATAGCGCAAAAAATTTGCTTTACCGCCAATCTACTTTTTGTTGTTGAACAAAATGCTTTTCCTTGCAAATACCTTGCAAATGTTTCGCAGAAAGAAGACATACTACATGTTATTACAAACAATGTTTGTTTAAAAGGCATAACACTATTACATTAATCCGGTATGGGTAGCGTCTGTTATTTTTTCTTTAAAATGTACTTTTAAGAAAAATTTCTTCTTCACCGGATACGTACACATATGATTATTGACCGACCGTAGGGATTATCCTAGCAAAATTGCGTATGCATTATAAATTAGTGAGGCATCTTTGGTTCAATTCTGCAGGACAACTATCAACCAAAGAAACGGCGCGTTATTACATAGAAACATGTGGTTATTATTTTTATTTTATTGAGTTATAGAATATGCGATATACATATGGGTATACAAATGATTAAAATGGGTAAAATAACATCAATAATAAAACATGAACGCGGTGCATGGTCGCTTTGTCACAATATCCATAATCCATACAAATGATCTTTGCTTCCAATACTTAATTCACAGGATTTAAAAGTAAATCGTTAACGCATTTCTTTTGCTCACACATACCCGGTATTCATTAAAATGAAATTGTGTCAACCATGCTTCCCACGGAACACAATGAAATAATAGAGTAATTAACGTTGATTTGACATATTTTGGCTGAATGAATCAGTATTCTGTGAATATAATGTTTTTTTGAAAGTACCACGACTATTATTACAACCACGACTAATACGACAACTACAACTCAGCCTCCAACTACTGCTACTGAATTTTCTGAAAAAGTTACCGAAATCACGGAGCTTAGTCCGCCTTTACATCCAGTTGGTTTTCTAGTCAGTCACTGATCAATAATTAACTTCCTGATTTTTTTCCGTTCTATTTTGTTTATTTGCCTCGTCAATAGGTATGTGGGGGTCGAGGGCATCCCCCTCCATACCGAACATAATCAGTATATACAATGTGTTGATGCATATCGGTGGCCTCTCTGTCAAAATGCTGCCTCTCTGTTCATTCTCAGCTGCCTCTCTGTTATAAACATGAAAAATGGATGATCGTTATTCACAAAACAGATAAGAAAATCTAAAATTAAAACCCGTAAACACATTTGTGTATAAAAAGAGGTGGTCCATGAGTTGAAGCATATATCCAGCTACAGGTTCACGGTATTCCGCAGGTCCAAACACTTATCACAAACTTTATCGAAGATGGAATGATGACGAGGGTGGTGGAACAATCGTGCATACATGCCATTTTGATGACTTTTTAACATAGCTTTTCGTAATATGTCAAAAATCTAATATCATTGATTTCATTTTTATAATCAAAACTTTACGTTCAATGTACGCTATATAGTAATTATCGTCAATTTTACTTAAAAAATGCCTACTTTCGCTTTCGTTGTGGAACGGAAAGCCTCTCGATCGGCTCACTTTTCTGGCACGGGAAGCCTAGTCGTCGATTAACATTGTTATTTTTCTAAGTAAAATGAGATTAACACTTGTTAGAAGTATTGATAGTAAAAACTTAAATGTCAGAATATTAGATGTAAATATCAAAGGCGAAAGGGGACTTTTAACGTTATTATTTGGACTAACGCTTTCGGCTACATATAATCGACGAATAGGCTTCCCGTGCCAGAAAAGTGAGCCAATCGAGAGGCTTTCCGTGCCACAACGAAAGCGAAAGTAGGCATTTTTTAAGTAAAATTGACGAAAATTACTTTATAGCTCACATTGAACGTAAAGTTTTGATCATAAAGATGATATCAATGACATTAGATATTTGACATATTACGGAAAAGCTATGTTAAAAAGTCATCAAAGTGGCATATATGTACGATTGTTCCACCACCCTCGTCATCATTCCATCTTCGATAGAGTTTGTGATAAGTGTTTGGACCTGCGGAATACTGTGAACCTGTAGCTGGATATATGCTTCAACTCATGGACCACCTCTTTTTATGCAAAAATGTGTTTTCGGGTTTTAATTTTAGATTTTTTTATCTGTTTTGTGAATAACGATCATTCATTTTTCATGTTTATTACAGAGAGGCAGCCGAGAATGAACAGAGAAGCAGCATTTTGACAGAGAGGCCTCCGATATGCATCTACACCGTGATATATAACAGACTACTCGACAGCTTTGTGTTGTTTTTAACACCTTATCAGCTATAAAGATGTATTGATTCCGTCGCGCGCCCATGCTTTGTCGTTATGAATGCAGCCAATAATTGCTACTTATACACATTCTTATTGGTGTACTTGTTTCGCGTTTGTTTTTAATTTTCGCAACTCGAAACGACTGACGTGTGATAGTTGTTTTAAGTTCAAGCCTGACTTTCGGTCATAAAACTATCAAAGGCAATTACCGCTATCAGATGTTTTACCCGCAAAACTAACGGACAAATGATGTGCTGTGTTTTTAATTTTAATGACTCGAAGACGTCTTTCGCGTGGCCGTTGTTTTTCAGCTCAATGATGACTTTTGGAGTGGAATATAGTGGCCGTTGACTGTTATGGACAGGAACCGTTATTCTCAATTGTAATGTATAGTGATTTTCGTCGGGGGAAATCCAGACTGACCGTTGTCTGCAGGTGACCGTTATTCCCATGTGGCCGTTAGGTCAGTTTCGACTGTATTCTTTAATTAGTATTTTTTGTTAATTTTCGGACTCCCATTCCACACAAAGTTTTTTAATTTTGTGTGGTGGATTAGGTAGTGAAACAACAAATGGGTAAGAACTGGCAAAGCAGTGGTTTTAATTACTTGTATCCTTCCAATAGGAGTTAATATTCTTCTGGACCAGCCTTTAAGCAGTGTATTAATTATCGAAAATGTATCTGTTTAGCTAATATCGATCATCTTGTCAAGATCAACATGAAAAATTAAACCAAAGTATGTTGGTTACATTGTTACTTCCATCTAGTTTTGATACTATCAGAACTGAATTTATGTTTTCCTATCCAAACCACTTTAGTTGTGTCGAATTTTACCTTTAAACCAGAGCACATTGTGAACATCGACAATTCATCTTAGGTTTCATTAAGGGATTCTGCAGAGCCATCCAGGAGAATAGATGTGTCATCAGCAAATTGCGCTAACTTATATTCAGTATTATTTATCTTTATTCCTTTTGTTTTGGGATTTGTCCTGAGTTTAAGAGACAATATTTCGGCGCATAAAATAAATATATAACAACTGAGGGGATCACCTTGACGACATCCGCGTTGTATTTGGAAAAAAATTGATAACACCCCACACTGCGTTACTGCTGAGATGCCATCCTTATATAAAACATTCAACTATTTGCTTATGTCAGGTCCAAATTTAAATAAGGAGAGTGTTTTGTTAACAAACCTCCATGACAAGGAATCATAGGCCTTTTTAAAATCTATTAGAAGGAGTAGACCGGGAATATTATTTTCCTCCGTGTATTTACACATGTCATATATTAGTCTAGTGTTTTCACTTATGAACCTGCCTTTTATAAAACCCGTTTGGTCATTATTAATGAGCTTGTTAATATATTTCTTAAATCTATTGGCACTACTTCCATGAACAATTATTATAAACATTGTTTAACAATGTAATTTGACGCCATTTGTTTTAGAAATTGTCGGGGTTTATCGCCCGTAGGTATAAAAATAATACTTCCCTGACATTGAGTTATGGACAATTTTCTGCTTTCAAAAACGTGATGTAAAGCTCTAAAAACAAAAGTGCCTAATTTTGGCCAAAAGACTTTGAAAAAATCATTATTTAAACCCGACGACCCATGGCTTTTGTTGTTCGACATGTTTTTTAAGACATAAGACACAGACCGTCGTCATTTGTTAGGTTAGTGATAGCTTTTGTTGTATAGTTAGATGTCTCATGGTTACAAACCAGTTTTGATGCGTTTTTTTCTCCAAATTGAATCCATTCGACCCTCGCGATCTTATTATAACGCCTTTTAATTTCTCTTCTTGTATTTTGGTAAGTTAGTTCTTTAATTCAGTAATAATGATTGCTCGTGTTGTTCAATTTCTACCTGTATTTCATTTTCGCGATTGTTACAGGATTTAGTTTTATACGAACCATAAGAAATAGCTTTACCACTTATTTCCATTAAAACTGTATCTAAAAAAAGTTGGTCATTTATTACAAACTGTAATTCTTGGTCCGGTATTGTTCAAATAATATCTTTATTGTAAACAGGTAACATATTTTTTATTTCGGTAATTGTATCATTAATTGTGTTAATGTAATTGATGTCATTTAGAAGCATGTTATTATGTTTCCACAGACACTTTCCGTGTTTAAAATCATTAAATGTTAATGTCAAAATAACGATTGAGTGATCCTATTCGTAATTGGGCATTATACTAACGTCATGAACACACGGTAACAAAAATGATGATAGTAGATAAAAATCAAGCCGGGCTTGTTGTATTGGATTAGTTCTTCTCCATGTATATCGTCTAGTATCAGGGTATAATATCCTAAAAGGATCGATAAGATCACGATCGTTCAAATGTTTTATGTACAATCTCTGGCATTTTCATTGTTTATCGATTTATAGTTATGATAATCTATATTCGGGTCTAGAACCAAATTAAAGTCGCCGCATATTAAGTAGGAGTCATTTCCCATTGTATCAATAATATCAAAAATATTTGTAAAAAATTCGGGACTGTCAGAGTTCGGTCCGTATATAGATGTCAGTGTGAGTATTGTTTCACCAATATTCAAATCCCCAAAAGTATAGTTGCTGGATTCGTCACTTCGTACCTTATGTATTGTATACTCATTTTTTTACAACAGTATTGCTACACCGCGCGAATTAGACGAGCCATAACTTAAGAAGCATTCTGATCACCATTTGGAGTAAATAGATTTAATTTGATCGTTAATCAAAAGAGTATCTTGAAGGCGGTAAATATCACATTTTGTTTCTTTCAGCTACTGAAAAACCTGTAATTGTTTCTTTTTCCCCTGAATACCTCTGCAGTTGACAGATAAAATTTTAAGCTTTCTCATGGAAAAGTAGTACTAAGAGAAAATTTAAAAGTAGCACTTGTATACATAGTAACAACACAAAAGTACAGAACTGAAAATAGTAAAAATTAATAGGAATCAAAAACAAGAAATATGAGATTAAAAAATAGGTGAACATTTTTGGGTATCTTTTTGACATCTGAAAATAACCGAATAAAAATACCATATACAAGTCATTAAATATAATCATAAATCACTATTTCAAGATAATATTCAATCCAAACAACTGAAGATACCATATACTTATTTATTTCTTTTTTTAGTAATATTTGAAGTTTTAACAATTAAATTTATCATAGTGTATTTTTTATGTTCGTGTGTTTATGCATGTGTGCATAACTTTATTTCATTAAAATGATATTATGGGCATTTTTCACTGTTGAATTGAGCTGAAAAGAATTAACAGGTCAAAAGAGTTAGTTAAAATGTGGTAACTGACCAATTATCTACAACACATCTTGCTACCACCTGTTTACAAAATATATATATTATATTTAAGAAATAATTCGTGTACGTTATAGTTTGTTGTCGAATAACCCACGGCCGGAAGTTTAGATGCGTAGGGATTAAATCACGAGTGCGAAGCACGAGTGATTTGAAACCACGCATCTAAACTTCCGGCCGTGGGTTATTCGACAACAAACTATAACGTACACGAATTATTTCGATTCTAACACGATATTTACGAAAGATTTATAGAATGTATCTTATTTTTCTTGCATACTTTTTTATGTGAAGCTCCGCCCATAAAAATAGCTTTCGGCTGTTCTGTCGATCAGATCTCCGCCCTCAATAACAGCCAAACTGGATGGAAAAAAACCCATTTCATTTGTCACGTTTGGTTAAATAAGAACAAGAACAACTTGCGTAAACTATTTTCATTGTACACTTTAAATTAACGCCAGAGTGTTACATCTACAAGAAAATCCGCGATAAGAGCACATTGCTCCGATTCGAACTTCAGCCATTTTAGTATCGAAGCAGCAGACAAACACCGTGGGAAATTGGGTCAATTTTACGCATTTCTGTTCATAGCGTAGTATTTTGTCAGGGCCGCCTTTTGTCACGTGAACAACATTCATAAAATACCGGATTATTACGCTGGAGAAAAATGAATCGGCATGTTTTGTTTTGCTACAGCGCGTGCTTTCAGTGTTTAAGCTCCGCCCATAAGTTATTGCAGAATAACCCACGCTTGATTTCCTTCTTTGTCTTTAGAAAACAAGTCACGTGCCGTGTTAGAATCGATATTTTACATGACTCACCCAGTCCTCTAAGCCGAAATGATCCGTAAAACAAAAGTGTGTATTTGTGTCGTATGAACGAATCTGCATGAAAACTACATTTTGACTCACATCGTACATCGAATAATTTCTGTCGTCAGTTGTCAAAACGAAAGTACGGTTGATATTCAAATGAATTATTTTTTCTATTTCCGGGATATTGTTTTAGTATGTTGATGCTAAATTAACAAAAATAAGTGTATATGAAGTGAAAACACTTAAAATAAACAAGGGTTGCGATATACACCTATAAGCATAGCATATACTGTTAGATGCCCATAATATCACTCATAAAAAAATCCCGTACATTGTGGCAACCTAGTGCAAGCTAGATTGCCGCTACGGTTACCAAGCAAAACAAGAAAATAATTATAACTGTTTAATATGTATTAAGAGATGCCACTCTTTGGCAGTCTAAAACACGAAAATCGAAAGATTAGACAGCCATAATGGCCTATTTTTAGTGGATGTGTCTATGTATGTAACAAAAATATGTTTAGTTGATGTGTCTATGTATGTTACAAAAATATGTTCAGTTGATGTGTCTATGTATGTTACAAAAATGGCAGTGCGTGTATGTGTCCGCGCGTGTGTGCGCGTGTGCTCTTAATTGTGTATGACTGTGTTTATTATAACATGCATACGCTCAATAGCATAATTTTTTTATTCAATTTAAAGTATATATTGTATTCATGCATGTCTTTCATATGCAAACAATGGTTTTAACAAATTATACAGAAATATGCCTTATGATGTTTTAGACCTTGGTTTGTTTCATTTCTATCAGTGAGAACAGGATGTGTTCTAATATATATATATATATATATATATATATATATATATATATATATATATATATATATATATATATATATATATATATATATATATATATATATATATATATATATATAATCAATGATGTAATAAGATTACAAAAAAACAACTAACTAAAACCAATATATGAAATGATAAACTAAAATTAAGAGAGAAGTATATGTAAGTGGACAAGCTAAAAAAAATAAAAAGAATATATGAAATGATAAACTAACATTAAAAGTAGTATATTTAAGTGGACAAGCATTGTGAAAATTTAATTCGATTCCATTTCTGTTAAAAAATATGCAATGTATCATTACTGAGGGCTAATAGCATATTGTCATCTCCTGAAATCTTATATATCTAATAGGATTGCACTACATAGTATACTATTAAATTTGGCACGACTACTGTAGATCTACATAAAACATAATCTAATATAGCAAAAAATAATGTGTTCTTACAATCGCAACAATTAAAGTAAAAACACGTACAAGCCGTAACAACAACAATGTGTGCATAACTACAGTTGTAATATATTCATACAGCCTGAGTGGTGCATTCGCTCAAGATATAATTAAGGTATTTTTTTTAGTACCAATTAAATACATTTGTTCATATAATATTTGTTCAAACTTTAAGTATTTTACATATACTTTTTTTTCCTTTAGTTATATGTTTTAAAGGTTTGTACTGACACTTGTACCATACGTAAAATGATAATAAATAAATAAAAAAAACTCAAATACATTGTTTTTCTAAATAGTCGCAAAATTAAGAAAAGAATATACATACAGAAATTATTTGCACAACTAAAATATAACTATTTCACAAACATAAAACAAAGCATAACAACTGTCAACTGTCGTGTGTTTTATAACCAGACGCACAATGCTTTTACCCAACGGATCCACATAACCCATTATATTATCAACTGTTTGCATTCAACTGTCTCATAATAAAAGCTCGCATATTCCCTGACTTCCGATTGTTTTAACCGTTAGCTGTGAACGGTTTATTACTCTAGATAATAGAAAGAGTACATAATTGTTGGTTGATGTACCGTGCGTTTAAAGCGGGTATATACGATTTTGTCAAATATCTATGAATTTATATAAACTGTGTAAAAAACTTATTATAAATATATTTCAATATAAATTAAAATAAAAGTTAAGAAGAACATATGTCGAAAAATGCAAAATAAGCCAGATATTTAATTCTGAAATTGAAAACGGCTGTACAGCCGAATTCGCCAGCATGTATACCATACATGTACGATGTGCATCTAAACTTAGTTTAACGGTTTATTTGAATTCCTGCAACGATATCTATTCATACGACACACGAACACTATCTCCGATCCTAATACAAAGACGAATGCTTCGGTTATTGTAGGAAAATATGTAAGTCACTATCGGCTCGGGGCGCTAAAGCGGGTATATACGATTTTTTATATGTGTTTAATTGTAATATATTGATAAAATATGTTACAATAACACAAAATAGGCAAGAAAAATTATACATTAAAGCCGAATTTCATAAAATGCAGCAAAGACAAATTAGCGCCCCGAGCCGATAGTGACGTACATATTTTCCTACAATAACCGAAGCATTCGTCTTTGTATTAGGATCGGAGATAGTGTTCGTGTGTCGTATGAATAGATATCGTTGCAGGAATTCAAATAAACCGTTAAACTAAGTTTAGATGCACATCGTACATGTATGGTATACATGCTGGCGAATTCGGCTGTACAGCCGTTTTCAATTTCAGAATTAAATATCTGGCTTATTTTGCATTTTTCGACATATGTTCTTCTTAACTTTTATTTTAATTTATATTGAAATATATTTATAATAAGTTTTTTACACAGTTTATATAAATTCATAGATATTTGACAAAATCGTATATACCCGCTTTAAAAAACTGTCAGTACAGCTTTAAATAGTACTTGTACATATTTTAGCGTAGCTTGTGTTTACGTTTACTTTTTATTACAGTTAAAGTATCTTAAAAAATCATAAATATTTTTTGACATCTATCCCAAAATAGTCCTGACGAATAGTACTTACACGAATGAAGTATATAATCCAATATGTTTTCACAAACATTTATGTTATTTATGTTATCGTTTATTGGGCGTTATGTTAATAAACTACTGATATAGGAAAGATTGAATGTTTTTAGTTGGTCGCGTTAGCGGCCGACTAAATGTACAGACCATGTTGTGCAAATCAGTATGTGCTTAGAAGCCTTAGCTACGCTAAGAACCGTAACCCACTATGCTTGGAACGATTACCGCTGTCTGTCTGCACTGCATATAAGAATGCTTAGGAGCGTCTGCTCTACTACTCAGTGAGTGTACTTACCAGCTTGTAAGACGACATTGGCCAGTCTAGTGTTTATCATTGAAATCTGTACATATAAGCTGCTTTCAGGGAAAACGGGGTTTAATACATTTCAAATAAGATAAGCCTGTGCACACTGATTAGCCTGTGCAATGCGCACAAGCTAATCATGTACGACAACAGCGAACAACTTCAGTGCCTTCAGTGCTTTGATTATGTATGAGCTGTTCACATAAAGTTTTAAACGCCTGCATACCAAACTAGTTTAAACAAGAGCTGTGTTTGTGAAACACAATGCCCCCTATTGCGCCGCTTTGATTGTGTATTTTTTGTTTCAACAATATTTAACCAGACTCTACATGTTCTGCATTACATACTAAATAGAAATAGAATTTATATTTCTTTCTTGATTACTTGAAACTACATAGACGCATAGGCGAATCCAGGGGGGGGGGGTCGGACGCGGCGTACGCCCCACCCCTAAAAGCGCCAAAGTAAAGTCAATTCATTTGGTGTTTCACACTTAACTAGATCTAAATCACCTATTTAAACTTGTCAAGGCCTTTAAAATCACTTAAATCGTGGAGCTTCCGGGGGGCTTTGCCCCCCTGGACCCCCAAAACTATAAACTATGCACTTTTTTGGAATTATAAGAAGGTACTTTGATGAAAATATATACGGCTTGACATGCTCGAAAAGGGGTTGTCAAAGCCTTCAAAATAATTAAAGTCGTGAAGCTTCGGACCCCCTAAACGATAAACTTTGAACTTTTTTGGCATTATAAGAAGGTACTTTGATGAAAGTATATAAGGCGTGATATGGCAAGCGGTTCGACGCATAATCCCAAGAAACTAGGTTTCTCATGAGAACCTAAGTTCTCAGAATGAGAACCTAGGTTCTCAGAATGAGAACCTAGGTTTTCGCTTGAAGATTGCACATGGCGTCAAGAACCAAAGTTTTCCAAC
This sequence comes from Dreissena polymorpha, assembly GCF_020536995.1. Taxonomy (NCBI): domain Eukaryota; kingdom Metazoa; phylum Mollusca; class Bivalvia; order Myida; family Dreissenidae; genus Dreissena; species Dreissena polymorpha. The sequence goes on along the minus strand of NC_068355.1, from coordinate 129,192,967 downwards.
GAGAACCTAGGTTTTCATGAAAACCTAGGTTCTCATTTGAAAACCTAGGTTCTCATGAGAACCTAGGTTCTCATTTGAAAACCTAGGTTTTCATGAGAACCTAGGTTCTCATGAAAAACCTAGTTTCTTGGGATTATGCGTCGAACTGCTTGCCATATCCGTGGTTTTCATTTGGGAACCATAGGTTCTCTGAGAACCTAGGTTCTCTGAGAACCTAGGTTTTCAGAAAACCTAGGTTCTCATGAGAACCTAGGTTCTCATTATGAGAACCAAGATTCTCATAGAACCCAGGATCTCTTGAGAACCTAGGTTCTTTGAAAACCTAGGTTCTCTGAGAACCTAGGTTCTCTGAAAACCTAGGTTCTCTGAAAACCTAGGTTCTCTGAGAACCTAGGTTCTCAGAGAACATAGGTTTTCATAATTACGCGTCGGACGGCGTAAACTTGCTCGTTTGGAATACGGGACACATATTATTCAGGGCGCAGGATCAATGGGGTTCACATATGATTACACACGGGCTGGACAGAATGAAAACACGCCGTTAAGAACTTTATTTTTGCAGATATCTCAAGTTATTGAAATATGTTTGCAAAGTCTTTAGCGCATAAAGTTTTCTTGCAGTGTTGCCGATATCTTACTATTGAATAATACATTATTACACATAATCAATAGGGATAAAACTTGTATTTTATACCATAATGATTGCTTCCTACATGTAGGTCACAGACATACTTAAAATAGAAAACTGTACCGTACAGTCGTTTGAGGCCCGAACAAGGGAATTTAATATTTGAAACTCATTTAATGCTGTAACAATATATTATGTAACGATTGATCTGAATTTTTAGTCTCAAAATAATATTTACAATTAAAGATGTATTCCATAAACAGTTCAATTTTTTATTAACGTGTTCAGACCAATGTCGACCGATTACTTTACTAATTTCATTCCTAAATAACACCCATGCACGGAAACATGAACAAGAGGCGGTCACTGACGGCTAATGCCGGTGGTCACAAATATTCAACAGATAAGTTTCGTAGAATATTACTGAGCATTGTCTGAACATTGTTCAGAAAATGCTCTTGGGGAGAAACATTCACGGTTTCACGCCTATTTCTATTCATGTTACACATATGCCGCCAGCGTGTACCAAGCAATGGGAGACAACTGGAGGTTAATTATGGCACGCGGTTCGACGCATAATCCCAAGAAACTAGGTTTCTCAGAGAACGTAGGTTCTCTGAAAACCTAGGTTCTCTGAGAACCTAGGTTCTCCGAGAACCTAGGTTCTCATGAGAACCTAGGTTATTGAAATCCCAAGAAACCAGGTTTCTCACGAGAACCTAGGTTCTCATGAGAACCTAGGTTCTCATGAGAACCAAGGTTTATGAAATCCCAAGAAACCAGGTTTCTCATGAGAACCTAGGTTCTCATTTGAAAACCTTGGTTTACGCTTGAGAACCTAGGTTCTCATGAGAAACTAGGTTTTTCATGAGAACCTAGGTTCTCATAGACACATAGAACTTAGGTTCTCATGAGAACCTAGGTTCTCATGAGAACCTAGGTTCTCATTCTGAGAACTTAAGTTCTCGTTTGGTATCCTAGGTTTTCAAAAGAACCTAGGTTCTCATTTGAAAACCTAGGTTCTCATGAGAACCTAGGTTCTCATTTGAAAACCTAGGTTCAAATGAGAACCTAGGTTCTCATTCTGAGAACCTAGGTTCTCATGAGAAACCTAGTTTCTTGGGATTATGCGTCGAACCGCTTGCCATAGCGTGACATGCTCGAGAAGTGGTTTCAAAGCCTTCAAAATCACTAAAATGGTGGAGCTTACGGGGGCTTCGCCCCCCCCCCCCCTAGACTCCCTAGCAGGGCTTTGCGCTGCACCCACCAGGGGCCCTAGCGGCCCCTGGACCCCCAGCAAATCATTCAATATCCCGGCCCCCCTAACCAGAAATCCTGGATCCGCCCCTGTAAACGGAAGACAAAAAGAAGCAGTATTGTGGCAAAATGTTAATGAATGATGCATTTTAAATATCATAAATTTGATATCAATACATATTAAAACACAAGTATATACGGGAATTTACATGATATATCTATATAATATAATACAGATAAACTAGAAAAGTAATTATTTGTTTCTGCCTCATGTTTAAACAGTGAGAGGGGAAACAACAAGAGGCAGCCGATCCTGTTTATATTTCCAGTAAATTAACACCTAAAACAATACTCAATACATACAGGGTTGTGATCAATATTTATACGAAAAATCCAATATGTAAATGTACATATTTACAAGTATATTTTTGTGTTTTGACCATGCTTATTGTATATAACAAGATAGAGAAAAACGTAGAGTGCAAACAACGCAGTATTTGTTTATAAAAGAAACATAATTAATTGTATCATCAATTTTTTATACTGAATAACTTAATGATAATCTGACACGTCTGATTACAAGGGAAGTTACGGTGTTGATAAGTAGTGCTCGGAAAGCTAGGGCATAGCTACAACATAAGTGCAATTGGTAAAAAATGAAAGAATTATATTTTTATTATTTTACAAAAAGACGACCGCATTATGTATAGTAGAACAGCTTATAACTATACTTGATTTTCGTTCAATATGAACGTAACACCTGTTTGAGAAAAAGAATGCAAAAGATTACATTTTCATAAATTCAGTGCAATTATACATTCATTTGACATCAATATATCATTCACATCGGTTTAAACTGTCAATTATTGCCTTTTGTTGGCCGTCTAGAGTTCGCCTGGGAGGAGGTGTTGAGAGATTGAGACTTTCGTGGCCAAGGCTTTGTTAACCAGTTTTTGTAATTCGCGTAAGCTATCTGTGTGGCGTGTTGGTTTCCTTTGAAAAGCGCGTAGATTTTGCCCTCAGAGGACCAGCATTTTTCAACGTTACCTCTATCTTTAAGTCGCACTGATGCCAGCACTTCTGAACTCCTTGATTTTTGTTCAAAAATCAAATGTTCACATCTGCGTTTCTTTATCTTGAAAGTAAACATACAAAGTTGAAACAAAGGGATTGGGATAAAATAATTACTTCTGAATCCATACAAAAGTCTTGGATAATATTTAGAGACACTTTTGTATCAGTTTTGAATAAGATTGCTCAAATTAAAGAAGTGCGCTTAAAACAACGAACAGAACCCTGGGTTGACTCAAACATTTTAGATCTAATAAAAATAGAGATCAATTTATTTATAAATACAAAAATATGGTGAAAAAGATTTTTATAAACAATTTTGATTTTATCGAAATAAAGTCCAAAAGGCAGTTAAAAAGGCAAACGCAACCTATATCCACGAGCAGCTAGAAGAAAGTAAATCCAAATCACTCTGGGCTCATTTAAAATCGTTAGGATAAAGTGACACAAGAAAATCTTCACCAAATGTTTTCCTCAAAATATATGACCGTCTTTGTTTTGAAGCTAAAAATATATACGGTAGCGGCAAACTTCCAGCTGCTCCAAATTGTTTTCATGTAGCCTCTGATGCTTTTAAAGCTTTTTACACACAAAAAATCCTGAGTCAAAGTCATTTAAACTGCGTACAGTTTCCGAACAATTTGTTTACAAGGATTTACGTAAGTTAAATTGTTCGAAAAGAACGGGTTTAGCTGATGTACCTGTTCGATTTTTAAAAGACTCATCATCTTTTATTAAACTTCATATTACTTTCTTAATAAATAGCTCTATTGTAAATTATTCTGTTCCAGAAGCTATGAAAAGTGCCAAAGTTAAGCCTCTTTTTTTAAAGAATGATAGGTCTGATGTTTTTTTATTATAGACCAGTTAGTATATTAACAGTGCCCTAGATAATTATTTCGGAAATAGGGTTTTCACCCACTGATTTTGAAAAATAGGGTGATTTCATTCTTGGAATAGGGTGAAATGAGTTATAAGATGCATACAGTAAAACAATTGCTGCTTTACTTCTGTTGAAGCTGCACACACTTGTATTAATTCAATAAAACTGTAAACTTATATAATTAACTTTAATAACCTGATGTTTCATAACATCTTTAATCCTTGAAACTGTCAATAATATAAACTTTAAACTTAAAAAAAATCGATAACACGAATGATTCGGCACTTATTGGCTCTTGCTTTCTTGGTTCGAAAAAGTAGGCGATCGACTAATATTTTGGCGCAACAATTGCGGACGTCTTTCTCTTAGACATTTTTATTACGCATCGTATTAGAAACTGAAAGTACAGACACTTTACAAATACATGCACAATGAACGACGGATTAAGTCAGATTGAAAACACATGTATGTCGTCGTTAATAATTTGGTCAGCCGCTTTATTTAACTATGAAATCTAGTCCGCAGAGCGTTTGAATAGCTTTGACTGTTTTATTGCTCCGTCATCCAGGCGCTTGCTGAATAAAAGCGTCGCCGCGTAATGAAAATAATCACAAAAAATACCGAAAATTAGCAAAGTATTTTCGATCTAAGCTATTGTATCGTACGCATCAAATAAGACGAATGTGCGTAAAAGGCAAATCGGGTGCGTTTTCAATACGCATGATATTGTATTTCTTTGCGTTTTTAAACATTTTAATAGGGTGAAAGACGCTGATACGCAGCTTATCTGGGGCACTGAATATTAACGATAGTTTCAAAAATTCTTGAGCGCGCCGTATACAACCAGCTGGAGTCTGTTTTCGTCAGAAACAACATTTTGTACGATATCAAAGTGGGTTTAGAGGGAGGTACTCTACCGACTCCTGCCGTATCCATCTTACAGATCACATTCGTGTACAGACCTCTAAGGGTATGTTAACGGGTATGATGATGCTTGACCTCCAGAAGGCTTTCGACACCGTGGACCATGATATAATTTGTCGAATGCTCCTGGAGATGGGCGTGGAGTCGGTGGAGTGGTTCCGCTCATATTTGTCTGGTAGGACTCAGTCTGTTCACGTTAATGATGCATGGTCGGACTTCCGGTCGGTTGTTTGCGGTGTCCCACAGGGCAGTATTCTTGGGCCTTTATTGTTCCTGGCATATATAAATGATATGAGCACAAGCATTAGTTCGTTTGGCAAAATTATTATTTATGCAGACGATAGTGCCATTTTGTTTTCTCACAAAGATCCATCTTACATCAGTCATGTTCTAGACAACGAACTAGAAAATTGTAGTAAATGGCTAATTGATAACAAACTTTCTTTGCATCTTGGGAAAACAGAATGTATTCTTTTTGGATCCAAGAGAAAGTTAAGCAAAATCAAAAATTTTACTATTTCATGTTATGGCCAAGAAATAAAATCTACAAGTACAGTTAAATATCTCGGTTCATTTCTAGATGCAGATTTGTCAGGTACATCTATTGTAGATAGTTTTTTAGGTAAAGTTAATTCAAGAACTAAATTTTTATATCGTCAGCAAAGTTTTTTAAAAATAAGTCTCTTAAGAAAACTCTTTGTAATTCCTTAATACAATGCCATCTAGACTACGCATCATCTTCCTGGTTCTATGGTCTTACACAAACGTTGAAAGAGAAACTGCAGGTGGCTCAAAACAAAGTGCTACGTTTTATTCATAACTACCATTGTAGAACACTTCCTGGTGCAGATTTTAAGGATCTTAAATTTTTGAATATTGAATATAGATGTAAACAATTGCGACTTAACCATGTATATAAGATTTTTAACAATATAGCTCCCAGTTATATGCGCAACAATTTTACTAAATGTAGTGATATCCACTCGTACGGGACTAGATCTAGTGATAAGGGTGATTATCACCTACATCCAGTTGATACTTTTACTTCCAAATCTTTTTTCCAGTATGCAATAAAAGACTGGAATGACTTGCCACAAAATATACGTTGTACAAAGTCTAAGAATACGTTCAAAAACTTGTTGAGAAGCATTTATTAGAAGAAATGGAAATAGTTGAGAAACTATAATATCTTTATTATTAGATTATATCATATTTTAGATTTGTAAACCATATTGTAATACATTTTTTAACTGTAAACCATAGTGTAATACATTTTTAAACTGTGTTTGTGCAATCCTGTCAATTTCATCATCATACGTCTTGTTATCTCATTTAACAATAAGAATAATTTTATTAATACTATAATATGACATTGAAAGACCGTTGTCACTTTATTCCATCATATATGTCGAATTTATGGCATACTTTTGAGTCACTTAGATAGATATACAGATGACGGCTTTGGACCCCGTTGGAAATAAGTTTTGTACGATTTATCGTCAAAGCTTTACGGGTTATCCAGTGCACTTATATTTCTATAATTAAAGATAATGTAATATCGACAAATAGGTGTGATAAAATGTGATAGCGTTTGAACCATATATAGATGTTTTAATAGATCTGATGTAAACTGTCTGTGATATATATGAATTGTTAACAATTGTGACTGTTGATTGTATTGATATGTTATGTGTACAAATAAAATTATTATTATTATTATTATTATTGTATGCTTCGTATATAATTTAATATGCATATTATGTGATGTATTAGTATCAGTGCAAAATCATTGTCATATTCATGTAGTCAATTTATTATAAAGTTACCCGAAAGCGATGGCACCCTACTTTACCCGAAGATATGCACATGAAATGTTGACGAATAAATGAATTAATAAACCAATGAGTTTAACGTGTTCTTTAAGAATTTACTGGTGTCACTGATTTGAAGTATTACATTATATTCTATGATATTTTAATATACATATTTATATCAGCGAATCAACTTTCGTCATTCGCAAAATGTGATCTAATATTCTACCGTAATTGATGTGCGACAATTAATTTTATTTTATACTGTTGGTCTCAAAATAGTATCGTTTACAAATGACGAACGAACATTTTCCTGGCGAGTAGATAAATCATAGAATATCTACAAAAACATTTTTCTAATTCACTATTATCTCAGTTATTATTTAGTGATTACAACAGTGAATTCCTAACTTTCAGTCACTAATTTTCAACTGTTATTCAATTATAAGAAGCCAGAGGGAGGCAAAGAATTAATAAAGTAAATTGATAATGATTATGATGATGATTTTCATGATGTCGTTGATGATGGTGATGATTATGCTGATGCTGATAGATATAATGATACTACTAATAATAATGATGGCATGGTGTATAATTCTGCTTTACAACATAACATTGTGGAAAATTTGTTTTCCATAACGTAAACAATCGTGTTCATAACAATTGTTTAGTATTTATAACGACAAGAACATTTCATTTATCAAGCATCGATCGTTTAAAGATTGAATATTGAATTTTATTCAAAACACAATCCTTCATTGTCATAGAAACATTAAATTAGTCAAATCACTTTCAGTTTTGTCGTTCAATATAAATAATAATCCCAGATTAGCCTGTGCAGTCCGCACAAGAAAATCTGTGACGACACTGTCCGCTTTAACTGCATTTTCGCTTTGAAGAGACTTCCTTTAAACGAAAAATACCATAAGTGGAAAGTGTCGTTCCTGATGAGCCTGTGTGCACTCCACATGTACATTCTTGACGAAACTGTGCGCACATGCATTAAGCCGCGTTTTCCCAGTGCACGGTTCATATGAGTCGTGTTCTGAGAAAACTGGGCATAATTCATGTGCGTAAAGTGTCGTCCCATTTAGCCTGTGCAGTCCGCACATTCTAATCAAAGACGACACTTTCCGCCTAAATTTGATTTTTGCTAGGAAGAGACTTCATTGAAATGTAAAATGTCATAAGAGCGGAAAGTGCCGTCCCTGATTAGCCTGTGCGGATTGCACAGGCTTATCTGGGACGGCACTTTACGCACATGCATTATGCCCAGTTTTCTCAGAACACGACTCATATAACCGAAAACTTGATTTGATGTGATAAATCCTGTACCTCCCATGTGTCCGAAGTTGAGTTTTACGACAGCTTTAGACGTACTCCCGTTATTTTATTTATTTTGTGTGACAAAGATTGTTTTTTCATTGGAAACAGAAATAGGTTAAATCTAAAATATGGATCCCTGCGACAACGTATACAGAACTTTAGCTGGGCTGATGCAAATCGGTATGTAGATAGAGGGTCCAATTTTCCGTATGCAAGGTATTTCAGTTTTTCTTCGACAGGCAACAAAATTGTTTCTATGTTTACTAAAATATTTGAAAACTAAAATTTGGTTATTCTAATAGCACAGACAAATAAAGAATCTAACGAAGAAATGTGTCAAAGTGCAGACAGGCTCAAGTTGAGCTCGATTGGTGGCTCGTGTCCGACTTACATGTTCCCCGGGTACGGTAAATATACTTAAACGTACCCGGGAATTTTAACGCTAAATCGGTCGTTTTCAGCTATATTTTTTTCAAATTATTATGTTCACATTTATGTCAGTATTCTGTTAAATGGCCTCAATATTATCACAACTCATACTCAAATAGCATTTTGATACAGTTTGTTTTAGATAAACAATATCGTTTTACGGTAATCGGTAGCGCGTTTTACGACATCGGAATTTGGGCGGAAATACAACTCGGGTTCAGTCTAATATCGACCGGGTACGTTTAAGTAAATTTAACGTACCAGGGGTACATTTAGTATACTTAAGAGTACCCGGGGTACATGTAAGTAGTACCCAAGCCGACAATGACAAATCGAGCTGAAGTAGAGCGTTGGAATACACAACCGAAGATGGATGTCTTCATCCCCGGTCATGACTGTTAACATATAAATGGTTGTTGATAATGAAATCAAACCTATTTCCATTCTCTCCTTTCCCCTGATCCAAGAAGGGCAAGGTTTTAGTTACAGGCATAGCCTTAAGTATTTATCTACTGGTTACTGGAATTGAGTACCCTTTAATGAGTCAACCCATGAAAAATGTTATTTGATTAATTGATATGACAGAAACCGGTTGAAATTGGCAAAACCAAACGTCAAAACTTACTACCATAATGTTGAATCAATATGTTTACATAAATTATCATAGGCACCACTATCTTGAATGCTGTTTTAATTGTGTACACTATATGGTTCAAGAGATCTTTTCACGTTTTGGTAAATTTACAAAATAAAAATAAAATGTTTCAGATTCGCACATTTTGTTTCGTTGTAGTTATGATATTTGTGATGAAACAGTAATACTGAGCATTTACCATGCTCTCAAATATCCATTATATCCATCTTTTTACGATTTAAAAACCTGAAAATTAAAGCGTTGCAACGCGAAACGATTGAATAATTTGGAGAGTTCTGTAGCTGTCTTATATTTTGTAATACTACGATGATTGCTAATATAAAGTATAAAATACATCACTAATTGTGTGAGCCCGGATGGCCGAGTGGTCTAAGCGATAGACTTAGGGGTCATTGGTTTGAGCCTAGTTGAGAGATACTTTTTTCTTTCTTAAATTGTATTCTTGTTGTGTTAAGCTTTAAAGATCCAATGTTAACATTTATCAATATTTAGTGACAAACTTCAATAATATGTTCTATTCCGAGACGCAACCCTAAATGTACATACATGCGATTAAAGGTTTTGTCAATATTGGAAATGTGTCGAATGAAATAAATTCAGCCACAAAAAGATCTGATTGCATCAATTCAGTTCCTGATGAAAAATAATTCCTTTCGACAGAGCGACACAAGATATTTCCAGCAAGCAGACAAAACAAATCGCGTGAATCACTAAGCAGTGAGTGGTAGTGGCAAATATTTGGTGCGCCGCTCGTATAAATCGCTCGGCTGTTCGCATATTCATACCACAGTGTGAATACTGCAACAGGGACTAAGACCACTTTAATTTGTGTGAATACGTTTCTATACTGAAGAAAATATGTCGTGGAAAATTGTTCCGTTGCACACGAGGGATTTTGGGTTCTTCGACCGACAAAAAGACCTTTTCAACGATTGGGTCAAAGAGTTCGATGATGATTTTAAGACCATGGAGCTCCACGAATCGAGGAGCCGTTTCGATAGCGAGCTCGAGCGCATCCGGAGGGACTTGTTCAAGCTCGACACAGGATCGGGGACGCTCCAGGTGGACCAGCCCTTCGTAATGGACCGCACCGGTAACAAGAAGCTGGCGCTGCGCTTCGACTGCAGCCAATTTAAACCGGAAGAGATAGCCGTGAAAACGATGGACGGCCGCCTGTGCGTGCACGCCAAGCACACGGAAGAGTCCCCGGGTCGCAAGGTGTACCGGGAGTTTACGCGGGAATACACCCTGCCCGAAAAGGTGGACCCCCTGTTGCTGTCGTCAACGCTGTCACGTGACGGCGTTCTCCAGATTGAGGCTCCGGCGCCACACAGCGTCAGCGCTCACAAGGAATTCCTTATCCCCATTGAGAAGTTGCACCGATTTTAAGATACGCATTTGTAACACGTTTAAGCTGCTTAAAATGCCAATAAATGTTGGATTAAATTACTGAAATAGGAACATACTGGCAGCTTTATTGTGTATTTCAAAGCTATAAAAAAGGGTTCGTAACGAAAGTGCACGCTTTAGTGATATTAAATTGGACATAAATATCTACAAATACTTGTTGAATTTTGAAGTGAAGTTGTTTGTTCGATATACAATTTGAAATATACCTAGAATATATACTTAACGCTGTGCAACATCTACGGCACAATTGCATGTGACTCATTGAAAAATTAAAGCCATATGTAAAGTGATGGCACTACAATGAACCATGTTGCTTTAATAGAATCAATTGGTATAACCCTTAGTGACGCTTGCCAAATATTTATTTTGAATATTTTGTTTTTAGATATGAATTGATGAAATATGTTTATCGTATATTTATTAATGTTAGCTTAGCAGCATTTAACTTTTAGCTAACATTATTTTAATTGCATTATTTGATTATTGTGCATTTCAGTAATGAAGTGTATATTTGTGTAAACATTATAATTAGGTAAGCACCACGTGTTGGATGACATTTGTTTAATGCTAATATTAAAACGTTAACATATTTTTTCTGTTTATTTATCCGTTATTTCATAAAATACCAAGAAGTGTACCAAACTTAAGTAAACTTTGTTATGCTTGTGAAAGTTAATTAAAATGTTGAATCGTTGTAAGATGTTTCTTTCAGTACATGGCTAACGGCCATAAAACTTAATGGATGAAATGCATTAGACCACAAACACAATAGATAAATGGAGGGGGGGGGGGGGGGGGCTGGAACAACAACGACATGAGAAAACAAATAGCTCTCAAATAGGTAATGAGAGTCAAGTTGGACGATAAGCGATCAGCCGCATTTTATTTGAATACGCTTCGTTTAATGAGAATGTTAGACTGTTTTACTTCTCAGCACGAAAATATCACGAATTTGCCTAATATAAACAAACAAACCTTTTGTTATACATAAAGTACTGCAATCACATGTTTTATTTGAACACGTAATACCTAAAATCCATGTGTTTTAGCTCTTTTTATGATTATCAAGACAATCAGAAACACTGAACTAATGTGTTAAATAAAGGTTAATACACCGGTAATCTGTATAGCTCGGAAATCTTTAAACCCATTTTATGCCTAGCGTCTAGCAAAAAAGCCTTGGCAAGCAGCGTAGACCCAGATGAGACGCCGCATGATGCGGCGTCTCATCAGGGTCTGCGCTGTTTGCTTAAGAATTTCTGTAAGAAATATTCTAAATATACAAATACGTATACTAGACATCCCTAATTTTGGAAATAAATTGATCCAATTTAGAAGGATGGAAGAGTTCACTAGGCATAAATGGGTTCAAACCGAACGAATGCTTCGGTCCATGTCCCTAAACGTAATGTGATTACACTACTCATTGGAATGTTTGAGAACAAGAACGAACACGCAAACGCTCCTATAATTGTTCAGTCGAGAAGCATCGACAGGTTAAAACATCAACCTTTCGACTTACCAGATAGGATATAGTTTCTCATTCAGACACCACGACTCATCCGAATAAGGTAGTAGCGATTTGTTTTCCATGATTCCGCAATGTATTATTGTTCAGAATTTAAATGGTCGTGTTATTACCCGAGCAAGCGTGAGTTGGTTAACTGACCGCCATGATAATTATTACTGAAATACTGATGAAAACGGCAAAAAATCCACACACAAAACGCAAATTTGATATGTGTTACTTCAGTTAAGTGCATTAACTGTGAGTCTAAGTATCGACGTAATTCATCGGAGTATATTCCGATGTGAATGAAAGCGTATTCCGACAATGAGTATACCGTTAAACAATATAAATATAGATTTATAATTCTTATTAATTTTCTTACTTTGCAAAAACAACCTAGGCGCCAACTATTTTATCAATTGAGTCGCGTTCTGAGAAAACTGTGTTTAATGCATGTGCGTAAAGTGCCGTCCAAGATCAGCCTGTGCAGTCCGCACAGGATAATCAGGGACGACACTTTTCGCCTTATCTTGATTTTCGTGTAGAAGAGACTTCCTTTAACAAAAACAAAAAATACCATAAAAGCGGAAAATGTCGTCATTGATTAGTCTGTGCGGACTCCACAGGCTAATCTGGGACGACACTTTACGCACATGCATTAAGCCCCGTTTTCTCAGAACGCGACTCAATTGATCTTTTCAACTGCGAGTACAATTCATATTAAAACAGATACAAACTTGAACCCATGACCGCTCGATAGTGCGCAAGTTCTACAAGGTGCGAAACAGATACCCGTCAAAGAATGTTATTATCCGGATCTCACACGAAATTCCACGGTAGCTACTAGTAACTGGAAATATATTTTCCTTCCGCTTGAGACGACTGGAATGCTTACGTCGGCAATAACAATTGCCTTGAGGCGAAAAGCACTTGCAGAGCATACCTGGTTAATTGCAGTTCGTTCTTATTATCGTCAATAATCATTTTACTCACTGCTGGCATTTATTTGTTACATGCTAGTTCGGAACAGGGTTTATTCTTGATTGCATATTCGTTTACTTTAATAGTAGAACAGTTAATTGTAAACAGTTGTCACAGTTAGTCATTGAAGCAGTAACTCAGTCTAAATCTGAGTTTAAAACAACTGTTGTACACATTAGATTTGACAATTGTATTACACATAATGTTTCTTTTTCTTTTTTTATTTACAACAGATGAGGTCAAGTTTTAGATAATCTTCCGATTATCTGTGTACACAGGATAAGCAGTTGATAAGCGAAACTTGAAACTAAACTATGATCAAATAAGAATAATAAAAATTAGTTTTGAATTTTATGAATGTTGTATTACAATAATTATTAAATGTACAAGCTAATTTCCGAATTGATCGCTCAGTGACATAATTATACAGCGGACAACAAATGAACAGTATTACTTCCGACGAAAGCAATGCTTTACATAAAACAAGGTTTCGCAACAGCATACTAGGGCTATTTGCTAGAGGGGTAGAAAACAAAACTTTTAGTAGCTACTCATTTCATGCTTTTTTGCCATAAATCTTTTTCAAATGTTTAAATAAAAGATAATTATTTTTAAAAGCTATTAAATTCTACTAAAATAGAAATAAAATTCAATAAATAATTGTGTGACGTCACTCATGGTCTTCCCCTCCCCTCCACCTGTCACAAAATGTCACACTGTCGTACACCCCTTCCTCCCCACAGGATCCTTTATTTTATCATTTATTTATCCTAAAACTAAACAAAATTCAGCATGTGCATCGAGGAAATATCGTTTAAAACATGAATCATTATTAAAATTAACAATATTCAAGTACGAATTAAAGCGTTAGTCACTGACTACAAATAACACAATGCAGACAACTCAGTATTTATTGCATAAGAAAGCTGAATGTTCTGATGAGATTACACAAACAACGTGTGACATGATTTATTCCGTCATGTGTGAATCATGTTGGAAATAGCAACAGATGACATAACACAGTGCGTCAGCCATAATCTCAAGCAAAAGGATAGCCATATTTGCCTTAAAGTGTGAATCCGCTAAATGTCGTTGTGATTTCTTCTTTTAGCCGAATAAATACGAGCGATAAATAACTTCGATAAATTGCTAAAACAAAGTGAACGCTCATATAAACGTGCATTTGCATTTGAAATAGAAGATATGTCAACATCAAATCCGAATGAATTTTGGCGGAAAATGTAAATGTCGCCATCGTCATATCGCATTGTCGCCATGGTACTATCGTGTTGTCGCATTGTCGCCATCGTACTATCGCATTGTCGCCATTGTACTGTTGCATTGTCGCCATTGTACTATCGCACTATCGCATTTTCGCCCTCTGGATTTTAATGTGTAACCACGATGGCCTAACGGTATTCCGTAGGAAAGCTACTATATGCCCTTTATTGAAAGACTCTACTACAGAGCATCGAATCCCAATGAATTATCGTGGAATAAGCTTGATATTGTGTATAAGTAAACTGTTTACGTCGTTCATCATATCTTGAACAAAATGACACGCTTTCTGATGAGCAAAACGGCTTTCGTAAGTCAAAGCGCTGAAGGCACTGAAGATCTTCGCTATTGCAGAATCTTAGGCGCAACTCAGTTTTCAAAATTATGTTATAGCTTTTTATATCGTAAGTTTGAAATGAACACAACCCATTCACATTTATAAAGAGTGTGTCTTAAAGCACAGGTCGAGATGTGTGTGCACTGTTTGTCCTCATATTTATGTTATAGAGATAACTTAGACAAAATAGCAACAATATGTCTCTTTTTTCGCAATTGGTTGCTGCGCTTGCAACCATATTTTTAAGCCTAGAAACATGTACATGTTGTGTATCTAATACTTTAATTATTTTCTTTAAATTATTGAGCAACTTTTTTTCCGACATAGAAGACTTATAATGCATCATGTCTTGTTGTGAGCCGGCATTGAAACCTTTCCTAGGCCTAATTGATACACGATCGCCAATTTGTATTCTATGTTTAATTGGATTGAGTTGTTCAAGCTTTGAAAAGTTGCCCTGCTTTTTAGCCCAACTGTAACCAAGTTTTGAAATTGAGTTACCTGGGCTTAAATCTATTGGCCCCAGGCTAACAGGCAACCACTAAACCTGTAAATTATTCATGATGTAAGATCTGACAGTGTATTGAACTCATTCAATTTGCAAGTCTGAAGACATTAAATGGACCTTTTCACGTTTTGGTTAATTGACAAAATTAAACGATTTAATAATTTGGAGAGTGCTGTTGTTGTCGTTATATTTTTTCATACTACGAGGATTTCTTATATAAAGTATAAAATACATCTCTCATTGTATGAGCACGGATGTCCGAGTGGTCTAAACGATAGACTTTTATTCCAGGGGTCAGTGTTTCGAGCCCAGTTGAGGGTACCTTTTTTGTTTCTTTAATGTTATTCTTGTTTATTTTCTTAATAGAGCTTTTAAGATCCAATGTTTACATTTATCAATATTAAGAATTTAATTACAAACTGTTAAAAGATCCCTTTAAGATGTTTACTAAAAATGACACAAGGTAAACATTTAGAACTCATTGGTTGTTTATTTGATTTAAAAGTGATTTGCCTTGTCAGCGAGGTTACTCTGAAGTTATTTTATCACTTATATCCTTTTTTCAAATCATTAATAGAAAAGATAATTTAAGCTTCATTTTGGAAAAAAACCAGGGCTAAATGCATATGCATTAATTGTCATCCCAGTACCAGAAACTCTCTTCAAACGAAAAAAAACCATAATACCAGGAAGTGTCCTTCTTGATTAGATTGTGTGCATTGCACAGGCTTATCAGTGTGCACAGGCTAATCTGAGACACCACTTATTTGACATTCATTAAGCCCCGTTTTCCCTGAAAGCAGCCAATATGTACAGATTTCAATGACAAACTGGCCAATGTTGTCCCACAAGCTGTTAAACACTATTGATTCCATACACACACTGCTGCCTGCAGTGTACCAGTGGTACAGTATAAACAGGCAGATGTGGTTATCGTTCCTAGCGTAGTTAAGAGTAGACTGACTTGCAAAGCACACTCATAACCTTAGTCCTTCGCAAGCGGTCATGGTAGGATCATGCGTTTATTTTGCATAATAAAGAACAATAAGCAAGTGTTAACAGCCTTTATGGATCTCCGCCGTTGCATTGATTACATAGATCGGGATATGTTACTGTATAAACTTCTTTTGAACAAAACCGATGGAAAGCTAAACAACCCTATAAAAAATATATACCCAAGCACCGTATCAACTATACGCATCAACAATACACTTACCGACTGGTTTGATTGTGCAAACTGGCGTGAAACAAGGTTGCAACCTGGCGCCGACCTTGTTTGCAATTTTCGCGAACGACCTTGTGCAAGAGTTAAATGACCTTGACATTGGTATGAAGGTTGAAGAACGTAAACTTGGATTCTGATGTTTGCAGATGATATAGTGCTGATGAGCGACTCAGAAAAAAACACACCTCAAATTATGCTTGAAACAGTGCATACTGGTGTAAGCGTTGGGGAGTATTAATAGACTGCAATAAATCCAAACGCATGCATTTCCGTAAAAGAAGAACCCAACGAACCACGTTTACCTTCAAAAAAAGGAGGCTAATATTTTGAAACAGTCGATAAATACATTTACTTGGTATGCTGTTCCAAAAGAAAAATGCCTTCACCCATAACTTGGTGGAATTATTAATAAAGTATATCACCCAAAGGGCGTGGCTTTCAAAACGTTTGATAGTGTATAAAGATAGTGTGTCATACCGATTTTTATTGCTCTTCGGTTTTGGGTTATAAACAGTTTCAATCAATTGAAAACGTCCAACACAGAGATATTTTCTCGGCGTTCACCGTTTCACGCCAGTTTAAGGAATGATCGGAGATCCCTGATGGATTCCAAGTGTAAACAGACGTTGGCTATCCATGCGTCGGTACTGGAACAAGCTCGTGCCAAGTGAAGTTCACAGAATCACCACAAAAAATGGACAAATGACTTGAAAGAGGAACTCAGTACGATCGGTCTCACAAACAATTAGACGTTTTAAAAGTACATTCAAGACAGAGGAATACATTGAACTTAACTTAAAAAAGAATGAACGATCAATGTTGTGTCAATTAAGAAAGGGTTTACTGCCATTAAGGGTCGAAACTGGACTATTTGTAGGAGAACCTTTAGGACAGAGGACTTGTATATTGTGCAACGGTGATCGTATAGAAGATGAAGTACACTTCTGTTTGAATGTGATACTTACAACTATTTTCGGCGCTAATATCATCTGAGCTGACGAACCACAATTTTATTTTCAAACTGAATAAGCATATGTCTTTATGTTCACGAAAACTGTCTTAATTTATTGTTTAAGCATACTTAAAAAGACGAACATATGCATAGTTCTGAATGAGTATGTCATCAACATCAATTCCTGTACATTTTTGGGTCATATTCACATTTGTAATATATTATTCACATAAAGTATGTGGTGATATTGTATATAATTTGAAGTATTCTGTTTTGGTTACGTATAGGCCCATGGGTCGGGTGGAAAACACATTTGTATATATTTTAATATGATGTTTTGTTAAATTGCACATGTCACTATAATAAACAATTGACTTACTTACTTACTTACTTACTTAGTTTCTCACTTTCTCCCTCCCTCCCTCCCTCCCTCCCTCCCTCCCTCCCTCCCTCCCTCCCTCCCTCCCTCCCTCCCTCCCTCCCTCCCTCCCTCCCTCCCTCCCTCCCTCCCTCCCTCCCTCCCTCCCTCCCTCCCTCCCTCCCTCCCTCCCTCCCTCCCTCCCTCCCTCCCTCCCTCCCTCCCTCACTCACTCACTCACTCACTCACTTTACAAAAGATATTAAATGCGGGTCTGAAGCAGTAATTTAAAATAATTAGGAATTTAACAGAATTAAATGACCTCCAAAACGCACACATACAATTTAATTTAACAACAGGGAACACATAAATCTTAACAAATCACATGAAACAAAATATCCTGATGTCACCGCCTTGAAACATTCAACGAAAAAAACATTAGGGACTAAACTCGTTTCTAATGAGATCCAAACCTCAACTTTGGCAAAGGATTACTCACAAAACATTACAGCGCAAATATGATTTGACACCAAAGCATAAAGATACAAATTACATAGTAATATAAGAAAATGAATTTCAATTAAATAATAATCATCATTAAAATTCTCAATAGCTGAATACAGAGCAGAGAACCAGAATCGTAACTTTGTACAGCACGATGAAATGAAACCAAAAAGAGTATCAGCCACATCTTTAGTCTTAATCCTTTCCCCAATACAAAGTAAAGTGAAAATGGCTATGTGCCAACAGCATAATACCAGAACAGCCTGCGAAAAAAACTCGCAGACTGTTCAGGTTTTATGCTGTTTGCTGCTCATCAGTAACTACGGTTTGGCGATGAAGCTTTAAAAACTTGAATCTAGTAAGAAAGGTCTATTATTAAATCTAACTTTCTAAGGAACTACAAATGCGTAAAAATACGTATCTAAGTGGTTTAGGGATAAAAAGAGCTACAGAGTCAGAGCTTCATATACATTGTAGTTTAATATTTAGTAAGCTTCCAAATATTAAGCTCACATCGAATATGTTAAGAACATTCTCCATCAGTAAACTATATTGGGCCGTGCTCTGTGAAAAGGGGTTTAATGCATGTGCATAAAGTGTCGTCCTAGATTAGTCTTTGCAGTCCGCCTAAACTAGATTTTTGCTAAGAAGGGTCTTTCTTTGAACAGAAATATGATACAAGCAGAAAGTGTCGTCCATGATAAGCCTGTGCTGACTGCACAGGCTAATCTGAGTCGACACTTTACGCAATTGCATTAAACTTCCTTTTTACAGAGCACGGTTCAATTATATCAATCACACTTCCTTGACACGCTATTTTATTCAAATATGTATTATGTTTCTAAATAACGATTGTATTCGTCAATAAAATTGCATGTTGTATGTTTTAAAATAATATTTATATATTATCAAGAATTTAATTAGAATAACAAACCATGCTTAAACATAAGTTTAAAAAGCTTCACAACTTCACACAACCCGCACGCACCAAAACAAACCTACTCGCGGCACATATTTAAACAATCGGTCTTAACAACGCGTCTAGACACTATAAGCATTTCTTTAAATTTGCTTCTCAATTACATGTAGCATACGATTAATTGCTATTGTTAGTATTCAAATTACTTTATAAACGTGCATGTTTATCAATCAAAGTACACATTAGTTTGGCATGTACTGCGTTACGTGCAAAACCCCTCAAAAGTGCATAAAAACTCGCATAGTTGCATACATGGTCGTATGCAAAATCTTCAACAAGATCCACATTATTTAAAGACAAGCGAAAGAACAGTTTTCAATATAAACAGTTATATAGAATTTTATTAATACCTCAATTAACGTACCGTGCATGATAAAAGGCACGTGTTCAAAGTTTGGAAATATGACACTTAAAACATTTGTGATGCATTCAAAAATATTGTTTGCTATATATTCTAACAAGCAAATAACACTGTCGGAAAAGTAAAATATTACGAATATGTTTTCGTCTATGTATACTCATCAATCTCAATTGTTAAAATTATAAAGCGTTTGTATGATTTAGCAAAAAAGTGTAACCATGCGCGTGTGAACAACGTCACAGATACACAAGGCCGCATGATTCAATGGTAGCCAATTGGCTTTGGCTTCATGAGGCTGTGGGATCGATCCCCTGGTTAGACACATGTTTCATTAAATACAGAAATTCAAACGAAGACTGAAAATTAAGTAAAAACATGTAAGTCAACCGGCAAAACGTGATTCATCGATACATATTTAACATATTTATACGCGCGTTCATCAAACAGATCTGTGCTAGTTGTTTAATCGGACATTGTTATTTGATTCGATTATTAATAGTAATACTGTGCCATATGGAGAGGACACACAAACGATATTGACGTGGTGACTTGAGTGTGAAATTATTGCTAGCCGTTTAATTAGAAATAACATTGTTTCACGCTGGAATTACTCGTTAATGTAAAAATGGGATTGCTCTTTGAACACATGTTCAATTGCG
Source organism: Dreissena polymorpha (assembly GCF_020536995.1). Taxonomy (NCBI): domain Eukaryota; kingdom Metazoa; phylum Mollusca; class Bivalvia; order Myida; family Dreissenidae; genus Dreissena; species Dreissena polymorpha. The sequence goes on along the minus strand of NC_068355.1, from coordinate 129,172,921 downwards.
CGCAGTTTTGGTATATTTAACTAATGCGAAAATGTCATGCATTTATTTGAGGCTATTGGTGGAAAATTGAATTAAAATTATGTTGGACGCTTACAAAGGTCAGCGAAAGTGAAAAGCTGGGTTAAAAAGTTACGGACCAAAAGTAGTGAGGACCGGTGAATTTTGTCTGTCTATATTATTACTTGCTGATTACATTTAATGAACATAGAGATTGTAAATCTAGCCCCATGTGAAGACCAACTGCCATATTTTCATTTATTTATCGGCCAGTATCCGTTGTCTTACCCAGTGTACTCGAGAGTAACAAAAATGGTGATTAATCTCCGGCATTGCATTAACCCATTTATGCCTAGTTGACCCTCCCATCCTTCTAAATTGGATCAATTTATTTCAAAAATTAGGGATGTCTGGTGTATTTATTTCTGTTTTTATAATATTTCTTACAGAAATTCCTTTAAGCAAACAGCGCAGACCCAGATGAGACGCCGCATCTTGCGACGTCTCTTCTGGGTCTACGCTGTTTGCCAAGGCCTTTTTTCTAGACGCTAGGAATAAATGGGTTAAATACTGATTTTCAGTATAAATGTACTGCTATGTTATCAAGGGAAGCAAAATGTACCGTTGTTTTTTCGTTGGTTGATTCGAGTTGTCGAACCTCTGTATAACAGGCATTATTATTATTTTATAGAGAGACCATGTTTTCGTATACATTTAACTTTAAAACATATCCCTGATTTCCGATACTTTCGACACACGTGCACATAAATCCAGCGCGTAGTATTTGATTCATCAGACACGCTTTGCATTCAGGTTTTCTGCCTGCATGGAAACGGTTGACTAGACTCGTTTTACAAGTACGTTTGGCTTGTTATGTATTTTGGGGTAAATAAGAGGTGAAGCTAGCTTTCAAACCTCTTTACGTTCTAATGTTATCATTATACCACTAATAGTGTTATCCCAGCTTTAATCAATTTATGTTTATCGTAGTGTTCTTTCATTCAAGTTATGGGCAAACGAAAAAGAATTCCTCTTCTTATATTAGTTTATTGTTTGCAATATGTCGTTGTTGGAAATAAATCTCGTTTTGCTTGATAAAAGCTCAATATCTTATGTCGAGTCTGACCTGGTGGAGTGACGGTCGACAAAACACTAAACAAAACGACAACAGAATAATGCACAAATGAACAAGCTGTCACTAGCGCGCATAAAATATATTTTACATGAATGTGAACGAATGCGGCTGTAAAGCTTCGTGATTAATTACTTCAACAACCATTACAGTTTACATTGACCATATACACGTTCATTGTTTCTAATTTGTATTCATTTATTTGAAAACAATGCAGCGTTCAAAATACGCTGACGCGCCCGGTTGAAGCCCGATCAGTATCGATACATCGGTTCATTCAAAAAGGTCTCAGTCCCAAATGAGATAAATGCCAAGATCAATCTGAGGTCTGGTGATGCGCGTGAGCCCAGTGTTGAATGCAAGTATCAACGTATCTAAGTAGTATTGATGTGAAGCGAACAGTGAAATCGTGTCGAACAATAATTATTAATCCAAAGGTAGTTTATAGTACCACTCAGTGGTGTAGCGGATATGGTGTCCGTCTAGCGATCGGGAGGTCACCATTTCGATCCCCATTGTGGGAGCGTTCTTAAGATTTACCCCATGGACACCAAGTACTGGTTCATGTCCTAGGAAACGGACTTGAGAGCGTTTCAAATAAGCCTTCTATGCAAGCGAGCTAAATTATATAGGTTTAAACCAAAGGTAGGTAAATGTCAGTCAACATCAGGTCCGATGATGTAGGCGTGTTGAGAGTTCATGCAAGTATAAAAGTCCTGTATTAAGTATACTGTTATGTTAAACGTTTCAGACTTTTACGGACGAACGACCACACAGGCAAATCACTGTATGATGGCCGCATCAGTAGACCCCGGGGACCAGACGGATCAATCACTGTATGATGGCCGCATCAGTAGACCCCGGGGACCAGACGGGCCGATCACTGCATGATGGCCGCATCAGTAGACCCCGGGGACCAGACGGGCAAATAACTGTATGATGGCCGCATCAGTAGACCCCGGGGACCAGACGGACCAATTACTGTATGATGGCCGCATCAGTAGACCCCGGGGACCAGACGGACCAATCACGGTATAATGGCCGCATCAGTAGACCCCGGGGACCAGACGGGCGTATCACTGTATGATGGCCGCATCAGTATACCCCGGGGACCAGACGGACCAATCACTGTATGATGGCCGCATCAGTAGACCCCGGGGGCCAGACGGACCAATCACTGTTAGATGGCCTTATCAGTAGACCCCAGGGGCCAGACGGACCAATCACTGTATGATGGCCGCATCAGAAGACCCCGGTGACCAGACGGGCCAATCACTGTATGATGGTCGCATCAGTAGACCCCGGGGACCAGACGGACAAATCACTGTATGATGGCCGCATCAGTAGACCCCGGGGACCAGACGGGCCAATCACTGTATGATTGCCGCATCAGTAGATCCCGGGGACCAGACGGGCCTATCACTGTACGATGGCTGCATCAGTAGACCCCGGGGGCCAAACGGACCAATCACTGTATGATGGCCGCATCAGTAGATCCCGGGGACCAGACGGACCAATCACTGTATGATGGCCGCATCAGTAGACCCCGGGGACCAGGCGGGCCAATCACTGTATGATGGCTGCATCAGTAGATCCCGGGGACCAGACGGACCAATCACTGTATGATGGCCGCATCAGTAGACCCCGGGGGCCAGACGGACCAATCACTGTATGATGGCCGCATCAGTAGACCCCGGGGACCAGACGGACCAATCACTGTATGATGGCCGCATCAGTAGACCCCGGAGACCAGACGGGCCAATCACTGTATGATGGCTGCTTCAGTAGACCCCGGGGACCAGACGGACCAATCACTGTATGATGGCCGCATCAGTAGACCCCGCGGACCAATCACTGTATGATGGTCGCATCAGTAGACCCCGGGGACCAGACGGGCCTATCACTGTACGATGGTCGCATCAGTAGACCCCGGGGACCAGACGGGCCTATCACTGTACGATGGCTGCATCAGTAGACCCTGGTGACCAGACGGGCCTATCGCTGTATGATGGCCGCATCAGAAGATCCCGGAGACCAGACGGGCCAACTACTGTATGATGGCCGCATCAGTAGACCCCGGGGACCAGACGGACCAATCACTGTATGATGGCCGCATCAGTAGACCCCTGGGACCAGACGGGCCTATCACTGTATGATGGTCGCATCAGTAGATTCCGGGGACCAGACGGGCCTATCACTGTAAGATGGCCGCATCAGTAGACCCCCGGGGACCAGACGGGCCTATCACTGTATGATGGCCGCATCAGAAGATTCCGGAGACCAGACGGGCCAATCACTGTATGATGGCCGCATCAGTAGACCCCGGGGACCAGACGGACCAATCATTGTATGATGGCCGCATCAGTAGACCCCTGGGACCAGACGGGCCTTTCACTGTATGATGGTCGCATCAGTAGATCCCGGGGACCAGACGGGCCTATCACTGTATGATGGCCGCATCAGTAGACCCCCGAGGACAAGACGGGCCAATCACAATATGATGGCCGCATCAGTAGATCCCGAGGTCATAAAAAGTGCTTGCACATGTTCTTGCAAACTCGACATATGCCTTCAGATTTCGGCATATTGCCGTTATGTATTTTCGAACTAATCTGTTTTTTTTCTGTGATATGTACGTAAAGAAACACAACCTCTCATTCTCCAAAACTTCAGGCTTAATCTTCTAGTCTTACGCCAGATCACAAAAGACTTTATACACGATTTGAATATCTGACAGAGACAAATTGTACAAATATATACAACTTATTTAAATGTTCCTTATTTAAAACAATATGTTCATAGTTTTATTTTCTAAGTTGGCAAGCAGTCACTCTGTGCATAACGTCAATAATAAACTTTGAGAGCTCAAGCTGTTACAAATTTGCCTAAATCTCAAAAAGAAAGTCTGCGTGTTTGGAAATCTATCCGTGTGGGGAGTTTTATGAAAAGGGAATTGTGATTTATTTTATACTTGCATAAATCCACGTATGCTCACAAAACATAACCATAACATCAGAAACACTATATTATTTAATTGCTACAAGTTGCAATTCTTTATAATTGTATGGATTTCTGACGATGATTTCTCATTAACGAGAATATTTTTTCTGTATTTGTGTTGCTCATATGTATTATATCGCTCCCTGGTATAAAGTGCTGATTTAGTTATTGCATGCGTGAAAATAAGATGGACACATGCTAATTCGAACAACAATTTATTATGAAAAGTTCTGCATACATGCGCAAAATATTCAAATTTGCTGTTGCAACCATCACCACAAAAACGCAACAGAAGACTTCGTTTTAAGAAGACAATACACAAATGACTCGCGTGATAAACGCACCAAAGCGTTTTTCCACCATGTTAATATGTCGACATGGCAACACATTGGTCGCCATGTTAATTCCTCACAATTATCAAGGCACGAGGAACGGCGCCTGTCTTATCACAGGTTGGTAAAAATCGAAGTCCAAAGGCCGGGCAAAGTTGAAACATTTTAGTCACGCCGTACCACCAAAATAATTCAACACGTTGAGTCGTTGTCGGGAAAACTGTCCGCACGGCGTCGCCTCGCGAGACAATCTGTAACGAGAATAGGCATGAACTTGTGAACAATTGGCATTAAGAAAAAAGTTGTTATTGAAGGGTTAACGCTTAGCATAAGTTTTTAGGCACCAAATAAAAATGATCAGACAATTGTTTTTTTATCAATAAGAACGCCATCTCGAAATGTCTGTATAAAAAGTGGTGTTTGAGTGATAGTCGTTCATACATGTCTGTATAAGCGGTGGTTGAGTGATAGTCGTTCATACATGTCTGTATAAGCGGTGGTTGAGTGATAGTCGTTCATACATGTTTTTATATAAAAATGCATTGCTGAAAAAACGTAATCTATTTTACTTTTGCCATGGCGAAACTGAAATATAAAAACCAAACAATAAATAGTTTTCTTTTTTTCAGCCTGATTACTTTTGTCGAGTGAGAACCGATGTAAGAAATCGGGTTTGCGAAAATACACTAGCGATGAAAGCTATTATATTACATAATAGTCTCCTGGAAACTGCTTTATCGGACATTAGAAAACGTCATGAAATTGACGTTATTTATATACTTAATAATATTATATATTGAAAAAAGAACGCGGCCTTCCGGGGTGAGACAAACGTGCATGGTAATCAAGACAATTATAGGATCGCCGTGGTGTAATGGATATGGTGTCCGCCTAGCGACCGGGAGGTCACGGATTCGATCCCCACCGTTGGAGCGTTCTTTAGATCACCCCCAAAGACACCAAGTACTGGTTCTAGGCCCAGGAAACGGACTCGAGAGCGTTTATATAAGCCTAGGGCTTTCGATGCAATCGAGCTAAAATAAATAGGTTTAAACTAAACTAAGACAATTATATAGTACTCAGTTGTTTCTAATACATGAGATAATCCAACAAAATTATCGTTTACGCAATAAGCAATTTATTTCAGAATGAGAAGTAATGCGTTCTATGTAATTACTAATTTAATCGTAGATTGACAGTATGTTTTTACATTTAAGGACGTAAACACGTTCAGGGTCGATCTAATAATGATGAGGTCAACAACCCTTTCAATCGCGCTCCACGCTTAGACATGCGTTTAAGGACATATCACTTTCTGAAAAGGTCAGAAGTGGGTGGGGTAATGTAAAATAATAATTCCTTATATAAGCATTCTATATATAAATTGGAACAATATGCACAACTAAAATAACATATAATTCAGTGATACATGAACCAGTTCTAATGAAAACTTTCAAAAATAGTAAATTATCACATTTTTATACCTTATAAACCACTTTTTTCTTGGGCATTCAAAGTCCTTATTTTCTCATTTTCTTCATAAATCCGCTGATACCAGCTGGAACATACACCACTGTATAACATAGTGTTAGAGTATTATTAAATATAACACACTAGAAGCACTGAAAAAGCATCCTTTTTTGTAAGAAAAAATGTAAACAACTGGAGTCAAAAAATAGTACACTTGAACAAGTATGGTGGGCCAAAAATTATAATTTACAATACAAAATATGAAAGATATAGAAATATTGAAAACATTTCAATAAAATCCCTTTATTTTTATAGCATATTAATGATATATGCATACTGATATATAAATGTGTTTTTTAAAGTGATGTTATACACATTAAAAAAAGTCTTAATCAAATTTATATTTGTCTTTTCTGGTCAAAAATACTTTTTCCTACTATTTTAGACTCAAGTTGTTTACAATCTGTTTTTTACAAAAAAAGGATGCTTTATTCAGTGTTTCAAGTGTGTTATATTTAATAATACTCTAACACTATGTTCTACAGTGGTGTATGTTCCAGCTGGTATCAGTGGGTTTATGAAGAAAATAAGGACTTTGGACGCCCAATAATAAAGTGGGTTATAAGATGAAAAAAAGTGATTATTTACTCTTTTTGAAAGATTTCATTTGAACTTGTTCATGTATCACTTAAGTATATGCTATTTTAATTGTGCATATTGTTCCACACCTAATATAGAATGTTAATATAAGGAATTATTTTTTTACATAACCCCACCCACTTCTGACCGTTTCAGAAAGTGATATGTCCTTAAATATGTTTAGTGTTACGATAGCGCATGTTCAGTTAAATTCTTATCAATCCAACGGATAGAATGATTGTTTCGTTCCCAGAAATGTTATTACGCTCTAGGAAATAGGTTGATGCCTTTAATTAAATAAAAAGCAGCGCGTTGTAAACTAAGTAAATGTAAATATTGCACATAGTTGTATCATCTAAATATAAACATAACAATGGACACAATAGTCACAAAACCAGGTTTTCAACTTGAAAAAAAAATCTGATAAAGGGAGACAACTCAAACTGAACTAATTGTTAAAGTTACCCCCCTTGCTTGAAAATAAATATATTTTTAGTCGTGGCGACCTTGACCTTGGATATATTGACGTAATTCTTTCGTGTGGCACACCGTCCAATAATGGTGAACAAATGTGCCAAATGATTTTAAAATCTCACAATGAATGACATAGTTATTGCCCGGACAAGCTCATTTATGACCATTTTGACCTTTAAACTCAAAGTGTGACCTTGGCCTTGGAGATATCGACGTAATTCTTTCGCGCGACACACCGTCTAATGATGGTGAACAAATGTGCCAAATGATTTTAAAATATCACAATGAACGACAACGTAAAGGCCCGGACAAGCATGTTCCGCCCGCCCGTCAGCCCGCCGACATTCGCCAATCTAATAACCAGTTTTTTTCCTTCGGAAAACCTGGTTAAAAATCATAAATTTGTATTATGTATGTAAAAACCAACATGAACAACACAATAGCCACATTGTAAAGTTCGCCTAACATGGCTTCGAAAACTGCCGCAGAGTGCAAGAAGATCAATCACATATACACAATGCATACATAATCAACGATATTCATACGTGCCTTTAGCAAAAAACAACAAACAAACAAACATTAATGAGTTTATTTAAACAAAACATCCAACTATATCTACCTATTTCTTCTGATTGTTCGCGTTATTCGTAAATGTGTTGACAATTTTGCGCGTATGCCCGCTGGGGTCATCCTTATGATGCTGTTCCGCCTCCTTTTTTGACCGCCCCTTGCCGCTGTGCCCCGACGTCACATATTTGTCCTGGTTTATGTTATAGTCCTCGTATTCGTCCATATATTCTTTGTCGGCATCGGCGCTCGAGCTCGGTGTCTTAGTCGACATTTTCTTGCTGATTCAGTGATTGCCTATGATTCTCAATACCTTAGATCTATACAGTATGTCTTTTTCCGTGTGCACTTTGTATATTCACCTTAACGAATTGTAACACGCAATAAATGTGTTTGTTTTTCAGGAAAGCACGATGTTTGTGTCTTGCTAGCCGCAAAACCGGTTTATGCAGTCAAGCTGTTGTGTTCTCTTTGCCACGTAGCGTTATGTGTTTACATGATGAGTAACTCGCATATATACCATGTTTACCTCTCACCGCCTATGTTTTTCAACTTTAAACTTTATGCCGATTGGCTAATTGCATAGCGCGGTCTAAATATGGATCTGCAAAACGCAGAATAAATCTTAAAGAGGCGAACGTAATATCGCCACTTTTGTGCGAAAAGTAGCATGTGACATTGAAATTAAAAGGCACATGGTACATTTTTGCACCAATGGGTTGATATTATGTTGAATGTGAATGTATATACATACATCTGTTATGTGAATATATATGAGCAGCGCTCTGTGAAAAGGGTATTTAATTGTGTGCGTAAATTGACGTCCCAGAATAGCCTATGCGGACTGCAAATAAGGGACGAGACTTTCCGCTTTTTTTATATTTTCTGTGTAAAGAAAATATATTCTTAGCAAAAATCCACTTTAGGCGGAAAGTGTGAAACTTAACGCACATGTATTATAACCCCTTTTCACAGAGCGCGGCTAAGATATAATTTTATGTAAAGCAAGTTATACCACTATTTTGGAGCACTTGCCCAAACAGATGTGGCTTTTTGTAGTAGGTTTATTATTACACCATAAACATTTTTATTAACTTCGATTGTCGCGAAGCGGAAGGAGAGAGTAAATGGTATGTACATGTTTGTGTTCGAATCTCCTTGATAACGAGCTCTACACAATCTTGCTTAAACACTAGTCAATCATTACTGAGACAATGAGCAAAAAACGTGAGTCTGTCAAGCTGGATTAGAGTTTACCCATGTATGCCTAGCGTCTAGAAAAAAGGCATTGGCAAACAGCGTAGACCCGGATGAGACGCCGCATGGTGCGGCGTCTCATCAGGGTCTGCGCTGTTTGCTGAAAGGAATTTTCGTAAGAAATATTCTAAATATAGAAATACATATATTAGAAATCCCTAATTTTGGAAATAAATTGATACAATTTAGAAGGACGGGAGAGTCCACTAGGCATAAATGGGTTAAGCTCGGTCTTTCCTACATGTCGATGGTTGAACCTGCATTTGAGAGTCCTTTACATCTTCATCCTTCGAAGATTGTTAAGTAAACTTAGCTCACAACTTTGACGATGTGAAGCAAGACGAGTGAGACCCTAAGCGAATAATAATATACTTTTCATATATGTTGTTTTATTGCGATGTAAGTAACGTATTAAAAGGAGTTTCCTCGCGTCAATACCGAGTTGATATTAGTGATACTTTATATAACTTTATAACAAACACTTATTAAATATAGCACTGAACTCTTAAGGTCAATGTGCCACTTAAAGGTCCAATATTCGAGCATTCGCATTTCGCTCACGGCTTTTATCTCCCGTGTCTTTTAAATGATGCTTTTTATGAAAACTGGTTAAATGATTATGTTATGTGATGTACAAAAGTCATAGGCTTTTCACACCAACATAAGGTCAAGGTCACATAATAATCCAGGTTACGCTCTGAGTTTCCATGTTCGTGTCCGTTTTTCCTGCCTGTTCTTCATTATCAATATCCTTTCAAGGACATTTATAGAACCTATGTTTTTGCTCACCATGTGCGTAAGGCTTTAGCCGGAAACCTCAATTTAAGAGCATTGGTACACTTACAGGTTAAATGTTTCAGTCTGATATCTACATGCCCTTTAAAGGATTTTCAAAAGATTTTCACGAGACATGCCTTCACTGTTTATATACTTTTCTAGGTAATAAACAGCTAAGCCGTCGGATTGACCTTGAATTATGACACGTGCGATCTATTAAATATTGTGTACGATCTTTTCTCTAATCGTACATAACACGCTCATGTCATTGACTGACTGGTCGATGCCCTTAAACATAAGATAACCAAGGGCACATGTTCGAAACAGACGATAAAATCGTGATAACCTACATTGATGTAATTATCAATTTAGTTAAGTGTGCCTTATAAATGTTTTCCTGTAAATATATTAGTCGCGCTCTGTGAAAATGGGGGTTAATGCATGTGCGTCAATTGTCGTCCCAGATTAGCCTGTGCATATGCATTTAACATCATTTACACAGAGCACGGCTCTTATGTTTGCAAATATCGAATTGTTTTTACGTCTGAAATATGCGTTAAAGACAGGTTAAACCATTACAATAAGTAAGGTCAATTTTACAAAGGTTCGACTGTGAAACGCTATGTATCATAATGACATTAAGATGTTTACACCCATGTCGATGTTCGACATATTTGATTAGTCCATTGCAATAACCTCAACCATTACACCCATGCAGTTTAATACATTTTAATTGTATATATATTAATTATTCGCACCGATCCAGTGAAATATATGATCACGGTCATTGTTAAAATTATTAATAATTCAAACGCATTAACATAATCGTTTTCATACAGTTTATATGGTTAACATGGCATAACAATAAATTTAATAAATCAACGTATTGCGACACAGTCTTGTGTTCATTTTTCTGTAGCACGATACGACTTCGGTACGTGTATGTATTTATTGAAGTATTTTCGGGATACATCTCTTAACATCTCTTAATTATGATTTGCACATAATCTGTATATGCCACTATACATATATGGTAATTGAAAGGGAACATAATCTTTAGCATCGTTTAATTGACTTTAGTCAGAGTTAATTCCCTTTCATCTTACTCTTTTTTTTTTTCCAGCTGTACATGTATTAACAAAAGTCCGGTAAATACCTCTGTCATCGTGAAAAAGTTGTTTTACCCCATTAAGGGCCTCTTTGTTTGCAGATGTGAAAATTTATAACATTAAATCGTCATATTTTAAATACATGTCTCAACAAAATACCTTATTGTGTGTTAATTGAAATTACAATTTTCAAAATAAGTGTTTGTTATTTATAAGCAATTTATTGAAAAAAAAAGATGTACAACAATACGTATTCAGGCTGATTGAACGATAAGCAATATTATTTGAACACATGCTGGTACCACGTGTGCAATACAATTATAATAAACACGTCACATCACAGAAAACAAATATTTTCTCTGCGTCTTAATAATTGTACACACATACTGTTGAATATCACGACCTTTAATGACGGGCGCCAACTCTTTTTGTGATGCATTAACACATGAGCTAATGCATAATTCCTACAGTCGTATTTTCAACCAATCAAATAGCGGTACTGTATTCGCTGCCAGACAGCTTGTTGGTACAGCTTCACACGCCACTCGTTAAATCGAAAATGAAAAGTGTTGCTAACGATAGTTTTCATCAAATAATTTCAAAATGGTACAAAGATGCACATGGGGGATATGCAAGGCCGATGCCCGATTCCCTGATAGAATGAACGGTGCTAAATTCATAACCTTCCCTAAGCCAAAAACTCAGTTAGGGAAATGTTTTAGATGGATTAAAGCGTGCGGTCGTCCACACGAGCAGCTCTATGTTACGAAGATGTATGAGAATAACTATTAAATAACAGCAAGAAACTTTGGTGCTGAAGGCATAAGGAACATAGAAAAGTCATTGAAGGGTTTATTTCTTTACTACACTGGAATAACTTATATCAATTTTTTATTTTTATTTGCCTTTCTTTTTCCTAACCCAGATGAGAAACGGAAATATGGCATGAATGACTTAACATGCTTTCAAATGAAAATGCATTACTTTTAACTTTGTGCAGATTAAGACATGGCTTTGGTTTCAAGGAATTAGCAATGAGATTCAACATATCATTACAATCTGCTGGAATTGTGTTTAAAGTGATATTATGGGCATTTTTCACTGGTGAATTGAGCTGAAAAGAATTAACAGATCAAAAGAGTAAGTTAAAATGTTGTTACTGAGCAATTATCTGCAACTGATCTTGCTACCAGTTGTTTATAAAAACATATTTTATATTCGATATTTTACGTGACTCACCCAGTCCTGTATGCCGAAATGATCCGTATAACAAAATTGTGTCTAAGTGTCGTATAAACGAATCTGCACTAAAACTAAATTTAGGTTCACATTGTACATGCGTGATCAGTTGTCAAACGAAAGTACGGTTGATATTCAAATGCATTTTTTTCTCTTTCCGGGATATTGTTTTAGTATGTTGATGCTGCATTAACAAATATAAGTGTAGATTAAGTGAAAACACCAAAAATAAACAACGGTTGCGATAGACACCTATAAACTGTTAGATGCCCATAATATCACTTTAATAATATGTTGGATATTATGTACATGTATTTCAAGTTTGGCCAAGTATCAATCTGGTCTCAGGGATGTTATTATTTCTAAAATGCCAAAATATTTCAAAAAAGATTTTCCAAACACTCGTATCATAATAGATGAAACTGAAATTAAAACACAAAAAAAACGCTTTTGGGCTACACAGTCAACTTAACAGTGATTAAAAGACATCTACAACCTTAAAGGCATTGGTTGGCTGTGACTCCAGCGGATCTGTTATCTTTATATCTGAACTATTTACATTGGCAATTTCGGATAAATCTATTTGCGAGGATAGTGGATTTTTCTTTCATTATTAAAGGTTTTTATTTAATCCCTGTAGTGCTTTTAGCAACCCTATGATGTGTGAACAGTGCCTAGTCAGTCTGAAATAATGTAAATATTCTGCTTTATGCAATATACATAAAACACTAACGATTAATAAAGATGTTACCAATAACCATGAATACTATTTAAATAATTGAAAAATCATATAATAACTCATTCGACTTTACAACTGCAGTGTGATTCTGTAATCTTTTCATCGGACAAATCGACGTTTAAACGATATGGTTTTTCATTTTTCCTCCAGCAGTCAGCGACGACACGAAATGGTTTTCTTCATTAAAAATCGTTATATTATGAATGTATCCTTGAGTGTAATAATTGAGACCTTTATTTAAAATTCTATCAGCTAGTTTATCATAAATTTGGTAGGAATTTAACTGAAATATTGTCAAAAATATGTACAAGCGTATCAGATGCTTCAGCATCAGCGGACGCCATTTTTTATGTAGCGTGTGAAGCGTAGCAACAATCACTAAGGACTGGTCAGTGAGCGGAACTATGCATGCTCTTTCCGAGGTGGCGCTAAGGACCAAATGATTAAAAATTTCACGGATAATTATTCTACAGGGTGAGTCTTAGGTCTTGAATGCTTGTATTTCTGTGCAAACAGATCCATCTACATATTGAAATATATGTCTGTTTTCCGGTAAACTCCTTCAGAGAATAGAACTTCTCTCAGTTTCAATGGAAGACAACACATCTCGATTGGTCATTGTACTTCTGGTACTTCTTAAATATACCCCGGGTACTCTTAAGTATACTTAAATGTACCCCGGATACGGAAAATATACTAAAACGTACCCGGTCAACTTAGAATGTACCATAGTTTCATTCTCGCTTAAAATCCGATGGCATAAAACGCACGACGGCACGCATAACACAATTCTCTTTAAGGTAGCGCACCTCTAATGGGCACATATCCAAATATAATCTAAGTAATTATTTTCTTAATCAGCATCATTTCACTGAACTATTTGCAAATTTGTAGGTAGGCTTTCCATGCTTTTTAAAAATATATACCGATTTTGTCAAAACCACCCCCACGCTCGGCTTTTGTCCAGTTTATTTTCACCCCTGGGGTATATAAATGTTCCATAATTCATTCAAATTTCCAAATATGGGCATGCAGTTGGTGTGTACAGATGCTGTAAAGTTGTTTAAAGTTTAAACAAGATGAAATAAGTATTCTTTTACAGACATTTATTTTTTAACAAATTTTTATCTATGGGAGAGCGCCATGAAATGTAAGTGATTTCAGCCAAGTAAAAATTGGGTCGGTTAAAAACAAAGTGTCATAAAATTCAAAATAGTATCATTTAAGTCATATTTTAAACTTAGTTTTTATAGAAACACTATATACAGCAAAAATACCAAGAAATAGACAGATTTACCGTTTACTTTTTGAAATAAAAATAAAAATGCAACATGCATGGTTCGTATTTTCAACAGTAAATCACCCAATTTCGCCATAACGTTGTTTTAATTTTAATAATTAAAGAATGTGCATAAAAATTGCAACATATTTAACAATAAATATAGCTTATATGCCATATTAAATCAAATTACGTTAGAAAATAAATAAAACGCGTCGCAAAAAAGTATACGTCGTCGGCAGGATTCGAACCTGCGCGGGAATATCCCAAAAGATTTCTAGTCTATCGCCTTAACCACTAGGCTACGGCACCTAATAGTAGGCTCTTCAACCTTCGAAGAAATCGCGGGAAATCATTAGAGGTGCGCTACATTAAACAAAATCTGCATCTATATGCTTTTTGAATACGAGTTTCGATAATAAAAGGTTAAAGGTCACTGTCGCAATAAGTGTGAAAATCGTTTCCGATCAATAACTCGTCAACGAATTAACCCATTGACTTGATACTTCACATGTGCATTGGCATTGGACAGTAGATTACCCCTATTGAAATATGGGTCACTAGGTCAATGAGTGTGAAAATCGTTTCCGATCAATAACTCGTCAATGAATTGACCGATTTACGTGATACTTCACATGTGGATTGGCATTGGACAGTAGATGACCCCTATTGAAATTGGGTTCATTAGTTCAAAGACCACTGTGACAAAAAAAAAACATGCGTCAAGGCCCTGTTTGGGGAGGGGGAGGCATAAGTCTCCGACCGCAGAGCTCTTGTTTAATTTATGTTTGAAATTAAGCATTATCCTTTCTATATGATAATACACATCTTATTGTCCGTGGCTTTTTCCTTCTATGACTGGCCGTTTAAAAACACCTGAAAGCTACTCAAATTTTTACAATATACACCAGTTCATAATTTTTAAAAGTTCATGACTCATTTGTTCACAATTTTGAAAAGCTTGAAACAGTTTGAAACACAGCCTGTCACACAATTATGCAGCCAAGTCCGCGTTTGAAAAAGGGGAAAAAATACATGTTATGAATTTAGTTTGCAACTTAATTGGAGGTTTAAATTCAAATCAAATAGAAAGTAATATTATTGTTAATTGTAAATCATACTTTAAGATATTTTGAAAATAAAAAAAAGTTTATTTTTTATTTTTAAAATGTGTTTTCCTTTTTCCATAACATCATACATTTCTGAAGTCTAAAGCTTTCACAGTATTGTTGCTGTGGCAAAATCGTTGGTTGCTAAATGATAAGATCATTGGCTAAAGCCAATCAAATATATTTCGCCAATCAAATATATTTCCGCACATCTTGCAGTCGGTTGCGTGTTTATCAAGGGGTAAAAATGCCCGGATGTGGGATGATGGCAGACGAAATAGATAAGATATACAACTTATAATTTTCTTATTCTTACAGTTTGTCTCTTATAATCTTTCTGCGAAGATTTGATTGTAAGATTTTTTTCTAAAAACAATTTGTGATCTTTCTTTCTAAGAACATTTTGTGTGAAAATACGTTTTAAGCCAATACAAAAATTCGATCTTAAAACAATTTTGTAATCGACAAAAGCTTGATAACGTAAACAAAGGACATGCAAGTTAGCGTTGCACACTAGTAGCGCATCCTCTTACTATCCTGAAAACACTGGTTCGAATACCGGCGACGTCAGTGTTTTGTGAAATTTCGAACTATTTTTCGAACGAACATAACATAAGTGTAGTACACAAAGAAACTGCACTTTCGTTTTGCCAATGTTAATGACGTCACGGGTACAGTAAAAATAATTCTCGAAACGGCTGCGCGCGTTTCGAGGAGTTCAGTGCTCTTAGCTAATCGATTAATAGTGAATAAGACAGTTGGTTGCATACTTATATTATTCGTACCGTAAAGAATAAAATTTGATTTGAATTTAAATTAAAAAAAATACATTACTTGATTATAATAATACTACTTATATTTAAATATAAATAAATAAAAACAATATTAATAAACAAAATAATTCGCGATCAGAAGTCTTAGCCAATATTTACCATACTGTAGCCATTTGTCAATCGAACGTGACTTTCGGTAAAAATTCATCTGAAATGTTAAATCTCGGCATGAAAAAGGGTTCTATATTAAAATATCTGTAATGTGGTGGAGACAGGGAACAGAAAAAAAGTTCATCAAAACAAGAAGCGAAAACTCAAAGGACTGAGGAAAGGAAACAGGTGTATAAAACTTTAAGCAAAATAAACCAAATCAAACATCCGCGCCCACCCTCTCCCGGCTAGCTTAAACCCACCCTCTCCCGGCTTACTAAAAAGTAACAGTTCGATATATTCTTGTTGGATGTAAAGTAGTTCATTTGTTTGCAGTTTAGTGTCACTATGTAGAGTTAGTAAAAGAAAGAGTTTTAGCTGTGCATTGTTTTGCTAATTAACAATGAATATAACCCAACCCTCTCTCGCTTCTGTCTTCCTCCACATCTTTCAAATGGTCTGGGTAAGAGATTGGGTATAATAAAAAGACAAATGTCTGGGGAACCTTTGCCGAATTTTTTTTGTGAAACGTTATAACGATTGTTTATTAGGAAGTCTCATTTCATTTTTACTATTTAATTAATCGACTCTGAATGTCAAACTGAATTTGGTACATGTACTGAAGGTTATTTTTATGTGTGACAGTTGTTGCAGGCCAGTTCTATAAAATGTATCTTTTCTACATTCTAAATTCATTTCAGTCATGACAGGTCAAACGGAAGAGAAGTGTTCATGATACTTAAAGAGACAAATATGCATGGGTTGATTTCGCGGAGGATGGAAGTACCATGTTTTGTCAAGTGTGCAGATAATTTCCAAAACATTCTGACAAAGAGTCGTCACTCGTGGAGGTGTCACCATAAATTAAAAAAAGAAACACTGAAGTTCCATGCCAAAAGTGTGAAACATAAGCTTTGTGTGGACAGTAAGAAAACATTAGATAACCCAGACCAGACACCCATCTCTAAAAGCTTCATAAAAGCTGAGGAGTTGAATTTCCGAAAGTATGAAGCACTGTTCAATACAGCCTTCTATTTTTTGAAGTAACCACAGTTACTATTTGCTAGAAAAAAACAACAATTCATGGGTGATTGAGAACTACAGAAATAACAAAGCTTGTAAAGAGTTTTGCGTTTGTTGTGCTGACGTTTTGAAAGAAGAAATGGCAAATGATTTGAAATCCATAAGATATGTTAGTTTCCTTTTAGGTGGATCAACAGATAAGGGTTTCATTGAACAAGAACTTGTACATGTATATGTCAGATACGTTGACTCAAATGGCAAACTTTAAAATAAATTGACAGAAAGTGTACAGCTTTAGCATGGGCATGCTGAAGGAGTGAAAGATGGGATTCTACAGGGGCTGGAAACAGTAGGTGTGAACGCAGATGTGTTAGCTAATTAACTTGTTGGCATAAACACAGACGATGTTGCCGTGAATCAAGGACAGAAGGGTGGGGCAGTAAAGCTACTGATTGAAACTTTAAATAAAAAAATGAATGGTGAAGATTGTAGTACAAACATGACTGTTGTGCACTGTGTAGCCCACAATCATGATCTGGCTGTGTGTTATGCAAAGAAAGGCTGTCGCTATCTGGATGATTTTGAAATGGTTTTGAAAGGCATTTTCGAACTATATTATTATTCACCTACGTGCAGACGTGAGTTGTACGACATTACCATACACCTAGATTAAGAACTGAAGCATTATGGTAGATAAAAGCAAAAAAGATGGTTAGCAAGTCAAAATAGAGCACTGAAGGCACGCCTCGACAACTATGACGTGACAGTTATTCATCTCCAGGAAATTGCCTCTGGATCAAATGAAAATTCTGAAAAAGCCAAAAAACTACCTGAAACATTTGACAACAGAAAGTTACCTGACTTTCCTCCACTATATGCTAGATTGGACTGAGATACGTAGTGATATCTCCAAGGTTTTCAAAGAGTAACATTGTCTCAATCCTCAAGTTTTTTCAAGAGTCAATGAACAAATACAAAAACTAAACAAAATGAAATCCAAACGAGGAAATAAACTGAGACAATTTCTGCGAGAAAAGCAGTGTGGCCAGTTCAGAGGTATTGAAATTACTCAGCCACAGAAAATGGGGAAGCAGCAAGACACAACAGAAATAATCAGTAAAGATCTAAACAGCCTCTTGACATCCACCGAAGACTTCCTCGAAGAAAAGTTCATCAAACTCATCGCTGTGGAGCCACATTCCTTGTTCAGTGTATACAACTTCAAAAACTGGCCTAAAATGATGAAGAACACAGACAGGAGTTTCAAAATTATGGTGATGACGAACAAACTTCTTCAGCTATTTCCATCAAGGCTACTGTCATATACAGAAAAAGAAAATGCAAGTGATGAATGGCTAGATCTGAAATTGTACATGAAAAGAAAAACAAATTCAATCAGTTCTTGAAAGCTGTGAAAACCTGTTGAAAAGTAACGACACCACCCACATTAAGAATTCTGCCCTTGTGAAAATCATGCTGACAATATCACCAAGCACAGCAGAGTGTGAACGTTGTTTTAGTAAAATGAACTTGATAAAGACTGATAAGAGAACTATTCTTCAAGATGATTCCCTGTCATCTTGGTCAGAATCAATGGCTCGAAACTGAAAGAGTATAATCCAGGACCAGCAATTCGCAAGTGGTTGGATTCTGCTTAAGGAACTAGACACTCCTCAGGTCACAAACTTACAGGACCACAACCAAAGAAGCTAACTTCTATGGAGGTTTCATCCAGTGCAGACCCTGACACTTTTCGATATATTTGATTTTTTGCAAAATAAATACAACTATATTGTTGACTTATAGATGTTTGTTTATTACTATGAGACAAAGTTAGATGATAGTGTAAGTTTAGAAAAAAGGTTCTAGCTGATAATTACTATAAATATATATGAAAAATAAATAAATGCAGGGCGAGCAGACTAAAGTGAAGGGCAAATGAATTGTCATGCCTATTCGCCCTGCAGGACGAGTGGCTCTGGAAAAATTCTTCAAGGCCTAATGGCATTTGAAAAATACCAAAATATGTTAACAATCTCTTTAAAACGTGGATGAAAACGAGAGTTTGATTAAATTATCGTTGTTCCACTTGTTACATAAATGCCATCATACCGATAAATTCCAATCAATATGTTCCTGACAAATTCTCGCTATTTTTGCACACTCAGTTATGTGTTTTTGTGCAAAGTGAATCTCTGTCGTTTTTGATTTTAAGATAACAAACCTTTTCAACGTTTGTTTTCATGGAGTACGTTACTTTAAAAAGTATAAATACTTAAACTAGGTTTTATACTTGACTTGCCCTGCTTCTTGCAGAAGACTGTCGAGCTTTTGCAGGGCTGTGATATCGTGAAACTTTGTGACCGCAATCACCTTTGCAATTTGGGGCGGCATGAGAGGAGATCTAATAACAGTATTGAGATATTTATCTGAAAATTATTTGAAATTGACACAACAACAACAACACAACAAAGCATTTATCTGAAAATTATTTGGCATATTATTTGAAATTATTGCTATAATTTGAATAAGGAGTAAAAACGCCAGAACGTGTGATGCAAAATATAGCGTGCATGTACGATTTTGTGCATGTAAAGATGTCGGTTAATCTAACAACAACAACAACAACAACACAACAATTACAACGAATTGTTAATTTTTGCTTGAGTGAAAATGAATCGATCGTAACCGTATAACGATGATGATCATCATAAGGTTACATACAGAATTAATTCTGTTAGTAAGCGTGTTAAGCTCAACAGAAAAGATCCTGCCATTTGCTTTTACGTATGGTGGAAGGATGCTATTGTATTAGATTTACGTGAATAGGTTGTTTAGAGAACAAGACCTTAACTTGAGATATGCCAAAAGGATTGAATTGTATAATGAATGTATACGAACATGTCTGACTCACCACAAAGTAAATGAATTGTAATTGATTATAATCGATAATCTATATGAAGTCACGATATAAATATATTAAGCATTATAAAATTGCACAAGGCATAAACAAGCGAAAAGAAGTCACACATTTTCTGGCTACAAGTACGTTAATGTCATGATGTCAAGCATGTGAATGATTGCCATTTTGAAACAACGCCTTCCATAACGAAATGAAGAACGTATTACGCGAAAAGCATGGGGACATTAATTTGTGTTACTCTCAAAGTAAACGAATGGTCCTTTTGCTAGAAGAAAACCCAACGCCAGAAAATTTCAAAGGAAAAACAGAGACGCAACTCTTGAAAAATACTTGTGATTTTAAACAGTTTGGATTGATGCAGCGGTTCATTTTATTGACACGCTTATATACGACATCCGGATTTAAACTTTATAAATCTGGCGCCTTAAGACATCATGGGGAACAACCATTGCTAAGACCTGGTAAGCATTTGGACCAAACGAATACCTTTATATCCCAATGGAAACGATCGCACATACTCAACAACAACAACAACGTAAGCAACAACACGATGACATTAGATTCAAAAACAACAACAGACTCAATAAACTTTCAACTAACTCTTCTTAAATGTATATACAGATATACACCATATTTTAACGTCAAACTAGACGAGGAAAATGCATCAAGTAATTGCCCATTACTTGTTTCACTAATTAGTCATGTCTCGAGTAACATGCAACCCATTAATTATTGTATAATTTCATGTAAAAGCCAGACGAACTTCCATATACATCAGTTGCATGCGTCAATTACGTCGTTACCTTTTGACACGTGATTTTGCATGTGTTCCCGTCGGAAATTGCACACGTCATAATTGTGTGTTCAAATGTATACTTGATGCAATTGTCATGGGCAGAGACGCATCAAAAACATTAATGTGCGTCTTGGGAAAGAGATTTGCCTTTTGAAAGGCGCTTCGAGGTTCCTCCTAAGCCGTCACACGGGCTGCGCGAATGACTACGTTTAATTAAGTGCAATTATGATGTCAAATCATGGCGGCTGATGATTTTTTCTTACCACCCGCTGCACGACCAAGACGTTGAGGGAATATGCGTTTAAAAGTAATATTGGTGATTTAAGTACTGAAAGCCTCATTTTCTGACTGATTAATGGTTATTGATCCATTACCATTCGTCTACGTTTTGCTGTTACTAATGTCGTTATTTTATTTTATTTTATTTTGAGCTTTTTTAAAATTATGTTCTCTCCTTTTTTCCAGTTTAATATCATCACATCAAATCAGCCATTTTGAAAAAATATGGTTTTGCACTCTGGAGTTTCCTTTTTAACAAGGCATTACCCAGAAGATTTTTCTTTCTTTCCCAGTATTCCCGCATTCGTTCTGCCTTTGACGTTGCAATTCTAAAAATATAATAATAAACGATATATCAAATTAGAGTCAGGAATTACATTTTATGGCTTCTCAAACAATGTTAATAGGCTTTGACTTCGTCCTTCAGGAATACAAATTATCACCATCATGCTTTAACTCAACATTCCAAAGAGATATTCAACATATACAAATAAAAATTAGTTGTTATATGTAACATTTAATTATCAACCATTCGGTCACCTAGTATGACAAATGTTGAAATTTATATTGACATTAAATCCATGTTGTCAGTTGTTCTCCCAACTAGAGATGGCTTTAAAGTAGGGCAACATCCTTAGTTTAATTAAATGGATTTTAAATTCCAGACCTCCTCAAAAAGACATGTGCCAGAATGGAATCTAGATGATGTTCTTTGTGCAATTAAGTAATCCATTTGAACCAACGAAATAAGCTTCATTGAAAATTACTTTTTTACAACACTGCGTTTCTTATTGCCATTACTTGTTTCAGGAGATGTAGTGATCTACAATCCCTGCAGTTAGATGAAGGCTCAGTAAACATACAAAGTGGAGAAATCACCTTTAAAAGGCATGTCCTAGCTAAACAGGACAGAGAATGTCTTGTTGGTAAAAATATCCTTATTCCTTTTTTCAAGGATAATAAAAAGCTGGATCCGGAAAGGAATCCGTATTATTATTTGAAGAAAACTGAAGCTTTTCGTATGCAACCAGAAGGTTCGGACGAGAAAAATGTTTTGTCTAAGTATAAATGAACCTCATAAACTAGTGTCTTCACAGACAATTTCTAATTGTATTGTGCACTTTAAAACAAGCTCTAAATGAAAAATTATTAAAAGTGAAAGGTCACAGTACCAGAGCAATAGGAACTTCATATGCTTTATATAAAGGTGATTCACTAAGTTATATCCTCTCAGCAGCTGATTGGAGTAGAAAACAAACTAGATTAAATATAACTTACGAGATATGAAGATATTGAGCTAAGGAAAGCGTGTATAAATGTTTAAACTTTAGCGAGGCGCAAGAAAAATGTTTTATTGTTTGTGATTACAATGAGTAATTAATGAACGGTTTTATTATTATTTGTTTACATTATTGATATAAAAAAAACAAGATATGTTAATTGAGGAAAAAGGTAATTGGTGAGATATAATCGTTACACTGTTAGTAATTGATGGTGTATGGGATATACATCCTCAATATTTCATACCATAACCGAGCTTTGCAGCAATAAAGTTTGTACTCTTGTTTGGCATTTTATAACTTAGACTTTTTAAGACGTTGGTTATATGATTAAATAAATGACCATGAATTGTGTTATTAATATGTTCTTCTATTATATTCTCGTATTGACTGCATACAGCATGATACAAATGATTATATATACAAGGAAATTATAAGCAAATCAAAATCGACGAAGTAAATCATTATAAGCGGTAGTGAAGATTGTCCTTAAAATTAAATATTTAGTAACTAGTAACGAATGTATACATATTTATTCAGGTCAAAACACACACATTAAAAAAATATTACACAATTTATAAATCGGAATACACGAACTCGAAAGTTTTACAGCCGTGGCTTACTTAACAGTTTAGTTGAACTGTAACTATTGCATTTGCTCAATAATTTGAATGTGTTAGAGGAACAGTTAGGAAGATGCAGTAATGCACTTTATAGAAATTTCGCAATAACCTATGATAGCTCATACAAGTTTGAAAGCATACATTAAAATATTAATTCTATAATAAATAAAGAAATGAACATTTTTAATTTATACACGATAAATGATAATAAGCTTTTGATAACGAGCGTCTGAAATATAAGTATGTACGACGCGTCTACACACAGTATTAAGCAGATAAAATATTAAAATAAGATTAAGTATTTCATATTGAGTTTTGATTCAGTGCGTATAAAAAAGATATTTAACAATTCGTTTGTAAAAAAACACAACATGTTTTCATTATAAATTTATATTTTTAATGTTTTACTAGTAGTACGGGACTGAACAGTCTATTGATAATGTGCGTGTTATGTATGGGTAAATTTGTTTTGACATATTAGAATGTTAATTGTAGTTTTTACCTGCAGCGGTCACGTTTTCTGCACGGAAAAATTTCGTCATTATTATTATTACTGCCTTATATCACTTTTGTTGGTGAAAACTTTACGGAGCTTTGAACGTTGGGTAAAGTTTGTTCAGATTTCATCTTGTTGATAAACTATATTAGTCGACAAGGGCATTGCTTAGATATTAAAAAAATGGATTCTACCATACCATTCTCTTTCTTTGTTTGCGTGTATGCAGTAAGTGTTTAATTTCCGAAAAAAGCTCCTGGTTTATGTTCCTTCATGACCTTCCCAACCTAGATGATGACTAATAATCCATCATGATTTTTTAGCTTTACTGGCCGAAGGCCTGAAGAGCTTATGTCATGGCGTGGTTTCCGTCGTCCGTGCGTGCGTGCGTGCGTTAGACTTTTTCTTGTTTACGCGATAAAGTCCACAGTTTTCATCCGATTCTTTTCAAACTTGTTCAGTGTCTTTATATTAATAAGGACTCGAACCCTATTGAAAATGGATTACATCAGAGTAAAAAGTCTAGAATTATATCCCCTTGAATTGGAGAAAATTGTGAAATAAGGCTTGTTTACGCAATGAAGTCCACAGTTTTCATCCAATCATTTCCCAACTGAATGATGAGTCAAACCCTATTTAAAATGAGCAATATCGGAGTAATAAGTCCAGAATTATCTCCCCTTGAATTTGAGAAAAAATGAAAATCTTTAACATTTTGCCATAACTTTTGCAATATTGAAGATAGCAACTTCATATTTGGCATGAATGCGTATCTCATGGAGCTGCACATTTTGAGTGGTGAAAGGTCAAGGTCAAGGTCGTCCTTCAAGGTCAAAGGTAAAAAAAAATATTCAAAGCGGCGCAGAAGGGGAAATAGTGTTTCCGACAAACATATTTCTTGTTTGTTTACATATAAAGATCTATCCTTTTGAAACTACAACGGATGTTTTATATCATCAAGGGCCAGAACCCCATTGAGAGTGAAGAAAATTTGTCCAACTTATTGTTGAAAAGGAGCCATTTGAAGTTTAAATTTTACGTTTCTTCTTGTTTATGCGATAAATTTCCCATTTTGGGCCTGTTTATTTAAAATTTACTCAGATTGTTCAAACTATCAAGGGCTTGAGTCCTATTGATTCCAGCCAGTAGAGCGATTCAGGCCCTCATGGGTCTCTTGTTTAAATAGAAATATTTGGGTGTGATCTTATATTTATAATTTCTTTGATCATTATTGTTAATTTTGCTAAAATGCAGGGTTTTCCTTGCTTGTCTACTCG
This sequence comes from Dreissena polymorpha, assembly GCF_020536995.1. Taxonomy (NCBI): domain Eukaryota; kingdom Metazoa; phylum Mollusca; class Bivalvia; order Myida; family Dreissenidae; genus Dreissena; species Dreissena polymorpha. The sequence continues at coordinate 129,148,181 of NC_068355.1, read as the reverse complement.
CCAATTAAAGGGACTTTTACGTATTGGTAAATTGACAAAATAAAAACAAATGTGTCAGATTCGCAAATTTTCATTGTAGTTATAATATGTGTAAGTAAATAGTAATACTTAACATTTACCATTTTCTAAAATATCAATTATATGTATCTTTCGCCGATTTAAAAACCTGAAATTTATAAAGCGTTGTAACGCGAATCAATTGAATAATTTGGAGAGTTCTGTTTTTGTCGTTATATTTTGTGATACTACGAGGATTTATTACATAAAGTATATACATACATCCCACGTTGTATAAGCACGGATGCCTAGGGGTCTTTTGTTATACTTTTACTCCAGACCGGGGCTCCAGGTGTCAGTGGTTCGAGCCCAGTTGGGGGTTACTTTTTTCTTTCTTTAATTTTATTCTTGTTTTTTGGTGGATATGAGATCCAATGTTTACATTTAACAATAAAAAGCATTTAACGACAAACTTCAATACATGCCAAAATCTGTGAAAAGGCCCCTTAAATATTTATGTTTTTGAACATGTGGGTCTATAAAATACGTGCGACGATGTTTATTATTATTTTGCTCATTGTCTTTGCAATACCTCGTCAATGCTTGCGTGAAATATACAACGTCAGCAATTTGATGTGTAAAGATCTGTTATAAGAATTGCCAAGTAGTCATGATGCATTCCTCTTTAAGTTTTATAAGTAGCAGCATGATCATTAAGCAAATATAGCGCCTAAATATATATCTTTTGTTATAATGAGTGAATCAACTGTGATGTCACGTTACTTAAAGAATGGCTATTATATCGTTTGAATATGTCAGATACTTTTTGAAAATATTATTTGTGTATTTGATTCATTATTTTCCTTGTAACAACCATCTCAAACCAAGAGGACTATGGCCCTCTTGTCGGCGATCGTATTATATTTGTAGTTGTTAATGTGAGGAAAGTGCCATCTAGTTGTAGGCATTGTTAGTAACGTTTAAATGTATAACTGATAATAATAATAATAATAATAATAATAATAATAATAAACAATAATAATAAACAATAATAATGACGTAAACGGCTAGAGACTATTCTCATTGACGGAGCGCCAAATTCACAACATGCTCTCGGTCGCGCAAAATATAAAGTGCATAAATAGTAAAAGTAACACCAACTTACGACAGATAACAAATTAACAAGTTAGAAATAATAGCACCGTATTATTTAATGTCAGTGTCAGTGTTTCTTACAGTTGATTTAATACGAATGTTAATACTGATAGATTAATTGTGTCATATCTAGTTGCTGTATGATTATTGTATAGCATGCCAAATAATGATGTTTAACATTTAAACACTTAAAGGACCGTCAACCACGACGACGAAGAAAAGAAAAGTTGTAAAATACCTAAATGTTTTACAATTATTAGTTTATATTGATTAAAATATCACGACTTTTATATTACATTACTTGAAAAAATGTTATATAATATTAAAATTTCAATTTTTAAGTACGATTAAAATGCTTATTTCTGTAGTAATATATATTTTAAGTGTCGACCGGAAATAATTATCTACCTTATGAAATTCTGTAAGTGTTAAATTGAGATTCAGGGAGAAAAAAATACAACGGAGCATGTGATTCTTCACAAAATCCTTTGTGGCTACTAATGCGTAGCCACTACATTAAAGGGATCTTTTCACGGTTTGGTAAATTGACAAAATTGAAAAAAGTTGTTTCAGATTCGCAAATTTTCGGTTTAGTTATGATATTTGTGAGGAAATAGTATTACTGAACATTTGCCATTGTCTAATATAGCCATTATATGCATCTTTTGACGATTAAAATACCTATAAATTATAAAGCGTTGCAACGCGAAACGATTGAATAATTTGGAGAGTTCTGTTGTTTTCGTTTAAATTTGTGAAACTACGAAGATTTGTCAAATAATGATGAGAAATTGGGTGAAATATTTGGGTTTTCTTTACGTACGAAATATTGACAAGTATATCAAAAAGATTACATATTTGGATCTGGTGTATGTTTAACAACAAAGGGGTTACGATGCTGTTAACACAAGCCTTGGGCTGTATTTGCATTATTAATTGGTATCACAATGCTGATTAGCGGGTGCATACTTGAATAGTGAATTCTCCAGGTTGTAATTCAGCCAATCAGAAATAAAAACGCATAGAACACTGACCAATGGGATTCATAACAGAGTTTCACTGGGAGGATTTTAGAGGGAAACAGGGAGTTAGCGTTTAGACTTGGAGGTGTACGGATCGAGAAAGATACGATCATGTAGCAATCACAACGTATTTGTATAACTGAAAATATTAAGTATGTTAGACATTAAATTGGACTAGAAACTGATACATGGTGTTGTTGAATATTTTATCCTGTATTATGCAGAGAAATTAACATAAATAGAGAGGGACCGACTTGTCCCATGCGCGGCACAAGAAAATGGGAGTTAATTCAAAACTCGTCATCTTGGCAATTCGCGCATGACGAGATATCGAATGATAGGCTACATACCGGTAATTTAAGAGTAATGAACATTGTTAGTAACTATGTGTCGTCTATGAACTATGAACGATTACGTGACACAGGACGTTAAATGGTGCTCGTGAACCAAGGATTCGAACAAAGAAATACTACCACTTACGATTACGAAGCCATAAAAAACAACGCGAAGAAACTCCGTTTCGGCAACTTCTGTAACCAGTAACAACAACCGTGAGCCGGGAACAACGACATCAGACCGCACATATTCTGCAACTTCCGGTGAGTGACTGTTTGATTTCCTAACGCTTGTATCAAAATGGCAAATCAAATAATCCCTGAATTATTTCAAAATTTGATTGAACAAATTAAAGATGTTAAAACGGCCATAAGCACTCAGACTATTTCACAGGTGGTACAATCATTTGATGGAAATTCAAAAGAATTTAAAAATTGGATTAAACATGTAGAAAAATATGGAACTCTTACCAATTTAGATGAGAATAAATTAAAATTTGTTGCTTACCAATCTAGTAAAGGGCTTGTTAGTGATTACATACATCGTTTTTTGACTGACGATACGACAGGGACATGGACAGATTTAAAGGAACAGCTTAAATTAAGATTTGCGGAAATTCAAGACCCACAATACGCTTTCTCATTATTAAAGACGACTAAACAAAAGACCGACGAGAATGTTCAAATATACGCTGAGCGACTTTTATCTCTTGCGACTGATGCATACGAAAATATTGAAGGAAATTTAGACTATAAAGAAAAACAGTTAGTAGAAATTTTTATCGACGGATTATCACACGATTATTTGAGACTTAAATTAATGCGCGAAAATCATGCAACGTTATCAAATGCTTTAAAAAGCGCTATACATGAGCAAAGTGTCAGAGCTAGGTTTGAGTTACGATCACAAATAAATGGACTTGATAACATTACGACCGATAATATTCAGACAGATATCGATTATATTAGGTCATCTATTGTTTGCACATATTGCAAGAAACACGGTCATTCTATTGAAATCTGTCGCCGTAGGCAACGCGAGATAAGTGCATATACGGTAGGGCGGAACTGTCATACGATAAATCAAAACGATAACAGGCGCAAGAACGAATATGACAAAAATTTGAAAGATAAAATTGATTGTTGGAACTGTGGTAAATTAGGACACTTTAGTAGAGAATGTACTCAAAGAAAAACGTACATTAATCGAAAAAACTAGGAAATTCTTACCAAAAAGGGGTCTATGGTAAGAATGAAAAAGTCAAGACATATAATATCGCTTTGTGTGGTAGTCCAAATTCTTGTGTTATTTCAACAGGTGGTTATCAATTTAGGAGCTTGATAGACTCCGGCGCTGAAGTTTCTTTGATAAATAAACGTACTTATGATATGTTAAAACAAAAACCAGCACTGATAATTAAAAAAGTAAATCTTAAGTCGGTAAATGGAAATTCATTATATGTCCACGGAAGTGTAAAATTGAGATTCAAAATAGGGAGCATATATAAAGAGCACATGTTTTTTGTAGTAAGTAACATAAATAGAAATGTTATTTTAGGAAGAGACTTTTTACAAAATAATGGTGTCCGTTTATACTTTGATTTAGGATGTTTGAGTATTGATAACTGTTATGTACCTCTAGAAGAAGATGTACATCTTTCAACGATAGCGAGATTAACTAGACATACTGTGTTAAAACCACAAACTGCCTATAGACTCTTTGCTCAAGCTAAAAGAAACTGCATACGTTCAAATACGAATTATGAATTCAATGGAATAAGCAATTCTTTCTTTGATAATGAACCCGGTTTAACAATTGTTAATTCAGTCGTCAAGACAACGCGTGATAGACAATTTCCCATTTTAATTATAAACAATACGCACAAAACAATAAGGCTTAGACGACACTGTGCCATAGGGCGAATAAAATCGGTAAATGATAATGAAATATGCTCAGTACAAGAAGTTATTAAAAATAATCAGCCGAAATCAGGTTTATCTAAAGATGAAATCTTATCAGATTTACGTGTAGATGAAAATCAAAAAGAAAATATTCTACCGATACTCTTAAAACACAGAACTCTCTTCGCAAGAAATAATTTAGAATTAACACAAACTTCAGCGATAGAATTTACCATAGATACAGGGGATCATCCGCCCATTAAATTAAGGCCGTATCGAACACCATTAAACAATAAGGTATTCATAGATAAAGCCATCAACGAAATGCTAGACGCAAACATAATAAGTCCATCAAGAAGTCCGTGGAGCTTCCCTATTGTTTTAGTAGATAAAAAGAAAAATAACCATGACTCAAACAAAGATAATAAAGACGAGAAAAGGTTTTGCGTTGATTTTAGACAATAAAACAAAATTACAAAACCAATTGCCTATCCATTACCATTAATAGATGATATATTGGTGTTATTAGGTAAAAGTAAATATTTCACCAGTTTAGATTTGATATCGGGATATTGGCAAATACCTATAAAGGAAGAGGACAGAGAAAAAACGGCTTTCGCTTCGGGATTCAGGGGTCTATTTCAATTTAATGTTATGCCCTTCGGTGCCTCCTCTGCCGGTGCTATATTTCAAGAATTGGCTAATAAAGTACTCAAAGGTTGTGAGAGCTTCGCTGTGGCGTATCTAGACGATATTCTAATATTTTCACCTGACTTGAAATCTCATTTATCACACGTAGATACAGTACTACAGAGTCTCAGTAAACATAACCTAAAGCTAAAACTATCAAAATGTCAATTCTTACAAAGAGAGACTAGATACCTAGGCTTCATCATAGATCAAAATGGTATAAGGCCGGATCCGTTAAAGGTAGAAGCGATCCGACAATTCGCTAGGCCAAAGTGCGTGCGCGATGTACGATCCATCTTAGGTGCTGCAGGATTTTATAGGAGATTCTGTCCGTCGTATTCAGAAGTAGTCGAGCCACTCATTAATCTCACGAGAAAGAATGTCCCATTTAAATGGTCAAAACAATGCGAAGATAGTTTCCTACAATTAAAAGACTCATTTACGCAAATCCCTTATCTTTCATACCCTGATCCAAAAAAAGGTTATTTTCTGTATACGGATGCATCTGATAAATGCGTCGGAGCCTGTTTGACTAAAAAATGCGACAGTAACGAGACCGGGGATTATGTGGGCGAAAAGCCGATATTTTTCATATCGCACAGATTAAGCCCCACACAATGCAAATATAGTACCATTGAAAAAGAATGTTACAGCATATTTTACAGTCTAAGTAAATTGCACCATTATTTACACAATGCTGAATTTGTTATAAAGAGTGATCACAAGCCGCTTAAGTAATTATTGGAAAGTCCGATGCAAAACAAGAAAATACAATTATGGGCCTTAAGTATAGCAGGTTACAATTGCAAAATTGAGTATATATCGGGAAAAAAGAATATAATTGCCGACCTTCTAAGCCGACATCCAAAAACCAAAATAAAGAATAATCAATGCGATCAAACAGAACTAGAATTAGATATTAACGATAAACATTTTACGATCAATTCGCAAATAAATAAACAAGACCAAACACGCGAAATTAACGTAATCGACTCTACAAACATTGACCACAAGCAAATAATCGATAATATTATTACCCCGCAGCCAATCCCAGTCGACGACACAGCGTCGAACAATAATATATCAGGGCTTAATATGCAAATAGAACAAGAAAAAGACCCTAATATATCTGAGATTAAAGCGAGATTAAGATTAGGGAAACAGAACAAGAGTGAAGATGATAGATATTTAACGGTTGATGACATACTGTACTACATATCAAACGTAGATGAGGAACCTTCTCTCAGGCTTTTTGTACCTAAACACCTAACTGGTTCAGTTGTCAAGCAATACCATGATGAAAACGGGCATCCTGGGTCTCAAAGGCTTTTTCAGACACTAAAAGAGAAATATTACTGGCCTAAAATGTTCAAAGAATTGAATGATTATGTATCTAAGTGCATTATATGTCAAAGTAAAAATTTAAAAGCAATTAAAGCTCCCATATCGTCAGATACCTCAATACCGCCGTTTCCGTTTTCAGTTGTTTCCATAGATATATGCGGTCCATACCCAACAACGCTTTCCGGAAATAGATATATAATATGTTTCGTGTATCAATTTTCAGGATATATAGAGGCATTTCCGTCGCCGGATAAATCTTCTGATAGAGTAATACACCTGTTAATGAACGAGATTTATTGCCGTCATAGTTGTCCTATAAGAATTATAACTGATAACGGAAAAGAATTCACAAGCACAGCTTTCACTGAAACATTAAAATCAATGAACATTGACCACGTAAAGACGACAATATATCATCCCGCGTCTAATGGCATGAACGAGCGTTCACATGGGACTATGAACAATATACTATCAAAACGGGTTCAAGAAAATGTACAACAATGGGACGTACATTTAAACATGTCTTTAGCGGCAATGAGATTTTGTACATCCGAGACTTCGAAGCACACACCGTTCTTCTTACTTTTTAATAGAGACCCTATTCTTCCAATAGACAACTTGTTAAAGCCTAGACGTAAATATCACGGTGAAGATTATCATAAAATAATATTAGAAGAACAACACAAATCATTTAAAAAGGTATGTGCCCAAATTCAAAAATCGAAACGTAGACAAGCTGATTATGCGAATAAAAATACGAAAGATATTAAATTCGAAATCAATGACCCCGTTTACTACAAAAACTTTCAACGTACAAATAAATTAGACAGTAAATGGAGGCCATATTATCGTATAATCGAACAAAAGTCGCCGTTAACATACGTAATAAAAAATCAGTTAGACAACTCAACTATTAAAGTTCACGCTGATCAAATAAGACACGCAAATATCGATGAATGGCCAGTGGTAAATCAACCGTTAACGCGCCCGATTAGAAAAGCAAATTTAGCCTTTGCGGACGACACATTATCTTCTGATAGCGATTCAAATAACTCAGTACATGGGTTACCTGTAATTACGCAACCTACCCGACAGATTAGAGATAACACGGGTAACGAGGAAAACATTCCGCTTGCGGAATTGCAAAAACATTTACGAAACAAACAATTCGCGGATATACAATCAAGCTCCAACGAATCAGATACGATGCATTACGATAACAATAATTCGCAAAACTCACCTGTACGTAGGTTCGAAACTGATTCATCAGATGATCAGATGCAAATTGACGCGGTAGCGTTAAAACACAAAAAACGAAAACTGACAAAAAAGACTTCACGTTCAAATAACGCCATGAAGAAAGCAATTTTCACGTGCCTTCAGACAATGGCTGAACACATGTAAATGAATGGACTACAAAGCAAAGCGAATAGATGTCGAGACTTCAAGACCCCAGATTTTTGTATATAGAGAAATATGTTTTGAATGTATATGTAGTAAATATGTAAAAAGAGGATTATAGAGGACGGTATCGTCCGATTTTGATAATGTATCGTCATTAGCATTGATTTACGGGTTTAGAATGAAATGAAAATGTCATACTTAGGTATACGGGTGAAATGCCAATTATCCGTGCGAAATAGCAACAAGCTCTGAAGCGTAATAAAACATTTAGGAGATATTTACATAAACTAAGAACCGATTTAAGATTTATTTCAAGTATGAACACGAATACATTTACACCCAGGGTGGGATAAATAAATTGAAAAGTTCAATACCATATGTTAAGATTAGGAAATTGAAGGTTTATATAACTGACAGACATTTGATTAACGGTCCAGGTCAACCTATTGACATATAAGATTGTTATTACGTCAATTATCGTAGTAACGGTACATATTAAAGCGGTCAACCGAAAATCTTATTTGTACAGGCCATATAAAGTTTTAGGTCACACCGAATAATGAAGTTTGAATAATTTATTGTGCAAATATGGTTTCATTTCCCCAATGTAATTCAATTATCGGGAACTTCTGTTGGTATGGTCTTAGCTCTATATAAACAATTAGGCTCGTAGGTCAACGTTACTTCAAACTAATGAAATTTAAATAATTGATTATATAAGTGTGATTCCAATTTCCCAAGATTCGCAGTATTAGGCTTCATATTAACAATGAGGTTTGTCCATAGATAACATCTGGTTATATGATCAAGTATGCTTAATGAAATGAGGTTTTCTGTTCCCAAAGTGATAATTGTGTATATATCTCAATCGGGTACAAACATGACAAAAAGACCACACCTGTCGCAACGGACGGTAAATAACCAATTCGTGTATCGATCTAATCCGATTGACCGACGCTTTATTATCGTAGCAGACTAGTTTATGACAAAGCACTTGACAACGACATTAACCAACACTAGCTTATGCCCTACAGCGCTCAAGTAAACACCATTTAAGGCATAAATAACATTTTAATACAGTTTGTAAATATCCTTAAAAGCAGCGCACTGTATCTTTTATTAGTATCATATAAAAGATACAACTATATTGCTATGATTCATTAAATTTTTGATACTGATCATATATATAGTTTTTTTCCTTTCTTTAAAAGAATAACTACATTAAGACAAGGGACTTTGTTTGTAAATTTTTGTTCTCTAAGTAAATAAAACATAATAACGCGCAATGCATTTTATTGAATTGACCAATGCGTATAATTTAAATAGAACACGATAAATTTGTGTTATGAGAATAGCGTTTCTTTAGAACATTCATTTTATCTCGGTATATTATCACAGGTGTGATAAGTAATCTGAGTGCTTATATAGCAAATTCCATTAATATGTAAATAAAAGGCCCGTTTATCATTTCATGTAATTGACCCTATACGATTTGCTAATGCGATACAAGTTAAGGAGAAAAGCAGCGCTCCTGACATCGTTGGCGTGGTTTGCCTGCAGCAACATGCGTTCATAACGCATTTGAGATCGTGATCAGATCTTAACACCCCGACAAAGAAGAAGAATATGTCATCGACATACAGATATCTTCGACGACGATGTATCCGTCGAGAATCAGATGACGTAACAGACGACTTCAATTAGGATCAAAATTGTCAACATTGATCCAAATTGTGAACCAGCATCAGTACCATACAACGAGTGGACTGTTAATGGACATTTCACGCGTCGTCAAAAATGATTTAAAAAAATACGATGATATGAATGGACTTGATGATATTAGGTGAACATTTTATCGTCTATGAACTTATATATATATATATGTGTGTTACCTTTATTACGTGTACATAAACACTAATTATAATACTACAGTCATGAATGCAGACATTCTCCAGAACTATATATAATACACGTTTGAAGTATTCTAAATCGTGCAACAGCCGAGGACCAACAGCTTCTCCGACCGACCATCATCGTCTTCATTCGGAAGCCGCCGTTTTCAATCGACTGCATGTTACCATCTACAACCAGATGTCACATACTCTCCAACCGGACGTCTCATCTCTTCACCCATACGCCACTTCGCCTCCAGCAAAGATGTAAAAAATGGACACTATTCGTATTGGATTTCCCAAATCAGTGACGCATTCCACGTCATTGTGATTGACATTGACTATTTACATATTCTGACGTTTTATTATTTCAGCAGAAACATTCGTTAAAACTTTCATTAATAATTTGCAGCAAAGATGTAAAAAATGGACACTATTCGTATTGGATTTCCCAAATCAGTGACGCATTCCACGTCATTGTGATTGACATTGACTATTTACATATTCTGACGTTTTATTATTTCAGCAGAAACATTCGTTAAAACTTTCATTAATAATTTGCAGATTTTCATCATATATATGTTTTAGTCACTGATGTTTTCATGTTTGCGTGTTTGATTTTCTACATCGTATGTGTTAATATGTTTTCCTTTACTTCCATACTTACATTCTTAAAGATTTTTCTGTATCCTAAAATACATAAAAATCAAATTGAGAGGATAAGTTGTGTCAAATAATGATGAGAAATTGGGTGAAATATTTGGGTTTTCTTTACGTACGAAATATTGACAAGTATATCAAAAAGATTAAATATTTGGATCTGGTGTATGTTTAACAACAAAGGGGTTACGATGCTGTTAACACAAGCCTTGGGCTGTATTTGCATTATTTATTGGTATCAAAATGCTGATTAGCGGGTGCATACTTGAATAGTGACTTCTCCAGGTTGTAATTCAGCCAATCAGAAATAAAAACGGATAGAACACTGACCAATGGGATTCATAACAGAGTTTCACTGGGAGGATGTTAGAGGGAAACAGGGAGTTAGCGTTTAGACTTGGAGGTGTACGGATCGAGAAAGATACGATCATGTAGCAATCACAACGTATTTGTATAACTGAAAATATTAAGTATGTTAGACATTAAATTGGACTAGAAACTGATACATGGTGTTGTTGAATATTTTATCCTGTATTATGCAGAGAAATTAACATAAATAGAGAGGGACCGACTTGTCCCATGCGCGGCACAAGAAAATGGGAGTTAATGCAAAACTCGTCATCTTGGCAATTCGCGCATGACGAGATATCGAATGATAGGCTACATACCGGTAATTTAAGAGTAATGAACATTGTTAGTAACTATGTGTCGTCTATGAACTATGAACGATTACGTGACAGATTGCTTATATAACGTATAAAAGACGCAGCCTATGTATGTGTGGCAGAATAGCTCAGTTGGCTAATGCGTTTTTACTTCAGGATTCCGGGGTTCACTGGTTCGAGCCCTGATTTGGGCTACTTTTATTTCCTTTTTTAAATTTTATTTTTGATATTTTACCGGAGCTTTTAAAATTTAATGTTTATATTTATCAATATAAAGCATTTAATGACAAACTTCAAAACATGCCAAAATCTGTGAAAAGGCCCCTTTAATAAGATAATGGAAAACCTTCTTTATATCGAGCTTTAATTATAGGGAGCATTTATAATTTTAGCTCGGAGTGCAATTCTGCTTTTCTGATTCACTAAAAAGAGTGTTTTATATCTGGTAAAAAATGTCGAGTAATCTGGAATAGAAGTGCCATTGTCATCGCGATGATCGGTTAAATGACAATTTGGCATCCGACTCTTTAAACATATTAATTTTATTAGATACGTTAGTAAACTAAAATGTAACATGGTGTAACATTAATGGACATATTGATCTTTTATTTCGAGTAGTTAGCACGTTCTTGATTTATTTTCCAAGTATTTGTATTGTGTTGAAATATGCACCAATCATCCAATTCATGCTGATTATCGATGGAATTTTATCCTTTTTTAAACAATCGACCGTTTTTCCGCGATTTTTTTTCTACGCAATAAAAAGTGCTATACCATTAATTGACCAAACAATGTTCCGTGTCTGAGAACCAAATGAACAGAACATAAATGCAAAAAAGCTGAAGAACTCGTCTCTCGCGCGTGGCTTTTGTTGTTCTCTGTTATCGAAGTGCCTCTGTTACCAAAGTATCCGCATACCGGGTGTGAACTCGTTCTCCTAAAAAAAGCTGGATAAGTAACGCTTTCCTCTTACCAAGCGCGTGCACTGCGTAAAGGCTCGCAGGTGTGGACAGTCTCCCGTTGTCTTCAGCTGAGTACTCACGAGGAAGTGACGTTATGCGGCGACGTAAAGCAGATGTGCACGTCTCAACGGAAACGGAAGATGTATCGTGCAATGTAATGCTGTGGTAGGTTATTATTCGTTGTCTTCCGAAACATAGTCCGTAACACCGCTTCCTTTCCGCTCCTTCAGGTAACCATACGTATGTGGCGGTTCATTATGTTGATTCCTTCATTGCAGCTGAACGAGCTATCATTTGAATAACAATTGCTGAAAGATTTGATGAAGATTTGACTATTAATGTGACTTCTAGAGTGTTAACAAGGTTTTACAATAACTATGAGAGGAAAACTGCCCCGCTCCTTGCGGCCTTGCTGGAACCATTTTCAAACTCGACAGATATAATTAGAAACAAAAACATTATGACAAAGTGTCAGGAAGATTTTAAAATAAATGTGAATTCTAGACTGTTAATTAGGTAAATGTGTACGACACACGAAGAACGACAGCCGCCGGACGAGGTACAAAAGACGATCACAAAAACTCACTTTACTTTAATCCACAAATGTTATCAAACTTGAAATGAAATATTTTCCAATTGTATTTTGAAATAGTGTATAAGTTATCAGCCTATGATATATAAATATATATTACATGTTAACATATAATATGAGTCCATATTATAATTTTAATTAAAAAACAACGATACATTGACATTTCAACCCCATGCTCCCACATCGTTTGTTTAATTTAAGCACGATCAAATCGAGATTACTGTGTTTCTCCTGTTGACTTGTCATCTGTAGACACACATCTGAAAGTATAAAATATTCAGGCACTGTCAGTGATATTTAATATTATATAGGATCTGGCACGAGTTGTCATATCATACCATATTTTATTAAACGCGTTCAGGAATTTTGTTAGTAAGCGAGCTTTTGGCGAGCTTACTATCGAATTACCTAGGCGAGTTTAATAAAATATGGTATGATATGACGACGAGTGTCAGATCTTGTTTATCACATGCTTTTAAATGAGCACATTAAATGAATATTTACGCAAACATTATGATAAATCCCGAATGTTTTGTACATTTTGTGACGTCATTTGACGTTGAAACGTCATTTCAGCTAAATAACAAAATGCGATTGGTCAATAAACGAAAACCAAGCCAATGAAAACGCTTAAAAATGTTGTATTACACATGTGTAATAAAAAATAAATATGTAATGGTTATATTACATGAGAAACAGGGTATGGCATGTGATAAATATATACACGCATTTAATTTGAGTTCTTGCTAATCTCAAGATAATTTTTATTTTTGGGGTTTACCAACTTCGTTCTAACTACTACAAACGCGCGACGACAACTGCCTGACACTGCCTTACGCTACTAGAAATTTGTAAATCTACATGAAACATCTCGAGTATGAAATCGTTTCAGTGTTAGATGATGATTAACAACATAAATATAGTAGATTCTAAGTGTCTGATATTATAGCATCTACTAGTAATTTAATTTAATAATTAACAATTTAGCCTCTATGGTAAGTAAATGTGTGGGCCATACCTTCCAATTGTTCCAAATCGAGCAGCTATGACGTCGACCTCGCCACAAACATGGTTCTCCATACAAGGACATGCGTATGGCACCATTCCTTCAGGTCTGCCGGTCTGATTGCTCAGTAGGCATTCTGCTCTCATAAAGATTTAACAGTGTCACACTTTATAGAATCAATCATAAATGTGTACATTGTAAAACAACTCATTCTTGTCACATGTGTGGTGGGTATTTTTATGAAAAGAATATAAAAACGGTAACATATATTTCAAAATGATTTATTAACATTAAATGTTAAACTATATTTACAGCAATTGTAGGATTTTTATTTGTAATTATATGATTGTTCTGAATGATTTTCTGTCTTTGAAATTAACGTGCTCATTTTAAAACAATATGTGTTTAGTACAAAGCAATAACGGTCTTACTCGATTTTTGCTATTCGATTTCAGAGCGGCAATTAATTAGCTATAATTATACGAATTGTTAACCAATTTGCCATCTTGGTGATATGTATATAATTTTTATATAGCATTATACGTACTTTCATTCGAAACTGCCATGGACTGGCATTTCCCAGAGCTCGTATTGTCCCCAACTTCACCATAGTCGCTGACACAGCATTCGTTTTCTTCACACATAGAAGTGTTTGTACACGGTTTTGAATGCATTGCACAGATGCCCACATACCCCTCTATAATTTGACCAAAAACACATAAATACACGTGTGCATGTGTATATCTGTATGCTATGTTTTGTTATTATAAAATACAATATAATTTACATTTTGTGAGTAATTTCGCATTTGTCTCATTTGATAGTGTCCCCTACCGGTTCCACCGGAGGGGACTTATGGTTTGCGCTCTGTGCGTCTGTCTGTGAGTCGTGTCTGTCACACTTTTCTGGATCATGCGATAACTTTAAAAGTTCTTAATATTTGTTCATGAGACTTGCAACATGGATAGTTGGCAATATGGACATTATGCACGTCATTTCATTTTGTTTCTACGTCAAAAATTATGGTTGCTATGGCAACCAAAAAAAATAATCTGAAAATGGTGGAATTTCGGACAATGGTGGAGCCGGTAGGGGACCATATTGCTTTACAATAGCCTTGTTGCTTTATGTGACACAGAGCATGTAATTTTGATTTTATTAGCTCACCTAAGCACGATGTATTTAAGATTCGCTATTGTGATCAGCCTGTTTCCTGCGCCCTGTGTCATGGGGTGTGAGATTTTAGGTATGTGCGGTGTGCATCGTCGATATTTTGCGAGTTACCACGAAAGAAGGAAGCTCAATCTTAATGAAACTTGGTCAGAATGAACACAATATCAATACATAATTCGAAACTAGGTCGTGTGTGTCCAAACACTTGGCTAGTAATTCATTGTTTTGATAAACAAGTGTATCGACTCTTGGAGCAACATGTATGATTCGATCTTCATGAATTATAGAATGTTTAATTGTAACAATGACTAGCCAATATATATATATATCTTGGTTAAGATATAAAGCGGGGGACAAATTACTTCAACAGGTCAAATCTTAGGGAAAGAACACAACATATAACCACTCTAGAAGCCACATTTATGCATCAGTATTTTATCAAAGATTATTTATGTATTTCGCTCAAATCGGTTCACACACTAAGTCATTGAGTAATTATTTTACTTTTCGCGAATCGTCCTCTCTAGCGTGCGAGGTAAAGCCAGCAATTATAATATGAATACGGTGTTACATAGTGAGCAGGCAAAGTGTGTTCTCATGCGACTTAATACATACACATCTATTAAAATTGAAAACATACCAACATAGTTTAACGTTACATATGAACTTTCTTACCGCGTGCTTGTACATTTTGGTCTTCACAATACAGGTCTTTGGCACAAGGACAATGATTGAAATTGAGGCTACGATCGTCGTTTGGAAATACTGTAAACTGATTGCAACCTAAACTCAAGAAATATGTAAAATGGGATATGATTATATCAAGAAGCCGCTCGGTAACTTTAAATCAAATTGGAATTTATGTATCAAAAATAATTTTATGAATAATATACTTGCTTGACATACATTTTGGATACTTTCGGTTTATTTGCTACAACTCGCCCTCATTTTATTTGGGTTAATTAAAATCAACCCAAATTCAAAAACCAGTCTTCCGGAAGTTAGTAAACGGTGTTCATATAGAAATACTATCCTTCGTCAGTTCTTTTCGGTTACCAAGCGCCTTACAGAAGGAAGGTAATTATGGTATGTCAAGCAAGTATATTATTCATATAATTATTTTTTGATACAAAATTTCCGATTTCATTTAATCACTATACTTGCTTGACATACATTTTGGATATCTAAAGATTCCAACGCAATTTGAATGAAGGGTGGGATGAATATGAACTTAATAAGTTCTTACCACTGATTCCAGAAGTATCTTCAGGCCTTCATCACCTGCCTCATTGTGCTTTCAGTTTAATTAAATTTATAACAACTATATGACTTCAAAATATAGTCCCTCAACATTTTCTGTTCTTTCCTAGAACATATTCTTATAGCAATGTACAAAAACAATTCATATCCATAAACATTTCTTTTCCCAACATGAACTCGCTAATATGTAAAACTCAATTTTCTATTCAAAAAAATTAACATTTGCACTCTTTAAATAGAAACGCGTAAAAGTGGACTTTTTTGTCCAATCGGCTGCTTTTATGATACTTTTCATAGAAAGTCCTTTGTACAATGCCCATGACGGGGCTACTGCTCTAGTTGAGTGTCTTTTAACTTGAACATCCATATTCTTTTGTTTATATGCAAATTTAATAGTCTTTACAATCCATCTGGAAATAGTTTGCGACGATACAGGTTTATGAGGTTTCACGTACGAAACAAATAATTTTAACTCTTCTGAATTATTTATGTGTCTCAATTGCTCAGTTCTTCTCAAATATATTGTTAGTGCACGCTTTGGGTCCAACAACTTTGATTCTGGAAATGCAGGAATACAAATATTTAAACTAATATGGCAAATTCGATCCTGCTTACTTAAACCCTTTCTTACTAAAGTTACACCCTTTTTTTGTACAATAACATTTTCTTCTCCAAGTGTAAGAGACTGAAGATCACCACAGCGTCTGAAGGTGGTAATTGCTATTAGAAACACAGTCTTCCACATCACAATTTCAGCGGTGCCTTGTTCATAGGTTCAAAGGGACACTCTTTTAAGACCTGCAAAACAATAGGTAAATTCCATTCAGGTACAATCTTATTTACTGGTGGTCTACTGTTAAAAACCCCTTTAAGCAGTCTAATAATAAATGAATGTTTACCCACTGGTATTTTATCTACAGGTGGTTAAACAGAGGAAAGCATAGACCTATAGCCTGCGATAGTCTTGTATTGTAGACTTGAATGAAACAAATCTGTTAAAAACTGAGCTGTTTCAGTCAAAGATATTGAAAAGGTATCAATTTCCCTTTCTGCACACCAGCTACAGAACTTCCTGAATTAAGCTGAGTAGTCTCTTTTAGTCCCTGACCTCCATGATTGTAACAATAATTTTCTTCTTTCTTAAGAAAACCCTTTTGTTGCAAACTGTTTGTTGATAATAGCCATGCAGTCAGGTTGAGATTTTTTACATTGGGATAAAGGATCCCTTCCTGTGATAATAGATTGTCCTGAACAGGAAGTGCTATTGGTTTTGCTATGAGAATTTCCAGTTACTGAGGAAACCAAAACCTCCTTGGCCAATGTGGTGCGATTAGAATGATCTGACACTGGAATTGTGTCATGTGAGACAGAACTCATGGTATCGGAGGAATAGGTGGAAAAGCGTATGCAAAGATTTGGTCCCATGCGACTGATAATGCGTCTGTTGCATACGCTTGTGGATGGTATGACCACCTGCAAAATAGTGTTGTCTTTTTGTTTTGATTTGTCGCAAAGAGATCTATCAGAGGTTGTCCCCAAAAATATCCTCTCTGCTATCGCTGTATTCAATATCCACTCTGTTGGATAAAGAATACTGCGACTCAATCGAAAGGCTAGGTAATTTTTCTTTCCTGCAATGTGTACTGCCTTCAATTGCATATTGTTGGCAATTGCTAAGTTCCACAAATCCCATGTCTGAGAACATAACTGAATTGACTGTGTTTCCCCTCTGACGATTTATGTATTGTACTACAGTCTGACTGTCTGATCGAATCAAAACATACTGTTGTTTCAACTGGTGTAAGAAATGTTTGACCGCCTGAATTACTGCCTGCATCTCCAAACAATTTATGTGCCACAGCCTCTGATCTTTTGTTTTCTTGCCTTGATCAATCCGATCGTTGAAATGTCCTCCCAATCCCTTCTTTGAAGCATCTGTTACAATTGTGACCCGTGTGCTTATATGGATTAAGGATTTGCCTGCTAAAATGTTGGCTTCTGATAACCACCAGTTCATGTGACATGACACATTGTGATATAACGGAATCTGTTTGTCGAAACTGTCTACTGAAGCTTTCCAATGCTTGAGAACATGCATTGGACTTGGTCTCATGAAATGTCGTGCTTTTGAAACCAGTTGTATACATGATGCAATCAAACCCAACAGATGTAAATAATCCTGAGCCATACTGTTCTGTGTTTGTAACTTCAGAATTGTTTGTTTGATAGCCGTAACCCTGTTTTGTGTGGGATATACTAAACCCTTGTCGAGATGGAGAACAGACCCTATGTATTCTAGACATTGACTTGGAACAAGACTGGATTTTGACTGATTGACCATGAATCCTGGCTCTATTAATATGGTTAGAACTAATGTTCGATCCACAATTAGCCCCTGAAACGTCTGATTGAGAGCAATCCAATCGTCTAGATATGTGGCAAGTCTTATTGGCTGTTGTCTCAAATACGCAGCTATTACTTGAACTACTTTTGTAAAAACTCTTGGGGCTGATGTCACACCAAAGCAAAGTGCTTTGAACTGATAAGCCTGGCCCTGAAAACTGAACCTCAGATAACGGCGATGCTTCGGATGTATTGGAATGTGAAAATAAGCATCTCTTAGGTCTATTGAAATACCAAAGTCTCCTTTCTTTACAAGATTGATTACTGTTGATTATGTGTCCATCTTGAAATGAACCTGCCGGAGATACTTGTTCAGAAGTTTTTAATTGATTACTTGAATTTTTTGCTGAGATCTTTGTCTCTTTGACACCTTTAAATTTCTGTTTCTCTAGTTTGTAGCCATGTTGAGTTATTGACAGAACCCATTTGTCTTGAGTTACAAGTTTCCACTTTGGTAGAAAGTGTTTTAAGCGACCCCCGACAGGTATTTCCGGATTGTACAACATTATACTTACCGAGTCACTTTCGAGCACTGAACCCACTGCCTCGCCCAGCTGGAACTGGTGGCTTTTTGAATGGTTCTCTGGTAGGTCCTTCTGTTCTAGGTCTGCCTTCAAATGGTCTGTGTTGAGTACCTGTTCTTCTTTCAGAACGAAACGAACCTGCTCGAAATGGATCATATGTAGTATATCTGTCAAACCTAGTTCCTTTTGATCTAAATTTCTTTGAATTATTATGATCAAACGGAATCTTTCTCTTCAAAGAAGACTTTTTGTCCAATTCTGGTAACAATTCCTCATTCTTTTGTTTCTATCTTTGCGTTGTTGCAAAATATTTTCAAATTCTATACCAAACACCCCATCATTTGAGAGCGGTAAATTCAAATCAGAATTGTCAATGTAATCTAAAATTCCGGTATCAGCAATAGCTGCTTTACGCCGCACTATATGATGGAATGCTGAACATCGTGCCATCTGATCAAGCGATTTTTGAGACATTGCAAATATGTCTTTGACTGTTTGTACCGCTCTGTCAAGATTTGGTTCACTGTCCTTTAAACTTGTCAATAACTGTCCTAGTGCTTGTTGAGTATACAATAATGATGAATTGCCTATTTTTGCCGCTATCTGTCCTGAATAGGCAGAACGTTCAATTCCTTTGTAAGGTTGAGTGACCAAGGAAGCCCCAGACTTAGAAAATGTAGCCTTCTTTGAACCATGTTTCTTAGCCAATAATGTTTCGATCAATGTATCTAGACTTGGTACATTGAGAAAGTAATCACACTCTTCACTCAATGGAAAAGAATCCTTAATGGATTCTTGAAATGATGACACTTTCTCAGGGTTGCTTGAATGCACAGTTTTATCAAGCAATTCCTTCTGACAAGTATCCAGACCAATACCCTTCTTCTTGTCATATTTTGAATCATCACCAAATAAATCTACCAACACATATTTTGTAGACTGTGACAACGGTTCATCAGTTATATGACTATCTGTTGAAGACTCATCATAAGACAAAACAATCTGTCTTTCATCTTTTCCAACAAGTAAAGACAGTTCATCATCTGTTTGAGGTGAACAGTTTCCACCTGTTACAGTCCTTGTAGTCTGTAGGTGTAGTCATCGTAGGCATTACACACCTGCCAGTTGCAGAGCCACACGAATTACTTTCATTTTCAGAAGTTGCGGACAATAATTTTTCCAACACAGAGGAAAATTTGTCGATTTTCGACTTCAACGAACTAATTCTATTATTAACTTTCTGTTCCAGTGTATCTACTTTTGACTTACGCTTCCTTGTAGATTTAGAGTTCGACGATTCTCCACCCACTGATTCTGCACGGTCCTACTCCATATCACTTCCATGGTTTGAAATATTGGCCACAGCTGCCTGAGCCATTCACTCGATTATGAGAGCCGTGCTTGCGCTTGGGCGCCGAAAGTAAAACTGACGAAGGATAGTATTTATATGAACACCGTTTACTAACTTCCGGTAGACTGGTTTCTGAATTTGGGTTGATTTTAATTAACCCAAAGAAAATGAGGGCGAGTTGTAGCAAATAAACCGAAAGTATCCAAAATGTATGTCAAGCAAGTATAGTGATGAAATGAAATAAGGATATATTTTTTATAATGCGTGTGTACGCATTTTAAATTCCGCAAATACTCAGCCTTCAAAATATTAATTTGTATCGTGTAAACTCAAACATTATGTGGTTAAAAAATAAGAAGTAATTTTATTCGCAAACAACGATCTGATATAACTAATAATATGTTGTTATATAATTGTTGCTGAAGGAATACATTTTCGTATAAATAATCATTATCATTTTACTTTTGAAAACAAATATACCTTTCCCTCTCGAAGATAAATGGTTTGTACTTTAAAAGATTGTAATAAACAGCAAAAATATATATTAATACCAGCCCCTTGTCGACTGGATGGTCTACATTTTCCCTTGAAGAATATCTTAAGAAGCGGAAGCATGTTCTTTGCCCATGGTTGTTCTTCGCCATCAGGTCTCATAAAGCTTACGCAGCATTTGTTCTGAGTGCAGTCATCGTTTGAAGAACATAATTGCGCGTGTGTATATCCCTCATGCTATTTTTTAAGACAGGAAATACGTTTAAGCATGCATCAAATATGTTGTTATATAATATTATTTTAAATAAAACAAATAAATTGGTACCTTTGTTTGACATAAATGCACCATATTTTTATATAGCTATATACAAATAATCGACATTTATGAAATTGCTTTGTCATAGACTTGAATTGATCTCTTGAATGGTTAATAGTAAAGCTAATATAAATACAAATATACGTATATTATTTGTTGTTTGACATTATAAGCGGTAAGAAACAATGCTACATACTCAATTCTTACTTCAGAAACGATGACAGAAAATACAAAAAGATATACTATTTTCATCCACATGTTCAAAATCTATCACACTCAACGTTCAAGTAAAACGTGAAATGAACTGTTTTCAATACAAGCGTTTCCTTAAGAAAAAGTGACACTTGTTTAAGAGGATTTACTGTCTCAACCGGTACAATATATATCATTGAGTTGGCGTCTATTTTTTAATATTATGAGGTCTTCAGTTGTTGTATCATGGACTTAAGTACAAGCATAACATGACAAGTATAATCAACCGCATACATACGCCTCTGTTTATTTCGGATTTGTACCAGCTGTGGAAACTCGATGTCATATATAGTTCCCTGACATTTATATCCTGATGAATGATTCTTAGACGATTTAACGACAATAAAAAAGTACTGCTAAATAAGGAAGACACTGATCGCCGTTATTTAGTAGGTTGTTTTGGAAATGGTAGGTCTAACCAGGTCTGGTAGTCCTCAAAGTTGACACGGGTCACTTGGTCTTGTACATTCTTGAAGAAAATAGCCCCATTACGAGTCCATACACTGAATACTTCGTCAGTCATTTTTTTACACTCATGAAGACCTCCAAATTGAGAGGCGTGAGGTCTTCTCTAATAAATATACCTGATTGGCAGAGAATACGACCTTCCCTGAGCACAGTGTTACGTAGAAGCCCGGACTAAATGCGCACAATGTCATTCTTTCCTTCCGGTCCTTTCTTTAAAATATGGGCGATATCGATTTCGTTGGTGGCTATCTGGAAGTCCAGTTTGGTGTTAAATGTTTTCATCATGTAATTTGTTGTTTCTTCAGCTGTTTCGAATTGCTTGAATTGCTTTCTATCTTCAACTATTTCTTCCATATGTGATATTCCACTGATGCTTATATTGTTACTTCGACTATATTAGTTCGCCTCATTTTCTCCTTTCGGTTTCATTTTTAACTATCAAATCTGTTAGTTTGGAGTTAATTTCTTCTTGATCCGAGAGTTTGTTGTTGAGGTCTGTGATTTCAACTTTCAGCTTATCATTCTTAACCTCGCGTTCAAAGATTCTAGATTCCAGAACTTTTATTTGCTTTGAAAGTGCCTTAACGATTTCATCTTTTATGCCCTATCGTAGATCTTTCATGGTTTCCCTCATTCGTGTATCGTCTTTTTCTAGTGATTGTTTGAGTTTTGTATTTATTTCTTCAATTGACCTGTCAACCGTTGATGCAACATTTGCCAACTTGTGATTAATATCTTTAACTTGAGTTTTAATGTCATTTATTTCGGAGGAAACGTTACAATCTGGTTTCCAATTTGCCTCTTCAACTTTCGACATTTTGGCTCTGCGCGTTGTTTACATTTTAGGTATTTTTTCGTTTTGTGATTGTGATTCTGATTGTTCAACTTCATTGATGCTGCCAGTGGAGCTAATTTCCTTTTTGCGTTTTGTGTCTTCAGTTGACGTCGTTTGAATCGCCTTATTAGTTTTGTACAGTATACTTTGATTTATCCAGCGTGGGTGGCCTTCACATTGAACCGTTACACAGGAGGTAAATGTCTGTGTATAACTCAGGTAACATCAGGTAAAAATCAATATGGCCGCTCCCAATACATTATATTAAAAAAAGTTACCGTGTCATACATGCCTTGATTCGAATCCATGTCAAGCTGTCTTGTCTCTGGTGGTTACATTATTTATCCAGGATTGCACAGAAATAGGAATCACACTGTTGCAAAATGTTTTATGGCATTAATTTAATATTGAATCACTAATTTTTCTTAGCGAAATGTTTTAGCGGGATAACCTTATTAAAGCTCCACATAGTCCAGACATAAAGCGAAATTTAATACGAAATAAACGCTAATCACATGTTAATTGATATGGCTGGAACGTGCGGGTCATTTAAAAATTAAACAACATTAATAAAGGGTTTAAACGGGCGAAAAATAATTGTCTCGGCATGGACGTCGCCATCTTGACTATCACGTGATTTACCTCTCTGCAGTCGCTATATCGATAAAGGATTAGACACAATCTTTAGATAACGTTAAGTCTATATATACACAGTTAAAATAACCAATTTAATAGGTCTGAGCAAGGACATCTCATCATGCCATTTTCCATTGCCTCAGCCGAATACATGAGCATAATTTTATTTTCATAGCCGTTATCATGACGATCCAATAATTAGTAATGGTCGTCAGCATGTTTTTCAAAACTCACTCGAATTGAATCGTTGATGAAAAAATATTGTTTGTTCATGTGGGATGCTGTTATTTGGAATAAAAAAATAAATTATTAAACAATTTCAATAAAATGTTTGTCCTGTTTATCTTTGGTCTAAATCCTGTGAAATTAGAGTTTAACTGAGAGCGTAGTGATTTTAGTTTGATGTTTGACCACATGCTAACGGATTTCTTGAAAAGTAGGCAACTAGGAAGGTAGGGAGTACGTTCACAAAGTCTGTCTTACTTCGGCTCTTAAAGAATACACTCAAACCTGCTCAATCCAATACGTATAATATAAAGAATAGAGAAATACTCACACTCCGCTTTCCTAAGACATGTATACAGTATCTCAGTCGTCGCCTGATCCACAGTCGTCGCTGGAGGCGATTGAACGGTGTTGGTTTTCAACAGTATTTGAGTCAAATCAAGGCGTTACATTAACCTCCTGTTATTGTTTCATGATCATTAGAGAAAACTGCACTTCTTGCATCGGTGGAACGTTTTGCCAATTTTAAAGAGAACGATCAAAACATATTTTTTCGGAAATCACAGAGGGAACCCGGAATGGAACCATAAAAGCAAATATAAATACCAGTCAGTTATTTTATTAAGATAAAAAGTTCATCGCCAATTATCAATAGGCTGTGTCGTATGTCCTATACGTTTGATTTCGCCGTCATGTATGTGGTAATTGCAATTTGTGTGCTACATTAATATGTACATACACGGCGCTCTCATGAACGCTTGAGAATCTCTATCATTCGAGTTGAGTCGTTTGAAGCGTGTCTAATAGACTAGTTTGAAGTCCATACTCATACATGAAGCCGTGCGATTTGAAAGGCAATGTGTGTGTGTGGCATTTTTTAATACTTGATTGGCTTTCAATTCAGGTTATTATTTACAGGATTGTCATAAACCATTGTAGTAAATATATACGAAGATTCGTCGTTTAATAATATTTACGAGTATCAGTGTAATACTAACGTTTTTAAATCAAGCAAAATCAAGTTTAATCATATCGAATTGTGTTACGTTATTCAGGGGCGTAGATAATGGGGAGAAAGGGGAGGCGGCCGCCTCCCCAATATGTCGGCTAGTCGTCGTTATATAAATAAAACGTAAAGTAAAATCCCCAAAAATCGCTGCCCCAAAACCAGTATTTTTGAAATCACGCGCCGTCAGTGCAGAAGCCATGTGTCCCCTCCCCGTCTGCTCCGAGGTTGCCAATAGTGATGTGTCAATATCCCTTGCTAGGTGTCATAAACCAGGGGCCCGGGTAAATGTCATTGCGTTAATTGTTTTTTTTTGTTCTTTTCCATGATTGCACTGTCGGTGTTTTGATTAAGGACATGCTATTCTTTTAATTTAAATTTATCGCTTTAATTCAAAGGTAACTGCCACTTAAAACAATTTTGAGTAAATATACGCGTAAAAAACATTAATTTGATTGAATATATTTTTGTATTGTATTGGTTGTTGTTTGAACAGAACAATACCTTATTTCTTATTTATTATAGTCTTCTGATTTCAGGTGGTAAACATGTCCATCAGTAATACAATATTAGTGTTGTGCATGTAATGTTATTGTTATTATTTCTCATATCACTTGTTAAAATCCGTCATTAAAATACATAAACATTTACTTTATTTTATGTTTTAATTTGCACGAGGTTTTGGAAAGAAAAAAAATACTGTTGAGATTTCTGGGTCGTCGTCTGTGGCATTGGACAAATGATTTTATGACAAACTGAGAATGAGACAAAAATCGAGCATTTATATCAACATGAAAGTTCCCCCAAAACGCACCGTTTAAATTGAAATTGTAATTTTTTTCGGAACCACGGGAGAGGACAACCCTCTCAAACGAACCCTTTTATGTTCCCAAAACAGGAATTGGACCGCCTCCCCAATGTTTGGAGGTTATCAACGCCCCATGTTATTATATCTAGTTATTTAATACTTGAAGAACATAATCGTGGTTTACTTGAACATGTTTTACTTACTAGTAAGTGAAACGCTTTGTTTTATCTGTTGACTAAATCAAGAATTAATAAAAATGCTGTGTAGAAATGAATGATCTAGTCACATTTAACGACAGCATGCAGTAAATGACTCTAATGTCCCGTTTGTTGGACAAGCACATGTGAACACTGTGACATTTAGAACGCGAATTATAAGTCTTAAATTAGCAGGAGATTTAAGTTCAATGCCTCATATGCCGAACGAGTGTTCATGTTCGATTGAAATGTTCTTATGAATATCATTTCGTTATACAGCTTTATAAAATAATAAACATATATAAAGAAGTGTACAACGGTGAGAGAAAACTTTGCATTATGGCAATCAGTATTTTGAAATGTTGAAATCGATGACTTTTTAAATCAGAACTTGATGGATACACTCAATTTATTATTATCATTATAAAATATATTAGTAAACAACTATTGACAGACAGACAGACAGACAGACGGACGAACGGACGGGCGGGTGGGTTCGGGCGGGCGGGCGTGCGGGTGGAAAGTCAGAGAGACAGACAGACAGACAGACAGCCAGGCAGCAACCAGACAGACAGACGAACAGACAGACAATTCATTTACATTTCTACTATTTCAATGAACGTCTTCAACAACACGTAATGATCAAAGCGCTAAAGTCATCGCAGTTTTTCGCTCTTTGAATTTATTTAATATTGCAATCAAATGACACGAATTAAGACTAGTATAACGTAGGCCAATCGAACGGACGCGAAAACTCAATAACCAATTTAAATTTAATTGTATTGTCTACAGTGGTGAGAATTTGCACAAACATCAAGGATTGAAATGGCATTGATTTACCATCTCTCATTATTGTTTACCGGATTCAAACAAACTGCACATAAATTTACGAAGTTAAAGCTTAGTTTAAACAATAAATATCTTTAAAGCAGACATTCGACGTGTAATATAATAGGTTTGCCGTAAGGAAAAAATAGTACGGTAGCTTAGTTTCAGCGTTACAATGACGCTTTATCCATGAGTGTTCCTGTCACTTAGTATGAGTTTAAGAATGAACCACAAAACACTTAAAATAATAAACTTTATCTACGAGCATTCATACCCGTAGCCAGGGGCGGTGCCTTGGGTGCGTTCGCATTTTTTGACGAGCAACAATAATTTGTACGATGAGTTGCACCAAACTTTATTCGACGCAAAAACGTTTCCTCCACTGGCAGTAACCGCTTCTAAATTACAAGTCTTGGTCCCGTCCGTTTTTGAGTCGGCCTATCCTAAGGCCATCATGGAACTAGGCGAGGCATATAGGGATGACTTAAGCTCACCTGCCCTGCTAGAGAAAGAGTTAAGTCGATGGATGTAGCTCTTCTCTTCGGAGTGATCCAAACTCCTCTTGTGCAAGGGCTTTACATGCTTGTGACCGGTGTTTATTTCCTAACTTCCATACCTTGTTGCAGATTACATGCACCTTACCGGTCACAAGTGCAGATAGCACACTAAGGCGTCGGCACAGCGTTCGTCTATGACAAATAGTTGCCTGTCTTCATTGGCGCTTGTAAACATCCACTATGGATTCCAGAACGACTTGCCCATCATATCGCGATTTTCCAGCCTAAATCCTCGCAAAATGGAATTTGCCTTGTTGTTATTAATAGATATTTGTTTTTCTGTAATATGCCAACTTATTTACCTGGCACTCTAATCCGTAAAAAATCGATATTATATGTATACATATATTTTTATATATATATAACTTTTGTCATCGTAAGTAATGTCTGTAAAAGCTATAACTGTAATAGATATCATAATAACTTTTTCGACAATCATCTAAATGGCTAGAAAAACTATTTGATTAACTTGAATAATTACTCCTATAAAAAGAAATTAAATTGTAAATGATTATTAACGGAATGTTATGCCAGCTTCCGAAAATGACTGAAATTAAAGGACACCCTGTCGACTATTGCCGAAGACTATTGAGTCACTGGTTTATCATTTTGCATTATACCACGATATATAACAATAGCACTCTGTGCACAGCATTTTCGACAGACTGTGTTGTCTTTTGTTATATTCCTGTACAACCATTTTCTTATAATCTTAAGGGTTTTTCAGCAAAAAAAAGAAAGAAAATAAGCTATGCTCATGACAGGATAATTTGTGTGTTGTATGACAAGAAAACAAATCATGTCTACAAAGCCATGTAGCTTTTTTGTATTTTAACAACACACTTAATGACATCTGTTCTGCTCAACATACAGAACTTTCCACAATGTTTTTTATTATGTCAAACTTGACACCTATTTTTAAACAGTTGTTATAATGAATTTAAAACGTTATAACATATGATCAGGTGGACGTTTAATGTTCATTAACTGTGACGTATCTTCAGCATAATGGGCAAATAAGTCCATCTTTTTTTTTCAACGTCCTGGTATACATTTTTACGGACTTTGAGACCATAAGGCCAGTAGTTTGTTGTTAAAGGGTCTTTATGAAACCTTAATTGTTATATGTGTCTGAAATTCGTTAAGAAAAAGATAACTAATTTGTTAAAAATAGTTTTAAAAAAGGTCACAAGTTATACCATTTTGATTTCTGTTTAGTATTGATGCAGAAGTTACGTTTAATTTTCGAAATTTGCTAGGGGGAGAACCTCCAAAACCCCCGATTGCAGGAGAGGGAAATACCCTCCCACACCTACCCCCTTCGCCACTTCGTTGCTCAATAACAATCGTTGATGGGAAAATTCGCACCCCCCCCCCTTTTAAAAACCCTGTCTACGGGCCTGGCATTTCATTAAATTATCAGGCAAAGCACATTAAAATAAATTTTTTAATTATTTTTCTACGAACGTACCATCTACTGTATGTATTAGTTGTAAGTTTACGTATTTATTTTCAATACTTTCAAGTGGTCAATACTCTCTTATCATGTGCATTAATTCCGATTTAAGATGCAACACGCACGCTTTTCATGCGTGGATCTTAAAGTGATATCTTGGGCATTTTTCACTGTTGAATTGTGCTGAAAAGAATTAACAGGTCGAAATAGTTAGTTAAAATGTGATAACTGACCAATTATCTACAACTCATCTTGTAACCAGTTGTTAATAAAAAAAATATATATTATATTCGATATTTTACATGACTCACCCAGTCCTCTAAGCCGAAATGATCCGTAAAACAAAATTGTGTCTTTGTGTCGTATGAACGAATCTGCATGAACACTACATTTAGACTTACATCGTACATCGAATAATTTCTGTCGTCAGTTGTCAAAATGAAAGTACGGTTGATATTCAAATGCATTTTTTTCTATTTCCGTGATATTGTTTTAGTATGGTGATGCTGGATTAACAAATATAAGAGCATATGAAGTGAAACACCAAAAATAAACAAGGGTTGCGATAGACACATATACACATAGCGTTTACTGTTAGACGCCCATAATAACACTTTTATAGACGACAGCAACAATTTCGCGCTTTTATTAAAACACGGGTTTCACAAGTCGTACATGTATAGTGAATGATGTACCCTGTAGATGCGTACGATGGGACTTGAAGACGCATACATCATCACGTAGCAATAAAAAAATGTTTCATCAGCTATATAAATAGGCATGATGCAATATACATGTTCTTGAAATAAATTCTTACCCCGTCAAGTTTTAAAAGGTTATTGTGTTCACAATTTAATCGGCATAACGTTTCAATTGCTCACCGTTTGCTTTTAACGTTCATAAGTAACTATTGTTTACAGCTAAAACAGAGGGGGTAATAACGTGATTATCAAGATGGCGACGTCCATGCCGATTCCGGTATTTTTCCCGTTTTATACTCTTTATTACTTGTATTATTTTTTTAATTCCGCTCACTTTCCAGCCATATTAGCAAGAAAGTAACTGGCGTTTTTTTTCATAGCAATATTCGCTCTATATCTCGACTTTACTCGGTGCGAAATTTCTTAGCGGGATAACCTAATTAGGGCTCCACTAAGAACATTTGCGGGGAGTAAAGTCGAGATATAAAGCGAATTTAAATACGAAATTAACGCTAATCACTTTTTTACTGATATGGCTGGAAAGTGAGCGTTGTTTAAAAATTAAACAAGAGTAATAAAGGGTATAAAACGGCGAAAAATAACTGTCTCTGCGTGGACGTCGCCATCTTGACTATCACGTGATTACCTCCGCTGTAAAAGGTGAAATGATGATGCCCGACATAGTTTTTAAAGTTTGTAAGCACGATTTGTCAAATATTTACGAATTTATATACACCGTGTAAAATACTTATTATACAAATATTTCAATATAAATTAAAATAAATGTTAAGAAGAACATGTGTCGAAAAATGCTAAATAAGCCAGATATTTTAAGCGAGATTACACGATTTTGTCAAATATTAATGCATTTATATAAAATGTGTAACAACTTTTTTACATATATATTTCAATATAAAATTAAATATAAGTTCAGAAGAACAGTGCAAATAAGCCAGATATTTAATTTTGAAATCAAAAACGGCTGTACAGGCGAATTCGCCAGCATGTATCATGCATGTACGATGTGAGTCTAAACTTAGTTTAACGGTTCATTTTAAAATTCCTACATCTATATATATTCATACGACACACGAACACCAACTCTGGTCCTAATAAACAGACGAATGCTTCGGTTATCGTAGGAAAATATGTTCGTCACAATCGGCTCGGGGCGCTAATTTGTCTTTGCTGCATTTTATGAAATTCGTATTTATTGTATATTTTTTCTTGCCTATTTCGTGTTATTGTAATATATTTTTATCAATAAACTACAATTTACCACATATAAAAATCGTATAATCTCGCTTTAATTCTGAAATCGAAAATGTCTGTACAGTCGAATACGCCAGTATGTATATCATGCATGCACGATGTGAATCTAAATTTAGTTTTACGGATCACTTTAATTTCCTGCAACGATATATATTCATACGACACACGAACACTTACTCCGATCCTAATAAAAAGACGAAAGCTTCGGTTATTGTAGGAAAATATGTACGAAATATCTTCGTCAAAATTGGCTCGGTGCGCTAATTTGTCTTTGTTGCATTTTATGAAATTCGTCTTCAATGTATAATTTTTCTTGCCTATTTTGTGTTATTGTAACATATTTTTATCAATATATTACAATTTTACACATATCAAAATCTTGCATACCCACTTGAATGTATTGTTTTAGTTACCGATCTATATAACGCAAATGGTAAAACTGAAATTAACATGTTAATCTATATATGCGGTTAACCCTTAAATCATTTACCGACGTCAATCGAAAATAATAGTCGCAAGTTAACCCCGTCCTCATAAGAATTCTGGTAACCGATGGGACGGTGTACATCGCAGTTTTGCGACTAAAAAGTTAAATGAAAATTTCTCGTGACGCATCTGTGTGAGTACACATTATTGTGTAACATGGCTTGATTATCCGATGCGCACGTCATGATATCTCATATCAGTGGATTATATGGAACGCCATAACTGACTTTATATGAGTACTGTCGCTGTTTGGAGTACATTCATCATTAGTTTCGGTGGGATAAGCTTCATGCCGTGTGCAATCTTCTTAACGTTCTTTACATTCGTTATTATGTGCAGTACTTACAGCATTACGTGCAGTAGTTACATCATTATGTTCTGTCAAAACTTAATTGCGTTCGGTACATTCGTCAATATGTGTAGTAGTTACAGCATTACTTGCAGTAGTTACAGTATAACGTTCCGTGGACAAAGTTTTATTTTGTGTGCAAACTTCCTTCTTTTCTGTGCAAAGTTCTTGGCGTTGTGTTCATTCATCAAGAGCGGTAGTTACAATATTACGCGCAGTAGCAGCTTCACTGTTTGCTTCGAATTTTCATAATGTTCAGTACATTCGTTATCATGTGCAGTAGCTACAGAATTATGTTCTCTCCAAATGTCTTTATGTTGGGTACATTCAACATTTTGTGCAGTAATTACATCATTTCGTGCTGTGCAAACGTCTCTACGTTGAGTGCGTTCGTCATTATGTGCGGTTGTTACAGCATTACGTGCGGTAGTTATAGCATTGTAATGTCAAAATGACTACGTTCGGTACATTTATCTTTATGCGCAGTAGAAACAGCATAACGTGTATTACTATCAACATTATGGTGTGAACAAATGCCTTTACTTTCGGTACATTTATCATTATGTGCTATTGTTACAGCATTAAGTGCGGTAGTAAAAAAATTATGTTTTGTCCAAATAGTTTTACGTTCGGTACAGTTATCATTATACGCAGTAGTAACAGCATTGTGCGCAGTAGTAACAACATTATGTTCTATCCACATAAATTAACGTTCGGTACATTTATCGTTGTGTGCTTTAGTTATATGATTACGCGTTGTGGTTTTAAAGTTTCGGGCTGTGCAAATTCCATTGTATTCAGTACTTTCGCCAATACGCGTACTGGTTACATCGTTACGTTTGATAGAAACGATCTTGTGCTTGGTAGTTACGCCTTTTCGTTCGTCGGATAGATCGTTCTAAGAGCATTTATTGACGTCGCACTGAAGTGCGGCGACTAGTACGTAATACTGTTTTAGATGGTCGCTTTAGCGACCGTCTAAAGTGCTTGATGTGAAATTCAGGTCGATACGGCCAAGGTATGATTAACCCAATACCCGCTTGCGTATCCGCGCAAGAAAGAGTTGTATAATTTTTGCAAGAGGTTTGAGTTCTCCAATTATGTGTATTCACAAATGGAAACATTATATTAATATCGTGTTACATTCAATATTTTCGAACGGTGTTTAATAGAAAAGAATCAATAAACAATTATCGTATTGTACGTGTCGCGGAGGAGATTGTTTATGAATGATTAAAATAGTCCACTTTCTGCTGCGTCTGCGTGACGTAGTATTTTCGCTCAGCTCATTCATAACTCTGCGGCTGGCGATAAACAAATGTGAGTCCGGCTTCTTTATATTCACAGGTCTCAATTAATAATACGTTGACCACGAGTTCAACAATTATTACAGGGATACGATAGACAACATAAAAAATGTTTCATTATCGCTGAAACTGTTAAAAAACATTTAAATATAACACGAATATTCTCTAAAAAATGTAGTCTTGCTGTTTTGAAATAAGGTTTGGAATTTTGGTTTCTAAATAACTTAATTCAAAACCAAAAGTTTAATTATAGTGTTTTTTACCTGTTAGTCGCATATTTACCGCATTATAATGTGTGTTATAATAGGCAAACCGTACATTAGTAAAATTCAATCTGCTTCTCACATAGAAGGAATGGGTCAATTGGGTGCTGCGTTATCTTTGCTTACTTCAGTTAGAGAATAAAAGTCATAGTCGCATGGTATTTGCGTTTAGCGTCATATTTGGTCACGTGGTTCTTTTTTCGCGGGTGTTTTGGCATTCATGATATGAGGCTATTAATAGATGCGCCTGTCGATAAACAAAGGAAAGTTTACGGGTTATAACAACGCAATAGGTTAC
Source organism: Dreissena polymorpha (assembly GCF_020536995.1). NCBI lineage: Eukaryota > Metazoa > Mollusca > Bivalvia > Myida > Dreissenidae > Dreissena > Dreissena polymorpha. The sequence continues at coordinate 129,115,092 of NC_068355.1, read as the reverse complement.
GCTCTCACATACAACTCAATGACGTAGTACAGGTCGTAAATTGAGAGATTCGGGAAAAAGTTGACGCTTATTTATATTCTCAATTTATAAAACGTTGAACATAAGTTAAACAATAACTTCAGCGATACGATAGACAAAAACAAAAAAAATGTTTCATAATCGCTAAACCCGAATATAACAAACAATTTATAATAATAATACGAATGACCTGTTTCATAACCTCGTTCATGCTACTACAGCGGGTATTTCTAAAAACGTTCTTTGGTTCTGAACAGATAGCGGCGATCTTTTGTATTTACGGGTGCTAGCAACGCAAAAGTAGAAGGTTGGTAGAAGGTTTAGCTTGTTTATATTCACAGTTCTCAATACATAGACAGTTGGATATGAGTTCATCAATTACTACAGGCATACTAAAAGCAACCTCGAAAATGCTTTATAATCGCTAAAACCGAAAACAACTAAATATATTATATTAAATATATTTATAACAATAAATGTCTTTTAGAAATGTAGTCGGCGTATACGCTGACTTTGAAATAAAGTTAGCAATTTTCTTTTCTAAATAATTAAATACAATTAAACAAAAGTTAAACTATTGTGTTGTGTTTTTCACTTGTAAGCTGCATATTCACCGCATGAAATGTGTGTTAGCATTTCAAACCACACATTAGTGTGAGTAAATAAAAAATATACTACGGGAGAGCACTTCATATGTGTCCTCATATGCCTTGTTATGAGTATCTTTCTTCACTATCGAAATATATCGTATGTTTATATTTGATTTAATTGCAGTTTTCTTTCAACACATTTAAATCACACGTCAATAGCGCCGTCATGCGAAAATGGGTCTTATGCGTTTCGGCAAGCGTTTGTTAAACCCAACATGTGCTTTTGCGCAGTCAGGCCATAGGCGATGCTGTTCGCTTTAAAATCACTCAATATGGTATGTTTTTCCTTACCAGAAGGAGGGATAGCTGAGTGGGCTATTTATATGATGGGCGCATATGGATTAAGACCCATTTTCGCATGACGAGGGTCATTACAATATAAAGAAGTTAAACTCCAGCTGCTGGAGCAGTATTGAATTTTCATTAAAAACAATTAGTTGGTTCTTTATTTAAGGCAAGTGACCGATTGCCCAAACAGTACAAAACAGCACAATACAGAACAATACAAACCAACATAAACACAAAATATGAATAAAGCTGGGGTCACCGCCTTGGAACGGTCAATGCAAAGCATTGGGGGTTTAAACCTGGTTATAGAGCGCTCAACCTCACACTTGGCCCAGCAATATTCATAATACATTTAAGTGTAAATAAAATTTAACGTCATAGCATTGTAATTCAAATTAAACAATAATAAAAGGGAATTAAAACGCATTCAATTTAATTACTCAATTGCATCGAAGATACAAGAGTAACAGAATTACAACTTTTTGACGAACGATCAAATAAAACTATTAACAATGGTCAACTACATTCCTTCTTTATAGAAAAGATTTGAGAATATAGAATCATAGAGTTAATATCTCAGATAACCATCGCGCAAATACAGGAAGAAGCAGAAATAATGGGTGTACAAATTCCATATTACATAGCTTGGTTGTTTATGTGACTGCTAAACAAATTAAAAATAATTAAATCAAACAAGAAACGCCTATCAGAGAGAAAATATAAATAAAATGGAACATTATAAAGCCAATGACCTATGCACGTAGATTACAACTGGTAAAGTCGGTCGTATGACGTCACAAAAATCCATAATGACATGAACAAATTCCAAGGTTTAGGTGATTTAATATTAAGGAGCAAATGAATAAAAATGGTAATTCCATTAAAGCGACATTATTGGAATCAAACAGTATATAGGTGTTTTGACAACTGAAGACAGAAATGATTTGATGTACGATTTGAGTCTAAATGTAGTTTACATGCAGATTTGTTCATACGACACAATGACACAATTTTATTCAACAGTGAAAAATGCCTATAATGTAGTATTCATGCAGATTTGTTCATACGACACAATGACACAATTTTATTCAACAGTGAAAAATGCCTATAATATCACTAATTATTCCAAATTTTAAGGGAAGAAAGATATAGTGAATCGAAAACCATCAAACACGTGTTTTTTAGTACATAAGCATCGTATCCTTTTGATAAAAACAAGTTAATTAAATTGAAAAGTTTAATATGAACATTTGGTTTAACATATTTTAATTTGCGGACACGCTTCAAAACATCTCTGTAAAATGGTGGATGGGAGATTCCATTATTTAAATGCCATTTTAAAGAAACATTATATTTTGAAATTAAATCACCATACTTAGAGTAAAATCTAGCAAATTTATTTCTTAGGTTATGATACAAAAAGCCTTGTTTTAGCAATTGTTTAGTTAATATTAGATTACGATCATTTAAATCTTTAATACACGAACATGCTCTGGCATAACGTCTCATTGCGAATTGAAAATGCCACATTTAAGAACAATGCTTTTTGATACAAAATTGAATTCAAAGTAGCAAACTTGTTAATAATGGCAGCCTATCCACACATTAAGGAATGATTTCTAGACGTGCTGACCAAGTACGGCAAACATTGTGGTATGATAATTTAACGATTTTCTCTTATCGTGACACTATACTATTTCGCTAATGATTGTTTTCTCATCTTGGAGGCGAAAGTGATATTCTGCGAGATGGATTGTAACGCGTAATTGTAACAGGGCCACAATTTGTGTCGTTTGAGCATACAGAGAGAAGTCCGGAATTTCTTACACTGAACAGTGCTACATCCTTTGAATTGAGCACATACGCAGTGATGTAGCAAAACTTCAGAGGTTGTATCTCGAATCATCTTATTAAATATTCGAAAATATTCATGCGTGTCTGTTGGCGTTATGTAAAAGTCACTAAGATGAAAACTGAAACAGCTACGCCTAAAAGCGCATTAGTGCTCTATACCTATGTTTATGTTAGCGTTGTTGACACCGTGTGACCTGCTCGGGTAACAAGTAAAGCATAAACACTAATGTATATATACTTTTATTCCTCCATATTCAAGATACGAAGATTATTGTATATTTTGAATTTGTATATGGTGTCAAAAATCAAAAGTTTTGTACACGGAAATTTCATTATGAATTTATATTCTTGGTGAGATAGTAATTTGATATTAGAAAAATCTTCCTTTAATATGATGGTGACTGCAAATTTTCTTTATATTAAGTTCTCATAACCATTTTCATCATACTTTCTATGAATTCAGAACTTCCAAAAAGCATGTTGTTTTTATTTTGTCTTAGTTATTTCTATGAAATAATAAGGATGATAAAAAGTGCACACAAAATTCGACCCGTGCGCTATGACACACACTTTATAAAGTTGAATGGCGTGTGTTCATTTTAAACTTGCGATTGATTTTCAAAAATGAATTGCGTGTTAAATTATGCAATAGCGAACATCTTCAGTGCCTTCAGCGCTTTGATTTCGCTTATGGGAGGAGAAGTTATTTTACGGATCAATGTATATATTTTTGATGTCACCTTGCATAGTGGTGATTTTTGTGTGTAAATTAGTGTAAATAAGTACTGCATTTGTGCCTATTACATTTACTACAACATTTATTGCCAATAATGCAAAGCTAATTGTTTTAGTTAATCACTGATCACATGGACTGGGCAATAATAAAAGATCACAGGGACTGGGTAAATACGCGAACCGGTGAAACTTTCTGGTTTTGTATACAAACAAAACTTCTTTGTTCCATTATCCTAGCAACCACCTAGTTACTAATAAAGGCGCTATAGAGCGCGAAGCGCGACACGTATTATTAATTGTAATAATGAGTCTTGATAAAGGAAGCAGCCGCTTATCAATGAGGAGCACCATCACCAAATGATGTAACTACTGAACGTAATGATGAAACTACTGCACATAATGACGAATTATTGAACGTGTAGACGTTTGCACAGCAAGTAATGATGAAACCACTGCACATAATGTTGAATGTACGTAACATAAAGAGGTTTGCACAAAACAAAATGATGTGACGACTGCACGTGATGATGTAACCACAGCATGTAATGACGAATTTAACGAACGTAAAGAAGCTAGCACAGAACTTAATACTGTAACTACTGCGCGTAATGCTGTGACTACAGCCCATACTGACGAATGAACCGAACGTAAAGAAGATATCACAGCACGTAATGATATTGCAACAGTGCGTAATAATGTCACTACATCACATAATGTCGAATGTACAGAACGTCAAGAAGTTTGGACAGAACATAATGTTGTTACTACTTCGCGTAATGCTTTAACTACTGCATATAATGACGAATGTACCGAACGTAAAGAAAATTGCACAAAGCATAATGTATATTCCACTGAAAATAATGATTAATGTACTGCAAACAACGACAACAGTCATATGAAGTCAGTAATGGCGTTCCATAGGAGTATCTGTTGCCCCATGTGACGTTTAGGCGATTATGCGTAGAATTATGTACAGAGTGATATTTTAAAGTAGGGAATACTGACACATGTATAGAGATACCTTGATTATTTTGACAACCGCACTTATCTTTTACATTTTCAACTTTAATCGCCAGCTGAAAAATTCAATCGCCATCGGCGACTTTGGCATTCGGAAACGCTAATAAAATCATAACTTTGAAATTAAGTTAGAATAATTTCGTTTATAAATAATTACATTAAAACCAGGTTAACATTGATGTTTTTTGTCACTTTTTTCGCATATTCACACCATGAAATGTGTGTTATTAGTTTAAGCAAATATGGATAAATTATTTCCGATTGTCACAAATTTTCTCAATCAACCTATCGTTATGAAACAATAATGAAATAGACTTTATATGTATATTGTTTTGGTTTACATTATGAAATAATGGTTCTATTGATCATCTTTGTAAACAGTATTGGTTTTGCCTTTTTTCCTCCAATGATCTGATAAGGACTCGACTGTTATTAAGGTTGCTAATGAATAGCCTCAGCTGTAGTGATGCAAGCGTGTATGTGTGTATTTCAGAGTTCATTTACAGGCCCCACTGCGTCGCTGAGTTACGCGATTCAAACGTAACACGCAGTGGAACATTGTCATGATTAAATCAAAGCGCTGAAGGCACTGAAGTTGTTCGCTTTTGCATAATTTAAGACGCAATTCATTTTTCAAACTTAATCGCAAGTTTGAAATGAACACACGCCATTCACATTTATGAAGAGTGTGTCATAACGCACTGGTCGAGCTTTGTGTGCACTTTTTATCATCCTATTTATTTCATAGAGATAACGTAGACACAATAAAAACGACATGGCCTTTTTCAATGCGGTGAATCACGCGGTCAGAATTGAGAAAACATGGCCGCCGATGCCTCGCTTAGATGGAAAAATTGAGTGTTCAAACAGGTACATCTTCCTATTTACTTACTTGTTTTTAATCGGATAACGCCTATCATAGGGTCAGCCGGACGCGGTTTCATCGAGTATCAACCGTTTCCCTCTGGTTGGTCTGAGTGTGGAGATTACTCATGGAATATTTAGCGATTTCCTGAACCGTCAATTGCTGTTGTACACGGACTAACAATAATATAACTGTTTTCACACTAATGAGCACTGTTTAAGTACCAGTTGTTTATGCGGACGCATTGTAACTGGCAAAAAAATGGATACATCGATTTCTAATTGCGTTATTTTCAAGGTAAAGTTGAGTTTCGATTGGTTTTGACGATTGCTGTTGAGTACGCACATGGCTGTTATACACGGACAACTTCTAGAACAACTGTTGTTGAGCACGCACATGTCAAGAAATACCGTTTACTCGACCGAATAAGTCTAAAACAACGTCGCATTGGCATGTTCTGGTACATGTAGCGATAAATATCTAATGTATCCAGCAAAACACATATTTAAGTTGAAAATTGCAATGTTTCTTTTAGTGGAAATATTATGACAATTTTTTTTTCATAACCTGCAAAACAAAACGAAACGCACAAAACAATTTTCATGTATGCTAAACATATAATCAACATATATAATTATGAAACTAACACATTTCCAATAAAATAGTTCAGTATTAAAACTATCAAAATATTTTTAACTGTTTTCACAGAGTCAGAAGCTCAGGAATAATACAATACTGCTCGCATAGGCACCAGAAACAGTATTGAAAGGGCCTTCGGGGTTTGGAAGAGAACCTTTCATGTCCTTCATGGTCAGGTATGTAAGGAAATTGTTTATATTATTAATGATAAAATCTATTAAAGATTATAAAAAATGTATTTAATCAACACAGATGGTTAATATAAATTGACATTATCATATATTTCTAGGCATATCAAGTCTAAGAGTTGGAAAAAAATTATAAATAACTTAACATTATTTTTGCATGCCATAGACACACTTCAGTTCTTAAATTCAACTTACTTATAGACGGAAAAATATGCTGAATATTCTAAATATGAATAAATGCCACTCATTTTGACATCTTGAACAAGTCAATGTAACAGCATTTTACACAACTGTCTAGTATTACTGTGAAGTACTGATACATTACTGAATGCCAGCTAAAACAATTTAAACATTTTTAGATACGTATTTGTGTATTTGTTATAGCTCATAAGAAAGACATAAGATATTAGTTAATTGTTACACTCGGGACAAAAAGAAGTTGTTACCATTTACTCTGCATCAAACATTGGGGTCAAATTTGACATTATTTTTAACAATGACTTTTGATGTAACATTATTTGTCAATGTTATTCCTCAAACTTCTTTTTATAACAGATTAGAATGAAGCCTGCCAATGTCACCCGCACCATCATTGTCTGTGCTGTTCTTCGGTTGATGTGGGGGGAACCATCAGTTGATCCGGAACCTTTAGAAGAGGTTGCCAAGGGATATATGTTTCAGGCTGTATCGGATGGGAAAAGAGTAAGAGATACCATTGTCGCAAATTACTTTACTTAGGAAATTAACAGATTAAATATAAATGTTTTCATTATATTTGTGCTTGTATATCTCTGAGTCATACACTGATAGTTTGGTTCCTTGTTTGTTTATGTGGGTTTTCCAGCATTTGAACAACCATTCAACAAGTGAACAAAATATAATATTTCAATGCCTATATAATATTTTTGAAACAATGTTTAGGTAATAACCCCATTTGTGCTCACTCATTTTTTGTATTTGTGTTATGAGAATACCAGTCAGTACTATGATTATTTCGTGAACTTTTCTTGTTTGTCTGCCAAGCTGTTCTGTTTGGCATAGTACAACATCTGCATCTCGCTCAGTGACCTGTGTATTTTTAAATATTTTTGTTTTTATAGGTTAACTCTATTTACTACTTACAAAAATGATGAGCATTGTTCTGAATGATTTTGATCATTGATAGCCATCAGTTATTACGGTTATTGTTAAACAATGATATTATTCTATTGGTTCAGTATGTCCGTTTCATTGTTAGTAAATAATTTCAATTTAAAGAATATGACATTGTCATTTTATAGTTTAAAGTTGAATTGTTAGCTTATATAAATGAAACTAGTTCCACGAATCGTTTTATACATACACATATACATACTTAGTCTGAGACTCTTTCATGTTACATTGTTGCAACTTGGGTGTTCATCTGTATCTGCTGATGCACATCTTGCCTGTCTCTCGGATGAACATACATTATAAAACACTGTTATAGATCTCGTATGTTAAAATCATATTATTTGTTTCATTGAGTCAACTTTGTTAAAGCAAGAGATATTTAAAAGTTTTTATTTGTTTTACACATGCTGTATAGTAGAGATATAATATTGGAAACTGATTCTTACACTGTTTAAATCGTCAATAATCGAAGTTTAGTCTAAACATAATAAAATATAACCACTTTGGCCCCCGCCAGAGGGGCGGATATGCACAAGGAATGAGCCCATTGTGTTAATTCAGTATGTAATCACACCTCTGGCGGGGGCTAAAGTGTTATATTGCCAAATCTTGACAAATGTATGAACAGTTAAACCAATACAATTTTCTGATTGTTACCACAATAACAGCTCGATCAGATAATGGCTTCAGACTGTATGGCAGACTTGTTTAACAACGGTAATTTCAAACATTACTTTTTAACCATTTGTTTCGTAGATAAAATAATTGTAACCCACTCTTGATTTTCCAAACGATGGCAGCTTCCAAGTCCATATTAAACCATCTTGCTATTTTGACTATAAATGTCGTGTCCAAAACATATTTGATACGTATTATACGTTATTCAATATATGATATGGCTTATTTTCAGTACTTATTCTTAATTTAATAGCTTTTTTAGCAAAGTACTACATAAATACTTACCTGCGGTCACGCTGACCTAAACTTTGTATTGCCACTGTAATGAAGTTATAGGATCAAAGCTTATTGATGATTGTTGTTGAAAACTAGTTACCTTGTGAATTGAAATGCGTCTGAGTTGGTGTCTGAAGCTATAGGGTTGTATGCCCGCTTCGAGGTTATATGTACAGTCTGTCCTCTATCTGGCTCATGTAAAACGAGTACTGAAAAGAGACCAATTCAACACAATCATTTCAATAAAAATATTCTTTATAATACTAACCTGGGACGAAAAATGGTACTAATCTACATCATCAAATGTGTTAAGTATATTCACACGAAAAACTATACTTTTTACAAAAATTCTTGATGAATTAATCAGTGAATGCTTAAAACACAGTACACAATATGTAGGAAATAAAATGTTTTTACCAAGTTGTTTAAATACATGCCCAATCCCAAATCATATTGTTTCTTTATGTTCTGGTCACAAACTGTATAGTAATCGAGTAAAATGTTATCCTGTCTTTATATGTACATGTCCCTTTAGCATGAAAAAATTCTTTGAAAACAATTGAACATGCACTTGAAGGACAATATCATGAAGGGATTTCTTCAAGCAAAAAACAGCAATCCAAAACATATATTAATAAAACTGTCTGGAGGAAAAGCAACATTTTCAAAAACTCGCAAGCCATTACAAAAGGCTAGCAATAAAATTCCTATTGAAAATAAAATTTTGATGATCCATATAGCCAATGTCGTATACGAATTAACATGTTCAGTGCCTTTACATAAGATATGTATCGCTACATGCACCAGAACATGCCAATGCGACGTTGTTTTAGACTTATTCGGCGGAGAAAACGGTATTTCTTGACATGTGCGTGCTCAACAACAGTTGTTCTAAAAGTTGTCCGTGTATAACAGCCATGTGCGTGTTCAACAGCAATCGTCAAAACCAATCGAAACTCAACTTTACCTTGAAAATAACGCCATTAGCAATCGATGTATCCATTTTTTGCCAGTTACAATGCGTCCATATGAACAACTGGTACTTAAGCATTGCTAATTAGTGTGAAAACAGTTATATTATTGTTAGTCCGTGTACATCAGCAATTGACGGTTGAGGAAATCGCTAAATATTCCATGAGTAATCTCCACACTCAGACCAACCAGAGGGAATCGGTTGATACTCGATGAAACCGCGTCCGGCTGACCCTACGATAGGCGTCATCCGATTAATTACAAGTAAGTTATAAGGAAGATGTACCTGTTTAAACACTCACATTTTCCATCTAAGCGAGGCATCGGCGGCCATGTTTTCTCCATTCTGACCACGTGATTCCCCGCATTGTTTTTTGGACGTCCTGAAAGCATGGAAAGTATGATGAAAATGGTAGTGAGAACTTAACATAAAGACAATTTGCAATCACTATCATATTAAATGAATATTGTTTAAATATCGAATACCTATCTAACTAAGAATATAATTTCATGATGAAAATTCACTTTACAAAACTATTGATTTTTGACACCATATACAAATTCAAAATATACAAGAAGATCATTGATGAAAATAAATAATAAATAAATCTGCGAGCAATACTTTTTACTCACGAATTAGGTAGTCAAGACAGCCCTGTTGACCCGTACATTGTTGTTTATGCATTACTTGTAACCCTAGCAGTTCACACGGTGTCAACAACCTTTACCTATACATGGGTATAGAGCATTAATGCGCTTTTTCGGCGTATTTGTTTTACTCAGCTTTTCATCTTAAAGTAACATTACTATTCAAAATCAACGAAAATTTCGTACAATTGTTCGTAAAATAAACTTACCCAATTAAAAATCAGTGTTCCTTATGGCAATTGCCGAAATTTCAATGTCAGATGTGGTCTGATAAAATAGATGTTTGTAGATACAAAATGCTGGATAACATTCGTAAAAGTGTCAGCAAAATTAAATCTTACAGTGTCAAACTCCAATATCACTCAGATAAACTGGCGACAGCTCTGTGCGATTCAGACGCGGATCTTACGAAAAAAGTGTTGGAAGAGGTTGGCAAATTGTGCGATAGTGCTATTGATCTTGTCGTCGATCTTCAGTCTCTAAAACATAGACTTAAAGCGTATGAAAGACTAAAAGTACAAAAAACCTTAACAGGATATGGTTTAAGTACTATTTGAACAACAAATAAAATTGCAAGGAGAATTTTTTAAACGCCAAAGTGAGACAAAACACGTGAAAAGTGCAGCAAATGTAAAATAACCAAAATTGGAAATTAACACTTTCAATGGTAACAAAACAAAATGTATTTAGTTTCGGGACTCCTCTCAATGTGCTATTCACGACAACTCAACAATTTCAGAAGTGGACAAGTTTAACTATCTGAAAAGCAAGTTATCTGGGGAAGCAAAACGGTCGATAGAGGGATTGTCTTTGACAAATGACAACTTCAGTGTAGCCGTTGACATTCTTGTAAAACGGTTTGGCAATCACAAGAAATTACTGAAGCGCACTATAACAAACTGATAAGCCTCCCCAAGGCAACAACAAAATTGAGTAGTGTTCGTTATCTCTTGGATTGCATAGAGCGACATTTGAGAAGTTTGGAGGCACTGAAACAAAATATGTCAAAATGTTTTTGTCTCCATTATTCGGTCAAAACTACCAGAGGAAGTTTAAGTTAACTGGAATGAAAACACAGTTTAGATAAGATGTGGTTGTTTAAGGAAGTTACCGACACTTTACACGAGTATGTTGTTGCTCGTGAAAGGCCGGCAAGGGCCAGTAAACCCGATGGCTGTAAAGGAAATGTTACACTTCATAAGAAATCGCTGGCGTATAATGAATTTCGGTCAATATCTTCTGCACAAGCCTTAACTGCTACGGGAACTGTTCAAAAGAATCCAAGAAATGAAAGTGCAAATATTAACAGAAGAAAGTGTCACTTTTGTTTTGCCAGTCACTGGAGTGACGAATTTGACGAATACAAAACATGATAGGGAATCAAAAGTGAAAGGAAAGTGTTACAAATGTCTGAGAAGTGGACATGTCTTCCGGGACTGCAGAAGTGATCACAAATGCGTACATTGTGGTGAGATGAATGTGCACCGTAGAAGCCTGTGTCCTAAAAAGGTTTACATTGAAACATACCGTATCTCACGTGGCAACTGAAGTGAACGAAGTCAACGAATTAAATCCGTCAAATGAGGTTGTTGACGAAAGCGGGCTTTTATCCATGAATGAGATGGTTTTAATGCAAACTGCGCTAACAGATATCAGAAACCCCGAAGCAAATGAAACTCAAAATGTTCGTCTTCTCATGGACAGTGGGTCTCAAAGAAGTTAAGTAACAGAATCTCTGGAAAAGAAACTATGTCTTAAAGCCATTGGAGAAGAGGAGATACATATTGCCACATTTGAGAGTACTAAATCAAAATGTGTCAAAACAAAGTATGCTAAAATCGACGTAAAGCTGAAAAGTGGCCAGTGTATGTTGACTGTGAACATAGTACCTTATATAAGTGGTGCACTCCATAGAAAGCCATTGAACGACTTGTCAAGTGATCATGTTCAGGACATTGTGTGAACGATGGATCTTGCTGACAATATTCCCACTGAGAGGGAAACAACACATCAATTTACTAGTGGGAAACGATTACTATCTGGAATTAATACATGGTGAAAAGATAGAGGTTTGCCCAGGATTGTACTTACTGGCATCAAAGTTGGGGTGGATTCATAGTGGCAGAACAAATGAAAATTGTGATGTACAAATTGTGAAGGTACAAGTTACCGATTCTCTCCTTTGGAAAGGACATTACAAAGTTTAGGGTGTTTACCAGCCTAGATTCTTCCTTGCCTGATACGGCTATGATTGAGGATCCGTGAAAGGTGGAGTCGATTGGAATAATCGACGAAATTGAAACGCCAGCAGATGACATAGCAATGGGAAACTTCAGGGACACATTGAAGTTTGTAAACGGTCGATACGAAGTGACTTGGCTGTGGAAAAAAGACACACCGGACTTGCCGACCAGTAAAGATTTGGCGCTTGGGTGTTTGAGATCAACGGTAAATCGACTGAAGTCAAAACCTTAAAATTTTAGAGAAATACAATGGCATCACTATGGATCAGTTACAAAAGGGTATAATAGAAAAGATTGACACAAAAGACCCAGAAGAGCCTGTACATTATATTTCCCACCATGCAGTTATCAAGCCCGATACGTCAACGACTAAATTAAGAGTCGTTTACGCGCGTCAGCAAAGACCAGAAAAGATACCATAAGCTTAAATGAGTGCTTATATAGGGGGCCAGTGATGCTAAATTATTTGACTTTTTTTAGATTCAGAATGCATCCTATAGCAGTCATAGCAGATATAGAAAAAGCATTTTTACAAATTGGTCAACAGTATAATCAACGAGATGTTACCAGATTTGTTTGGTTGAAGATTATTGAAACACAAGTCATAGACACCACCATTATTCAGCAATATCGTTTTACAAGAGTGCCGTTTGGTATCGTATCAATTCCGTTTCTGCTAGGAGCAACGATCGAATCCCATCTGAACACTTACGGAAATTCTACATCAGAACAAATAAAGAGAGACATGTTTGTTGACAATTTAATCACTGATACGAACACGGTGTCAGAGGCTTAAGAATTGTACAAAAATGCAAAACAAATATTCAATGCCGGTTCTATGAATCTTAGGGAATGGATGCCAACGATGACATTGTGACCAAAACCTTTGCATCAAGTGACAACACAAAGTATACGGAAGTGAAAGTTTTGGGTCACAAATCGGATTTGCAGAATGATTCACTCACAATATGTGGCCCATCCATATCTACACATCAAACCGTCGTTACGAAGCGAATGTTGCTAAGCCAAAAAGCATCAGTTTTCGATCCGGTTGGATTGTTTTGTCCTGTGATACTTCGTGGAAAGGTTTTTCTCTAAGAATTTTGGAAAAAACAAATTGACTGGGATGGAAAAACTAGTGATGAAGATGTGAAGATATGGGATGATATACATTCGGACTTTTTGAACATTCCAATCACCAAGGTAAATCGACGTGTTGGTCTTCCTGACTCTAAAGACATTCAATATAAACTATGGTGTCTTTGTGATGCATCTTAAAGTGCATACTCAGCAATAGTGTAAGTGCATCAGTCAAACGAGTGCTCGTGTAAATGTGAGTTTGTCTTTGCCAAGGCAAGGCTTGCGCCGGCGAAAAAGACTACAACATCTCGGTTGGAATTACTCGCTGTCGTGATCGGGGTGTGGTGTTTGAACTTTATGAAGTCACAATTAGTTTTGCCAATTGCGCAAATGTATCTTTGGTCCTACTCACAGTGCACATTGCAATTGATGCGAAGTAAAAAAAACAGTAACCAGTGTCTGTTCAAAATAGGGTACTGGAAATCAGAAAACATACTAAGTGATATCAATATTGCATATCTGCCATCGTCTGAAAATCCCGCTGATATTTCATCGCGAGGTTTATCTGTTAAGTAACTAAAGGATAACAAAGTGTGGTGGAACGGTCCGTAATGGGAATGGTCACCAATTGATATATGGCCAACAGTGGGTGTTAGAAAGGAATCATGTGATACAGGACATAAATGTGAACAAGAACAATATAAGGCACGCTGTGAAGTGTTAATTGCGACTCATTCAAGTTAAATAACAAATATCAGCGATGAAGTGGATTACAAACCTCTTGAAACAGATGTTGAAAGGTTTTACTCCTTTGCCAAACTTGTTCGGGTTTCGGCCCTAGTACTCCGTTTCGTTGCGAAGCTCAGAAAATGTTTCAAATTGCTTTTTGCAGGCTGAGGAGTTAAAGTCTTCCGAGCAAATGTGGATCAAATTCACTCAAAAAGAATATCTCGGGTCAGTATTTGAGGCTATAAGTGTCAACAAAAGCACGTCTATACAACGCCAGTTAGGTCTGTGTGTTGACCAGAATGGATTTCTTCGTTGCAGTGGTGGCTTAGAGAACGCAAATCTGACCGAAAGTGCCCGACGCCCTATACCTCGTCCGAAGTGGTCATATATCACATGATTGATAGTGGATAAAACTCACAAAACATTACTACACAGAGGTGTTCCACAAACTTTGTCTTCATTAAGAAGTCAATATTGGGTTCCATCGGGTCGAGCAGTGGTAAAATATGTTCTCAAAAAGTGTTCCTTATGTCGTAAACATGAAGGTGGTCCGTACAGATTGCCACCCATGTGCTCGTATCCCAAGAGTCGTGTTACGCAAGAGCAGCCATTCAACGGTGATTGATTGGATAATTTAGGGCCGATATATACGAAACATGCAAAAACCAGTGAAAACGTGTGGGTTTGCTTATTCACGTGTCTTGTGACTCGAGCATTCATCTTGAAGTTGTTAGTGATATGTCTACAAAAGAGTGTCTTGTATGTTTCAAACGTTTTGTTGCGCAAAGAGGAGCACCAAAACTTATCATCAGTGACAATGCTAAGCAGTTTCATTGTGCACGTTTAGTGTTAGATCGTATCTGGAGCAAGATTCACAAAGAGAAAGATATTTGGAATTATGTTTCGGGTATATGAACTAAGTGGTCTTTCAATGTAGAACTTGCTCCCTGGTCGGAGAGTTTGGTAGGACTAGTGAAACGATCATTGCGAAAAACCATTGGACGACGATTACTGACAATCACACAACTTCAAACACTGGTGAAAGAAATCAAGGCTGTGTTGAATTCAAGGCCGTTGGTTTACATAGATAACCGACATTAACTCCAACATAGCAATACCACCTTCACATTTCTTGACCTTGAATCATAGAACGGGTATTCCTGAAAAAGAAATTAATGATGAAACTGATTACTCGCCGACTTAAAGCACTACTGAAAAATTATGGCCAATGTGGAAGAATGGACAACACTTACTTGACATGTTTTGGAATATTTGGAGGACTGAGTATCTTTTGAGTTTAAAAGAAAAGACTTAAAATCAAATAAAATCTGGGAAAATTTAGTCCCATTTTGAACCGACGGTTGGTGGTGTCGTGCTTTTAAAAGATACATGCTCCAGAGGACAAATACAATTTGGAAAAGTAACTTATTTGAAGCCAAGTCGGGATGATCTCGTGCGATCATCAAAAGTTAAAAATTTCCTCGGAAAAAGAAATACATCGTCCGGTAAATTTACTTTATCCACTTGAGGTCATGAAATATGACGTCAATGATTACAGCATTGACGTAACTGATTCAAACGGGAAAGAAAATGGGAAAGAAAAGATCAGATACGCGGGTGAAAATAATAACTCGATGACCGTCAGACAATTTTCGAAGAAATCAAATCAGAAGATCAAAGATATATTACAAAACATTAAAAGTATAATGAAGTTTTAGCAATGCTGTGTAATACACTTAAAGTTTCATATTGTGTTAAAATATAAACATGTTAAAATATGCTGTTTAACGGTTGTTGTTTTTTATAATGGACATTGTAGTCGTTCGCGTACAAAGATTTCTCGTGCAACGATAATACAGTCCGTGCAATCACCGTTGCTTACAAAGGTCCCTCATGCAACGGATTTTAATACACGCATAAATGATTTCGCCTTGGTTAATTTATCATTTTATTTTTAAAGTCAATTTGAACGCTTTTTTTAAATCAATGTACGTGTGCAACGATTGTGAAAGTAGGAATCCATCTAAGGATAGTTTAGATAGACATATAAATAAAAACATGAAGGAAATAAGTATGTTTGTGAAACGTGTAGAAGGACTTATAATTCAAAGGGTAGTCTGTGTCGGCATGTTAAAGAACGACACTTTGATAACAAGGCTTACCATTATACAGTCAAAACATGCAAGGCAAAATTCATTAGAAGAAGTTATTTGCTAACACATTTGAAAAAGATTTACGCTCCGGATAAAAATACTGCAAAAGAATTGACAAGGGGAATTACATCTGTATCAAGAGAAAAAATGGATAATGATCCTTACTTCGGATGAGAGGATATTAGTGAAACTGAGTTGTTTCAGGATATTGATAGTTTAAACGATATGTTTTCTTTCAATGAAGTTGATTCAAACGTCACATCTACTGCTACTTCCGAAATATTTGACCAATGCAACTACTGCATCGATATAAGTGACAATTAATATGTTGCTATCCAGCCATATAGCGACTTCATAGATCCAGATACCTCTACACGTTTGCTATCTGACGTCAGCGTTCCGGAAGTGTCGTCGGATTGGGGCCTCGCTTCGGAGGTTCCCGTAGCCCATAGTGATTGTGTGGGCATTCCGGTTGTGTCGTTGGATGGGGGCCTCGCTCCGGATGTTCCGCTAGCCCATATTATTGGTGTGGGCGTTCCGGAAATGCCCTGTTTGGACTGAAGCCTTGTTCCGGAAGTGTCGTCGGCTGGGGGGTCTCGCTCCGGAGTTTTCCGAAGCCCATGGTGATTCTATGGGCGTTCCGGCAGTATCGTCGGATGGGGGCCTCGCCCTGGATGTTCCGCTAGCCCATAGTGTTTGTGTGGGCGTTCCGGAAGTGCCGTGTTCGGACAGGAGCCTTGTGCAGGAAGTTCTGCTAAACCATAGTGATGGCAAGGGAGTTCCGGATATGCCGTGTTCTGATGGGATCCTCGCGCCGGAGGTCCCGCCTGACGACGATGATGACAATGACAATGTCATTCTTATTGAAAGTGATAGTGATAATAACGAAGAAATCGAAATTGTAAAGAAAGGCACTAATTAAACTTTTAACAGAACTGATAAAATAAAAAATGGACAAATTGAGCACCGTCACAAAACTGTGTCTCTAGGATATGCGGAAAATATTACATTTAAAGATATTTCAGATATTTTTTAATTTGTAGGCAATGAATTTAACAGTTACGCCGGAAAGTTCCATACAAAAAACAATAAGTAAATTGTTTATGTTGTTAATAATTTGTTTTGATACGATTTCATAAACTTTCGGCTGTTTGGATGGTCGCGAAATACGCGATTGTGGTATTTGTTGTATTCATTTGTTTGTATAAGTATAATGTTATAATTTTGACACCGTTTGTTAACGGATTTTCAAACCGTTTGGTAACGCTATTAAATGGATAATTGCCGTTAATGTTTTTGTACGATTGTTTCATGAACATGTTGCCTTTAACAGTATAACCGTTAACGGTAACCATGTATCTTGTAAATAGCGATCGTTGCGTTGTTTAAAAAGAACTTTTTTTGGAATACGTTTTTTTAAATTGCTGGATTATATTGAAATTATAACTTTATGGAAATAATAGATTAAATGAAAAAATAATGTCTTTTATTCTTCCTGTAAACTAAAATTACGTCTTTAGAAATTAAATCTCGGTGTGGCGTAACAATTAACTAAAATAAAGTTCATAGCATAACAACAAAGAGAATTTCGCCACATTGTTTGTATATATGTAATTGGTGGCTGACAATCTTCATCTACTGAAAAGGTATTTCAAAAAGCTTGGAAGAATGTCAATGTAGACTCATATTCAAAAATGATTTAAAAACCTTTGATAAACATGGAATTTAGATGATAAAATATGTATTGCTTTTAATAATTTAACAATTAGGTATACCTGATACAAGATGAAACTCGCAGTATGATTAACAAGAGATGTGTTTGTCAGAAACACAATGCCCCCTATTGCGCTGCTTTGAAATACGATTTCAATATATCATTAGGCAGGTTTAGAAATTATCTCCCTTTACAAGCTTATTACTTCCCTTGGATTGTTTTTTTTTTACTTTTGACCTTGGAGGATGACCTTGACCTTGACATTTCACCGCTCAAAATGTGCAGCTTCATGAGATACACATGCATGCCAAATATCAAGTTGCTATCTTCAATATTTAAGAAAGTTATGACCAAACTTTAACGAAGGTTAAAATTTTAGGAAAGAAAAATACAATGATATTTGACCTTTGACCTTAAAGGATGGCTTTGACCTTGACGTTTTACCACTCAAAATGTGCAGCTCCATGCGATACACATGCATGCCAAATATGAAGTTTCTATTTTTAATATTGCAAAAGTTATCAAACTTAAACCAAGGTTAAAGTTTTGGGACAGAATGTCAGACAGAAAGGCCAAAAACAATATACCCCATCTTCTTCAAAGGAGGGGGCATAAAAACAACTTCAAGACGGCGAAAATCATTCACTAATGGAATGACATGTCTATTGTAGGTATACTTTTAATTTGGAAATAATCTGCCTCTTTTAGAAAATACCGTTTTTTGTTTTCTCTGTATTTCCAATTATTATGCAGATTATCTAAATGACTAAAAAAATTATCTGGCGATTTACCTACAATAGAAATGCAATGAGCAAATATCAGTAGCATCAACACAATGCCGTCGATATGCAATCCAGATTGTTTATATTTTTGTAAAAACAACTCGACACCTTCTACAAAAAAAATAAAGGAGACATTACCTCCCCGTGCGATAGCAGGCCTATTCAGATTACGAAGATAATTCCTTAACACAAGAATGTATTTTTTTGATAAATGTCCCGATAAAAAAACTAAGAATTTTTCAATGTATGCAACACTTATACATGTTTAACCATAATCATTTCTATATATACTATCAAAACAGTTCATCATGTCCATAAATAGAATATATTATCTCGTATTTTTAAATAAATAATTTTGATCAAAAGAATTAAGAATACATATTGCATAAGTCGAACACCGACCTTCTTTGGTCACCAGCTACAAATAGTTTTTCCACGATCATTAAACAAAAGAATATCTTGCTCTACTTGAGAGAACACACCTACAAAAGACATGTTATGGATAGGATATTGGTATGGGTCAATATAGGTAAAACAAATATATATAAATAAGAGCGTACCTATGATATCATCCATATAAAAAAATCTTGTCGAATTTAATCCCGATAATACTGACGATTTGGTTTCGGACTAGAGCTAGACCTTTTCTAATACTGTTTTTAATGTAAATAATAAGGCTACCACTTGGTCATTAAGCTCGGCGATTTTGATATTTTCGAAAAGAATGTATAGGGTTGGAGTATCCTGCAATATCAATTTTAGCGTTATTGTTTGTGTATTATTCACTAGAGAATATACTATCGTCCATACAGAGAAAATCCATATACATCTACAGTAACTGCTTTTTGTCGGATGTAACTTTCTACTTCATTCCATGAAAGGCATTTTATAACACTCTCACTCCTTCCATGCCTGCAGCATGACTGGTATCAGCCTCTCGTGCTTATCGACGAACTCGGTCATGTACTGCTCTAAAATCCCTGATTGTTCCCTTGTGTTTTGTTTTGCCAATCGTCGTTCGATTTCCCGAAAAGGATACTCGCTAAATTTAGAGACAATCCTCCTTCTTTTTCTCGGGAAAATTATTAAATAAAAGAATGTAACGTTTACTGCGGTATTTAACGTCTTCATTTCGTTTTTTTAATTCGTCGACATCTGAGCGTATGTGTCCATTTTGGTTGTAATTGGTATAAAGTAGTCAGCGTATGTGTGTTTATTGTTTATTTCTGACATGGTGTGAGTGTCAAAATTGCGACACTTTTCAATATCAAGCACTTTCATGTGAAGGCTACTGATTTTTTCGCATGGTTTGCATGCTCCAATTACAGCTGTTTGATTGGAATCTAGCCTAGCAAGTTTGCTATCCATGATTTCATTAGCATAGATATCATGTCGTTGTTAACATAAGACCTCTGTTAATAATATTTAATTTGAATTTAAACGATGTATTAGCTTCAAATGCAAATGAACATGTACTACATTATCAAGTTATACAACCATTTTATCGTACTTATGCAGTATATACATTCAGACAGTACATAAATCCGGACACATAAAAAGGCGTATTCACGAGAACTAGTCGTGCTTCCGACGCTGCCCGAAGCTAATCTGGCGTTAGCTCGTAAATGTTCGCATATCGGCGTGGTTAATTAACATGGAATATATGGTCACACATACACAAAAACGAGCATTTTGTCTGGCATGTTGTATATTTCCATTTTTGTGCGGTATAATTGCATATGTATGTAGTGAGTGATATTATGGGCATTTTTCACTGTTGAATTGAGCTGAAAAGAATTAACAGGTCAAAAGAGTAAGTTTTAGTATGTTGATGCTGCATCAAAGTGATATTATGGGCATCTAACAGTTTATAGGTGTCTATCGCAACCGTTGTTTATTTTTGGTGTTTTCACTTCATATACACTTATATTTGTTAATGCAGCATCAACATACTAAAACAATATCTCGGAAAGAGAAAAATAATGCATTTGAATATCAACCGTACTTTCGTTTGACAACTGATCATGCATGTACGATGTGATACTAAATTTAGTTTTAGTGCAGATTCGTTCATACGACACAAAGACACAATTTTGTTTTACGGATCATTTCGGCTTACAGGACTCACCAGTCACGTAAAATATCGAACACAAAATATATTTTTATAAACAACTGGTAGCAAGATTATGGCAAGCGGTTCGACGCATAATCCCAAGAAACTAGGTTTCTCATGAGAACCTAGGTTCTCAAAATGAGAACCTAGGTTCTCAGAATGAGAACCTAGGTTCTCATGACAACCTAGGTTTTCAAATGAGAACCTAGGTTCTCATGAGAACCTAGGTTTTCAAATGAGAACCTAGGTTCTTTTGAAAACCTAGGATACCAAACGAGAACTTAAGTTCTCAGAATGAGAACCTAGGTTCTCATGAGAACCTAGGTTCTCATGAGAACCTAAGTTCTATGTGTCTATGAGAACCTAGGTTCTCATGAAAAACCTAGTTTCTCATGAGAACCTAGGTTCTCAAGCGTAAACCAAGGTTTTCAAATGAGAACCTAGGTTCTCATGAGAAACCTAGGTTCTCATGAGAACCTAGGTTTTCATGAGAACCTAGGTTCTCATGAGAAACCTGGTTTCTTGGGATTTCATAAACCTTGGTTCTCATGAGAACCTAGGTTCTCATGAGAACCTAGGTTCTCGTGAGAAACCTGGTTTCTTGGGATTTCAATAACCTAGGTTTTCAGAGAACCTAGGTTCTCTGAGAAACCTAGTTTCTTGGGATTATGCGTCGAACCGCGTGCCATAATTAACCTCCAGTTGTCTCCCATTGCTTGGTACACGCTGGCGGCATATGTGTAACATGAATAGAAATAGGCGTGAAACCGTGAATGTTTCTCCCCAAGAGCATTTTCTGAACAATGTTCAGACAATGCTCAGTAATATTCTACGAAACTTATCTGTTGAATATTTGTGACCACAGGCATTAGCCGTCAGTGACCGCCTCTTGTTCATGTTTCCGTGCATGGGTGTTATTTAGGAATGAAATTAGTAAAGTAATCGGTCGACATTGGTCTGAACACGTTAATAAAAAATTGAACTGTTTATGAAATACATCTTTAATTGTAAATATTATTTTGAGACTAAAAATTCAGATCAATCGTTACATAATATATTGTTACAGCATTAAATGAGTTTCAAATATTCAATTCCCTTGTTCGGGCCTCAAACGACTGTACGGTACAGTTTTCTATTTTAAGTATGTCTGTGACCTACATGTAGGAAGCAATCATTATGGTATAAAATACAAGTTTTATCCCTATTGATTATGTGTAATAATGTATTATTCAATAGTAAGATATCGGCAACACTGCAAGAAAAACTTATGCGCTAAAGACTTTGCAATAACTTGAGATATCTGCAAAATATTTCAATAACTTGAGATATCTGCAAAAATAAAGTTCTTAACGGCGTGTTTTCATTCTGTCCAGCCCGTGTGTAATCATATGTGAACCCCATTGATCCTGCGCCCTGAATAATATGTGTCCCGTATTCCAAACGAGCAAGTTTACGCCGTCCGACGCGTAATTATGAAAACCTAGGTTCTCTGAGAACCTAGGTTCTAAGAGAACCTAGGTTTTCAGAGAACCTAGGTTTTCAGATAACCTAGGTTCTCAGAGAACCTAGGTTTTCAAAGAACCTAGGTTCTCAAGAGAACCTGGGTTCTATGAGAACCTTGGTTCTCATAATGAGAACCTAGGTTCTCATGAGAACCTAGATTTTCTGAAAACCTAGGTTCTCAGAGAACCTAGGTTCTCAGAGAACCTATGGTTCCCAAATGAAAACCACGGATATGGCAAGCAGTTCGACGCATAATCCCAAGAAACAAGGTTTTTCATGAGAACCTAGGTTCTCATGAAAACCTAGGTTTTCAAATGAGAACCTAGGTTCTCATGAGAACCTAGGTTTTCAAATGAGAACCTAGGTTTTCATGAAAACCTAGGTTCTCATTTGAAAACTTTGGTTCTTGACGCCATGTGCAATCTTCAATCGAAAACCTAGGTTCTCATTCTGAGAACCTAGGTTCTCATTCTGAGAACTTAGGTTCTCATGAGAAACCTTGTTTCTTGGGATTATGCGTCGAACCGCTTGCCATACAAGATGAGTTGCAGATAATTGGTCAGTAACCACATTTTAACTAACACTTCTGACCTGTTAATTCTTTTTATCTCAATTCAACAGTGAAAAATGCCCATAATATCACTTTAAGTGTTATATTGCCAAATCTTGACAAATGAATGAACAGTTAAACCAATACAATTTTCTGATTGTTACCACAACAACAGCTCGATCAGATAATGGCTTCAGACTGTATGACAGACTTGTTTAACAACGGTAATTTCAAACATAACTGTTAAACCATTTGTTTCGTAGATAAAATAATTGTACCCCACTCTGGATTTTCCCAACGATGGCAGCTTCCAAGTCTATATTAAACCATCTTGCTATTTTGACTATAAATGTCGTGTCCAAAACATATTTGATACGTTTTATACGTTATTCTATGTCTGATATGGCTTATTTTCAGTACTACTTCATATTTTAATAGCTTTTTTAGCAAAGTACTACATAAATACTTACCTGCGGTCACGCTGACCTAAACTTTGTATTGCCACTGTAATGAAGTTATAGGATCAAAGCTTATTGATGATTGTTGTTGTAAACTAGTTACCTTGTGAAATGAAATGTGTCTGAGTTGGTGTCTGTAGCTATAAGGTTTTATGTCCGCTTCGAGGTTATATGTACAGTCTGTCCTCTATCCGGCTCATGTAAAACGAGTACTGAAAAGAGACCAATGCACGACAATGATTTCAATAAAAATATTCTTATTAATACTAACCTGGGACGAAAAAAAATGCTACTAATCTACATCATCAAATGTGTTAAGTATATTCACTCGGAAAAAAATATACTTTTTACAAAAATACTTGATGAATTGATCTCTGAAAACGTAAAACACAGTACACAATCTGTAGGAAATAAAATACATTTTCAAGTTGTTTAAATTCATGCCCAACTCCAAATCATATTTATCCTTTATGTTCTGGTCACAAACTGTATAGTAATAGGGTAAAATGTTATCCTGTCTTTATAAAGTTTATTTGTACTTGTCCCTCAAGCATGAAAAATTGTTCTGAAAACAATTGAACATTCACTTAAATGACAATATCATGAAGGGATTTCTTCAAGCAAAAAACAGCAATCCAAAACAAATATAAATAAAACTGTCTGGAGGCAAAGCAACATTTTCAAATACTCGCAAGCCATTACAAAAGGCAGCTACACCAAAAGAGGCTAGCAATAAAATTTCTATTGAAAATAAAATTTTGATGATCCAGATTGCCAATTTCGTACACGAATTAACATTTTCAGTGCGTTTGCATAAGATATGTATCGCTACATGTATCAGAACATGCCAATGCGACGTTGTTTTAGACTTATTCGGCGGAGAAATCGATATTCCTTGACATGTGCGTGCTCAACAACAGTTGTTCTAGAAGTTGTCCGTGTATAACAGTCATGTGCGTGCTCAACAGCAATCGTCAAAACCAATCGAAACTCAACTTTACCTTGACGCCATTAGCAATCGATGTATCCATTTTTTGCCAGTTTCAATTCGTCCGCATGAACAACTGGTTCTTAAACAGTGCTAATTAGTGTGAAAACAGTTATATTATTCTTAGTCCGTGTACAACAGCAATTGACGGTTCAGGAAATCGCAAAATATTCCATGAGTAATCTCAACACAGACCAACCAGAGGGAAATGGTTGATACTCGATGAAACCGCGTCCGGCTGGCCCTGTGACAGGCATTATCCGATTAAAAACAAGTAAGTAAAAGGGAAGATGTACCTGTTTAAACACTCAAATTTTCCATCTTATCGAGGCATCGGCAGCCATGTTTACTCAATTCTGACCACGTGATTCCCCGCATTGTTCAAATAGCGTTCTCAATTAAACGAAAATTGCAATAAAAGTTGAAAGTGTCGTCCCTAATTCGCTTGTGCGAACTGCACATGCTAATATGGGACGACAATGTACGCACATGTAGTAAACTCCTTTTCACAGAGCAAGGCTCATATATTTGCTTAAACGAGATTGAGATTATGCAAGTCGCGTTCAGAAAAAAACTGGACATAATGCATATGCGTAAAGTGTTGCACCAGATTAGCCTGTGCAGTCCGCACAGGCTAATCAGGGACGAAACTTTCCGTCTTTAATGGATTTTTGCTAAGAAGAGACCTCATTTAAACGAAAAATGTCATAAAAAGCGGAAAGTGTCGTCCCTGATTAACCTGTGCGGATTGTCGCACATTCATTATGCCCAGTTTTCTCAGAGCACGGCTGATGCATTTTACTATATCACTTCACTTTAAGTTGTATAGGATTTTGCAAAATTTTCACCCGCTGACTAAAAATTATCTCTACAAGTGTATATTTTGTTTTCAATTGGACGCAATACAAACCAAAGAGCATGTCATACTAATCTCTGGATACCTACACTATCGGATTTCATTTAAAATATGGTGGGATATTAAGTTTAACTTCGTCTGCTAACCTGAAAAAAATCGGTTATTCAAACCGTGCCATCTACCCACACATGTACGTGTATCAACTTACAAAGCTTTTTGAAATGTTTGACATTCTCATCTCCGTACTAGGTGCAAAGCAGTCGGATTGTTAATCCGAAAGGTATAACAAGAAAGTTGTGTAAGAATAGTGTTAATGGTCTTCGTGATATTATTCTTCATTAAATAAAAATAAAATAAACATTATTGCAGCGAACAAATACCTAGCGATTGGTGTACTAGTGCTTGATCATATAACTCTAATTAGAGACGACAATGGAGGTGTGCAAAGTTTTAACGCAATGGATAATTGTTTCGTTGTTGTTTAATTTCACTGTGAAGGGAGAAACGACAGACAAATATGCAAAACCGATACATTACACCGACAGGATTTTGGTTGAATTCGACGGTTCAGCTGATGATGTCGCCGAATTCGGCTACGCCAACAATCTACTGTACATAGGACATGTAATATTCTGTTGTTTTTGTTTGTCGATTTTCATTTTGTTATATATACTTGTTTCATACATAATTTGATTGATATATACCATTTCTTATTTCTTTTTATATTTTTATGTCATAAAGAATATAAAGGACCTTTTATTTGGAGTCATGTTTTCAGCTACTTAAAACACACATATATATATATATATATATATATATATATATATATATATATATATATATATATATATATATATATATATATATATATATATATATATATATATATATATATCATTTATGACTGGTTTAAGTTAGTTTTCCTTGAAATGCTATATCAAAAAAGATGCCAGTTTAGTGGAACATTTCAACGTTTTATCAGTGTATTAATTTAAAAGATATAAGGTGTTAAGAGAATATGACCTTTGATGTTTTACCCGTATAACCCCGTATAGGTTGTCCGTAACTTCTACGAGTTCAGGTTAAAGGGGGCGAAATCTAGATCAACGAAACCAGTTAAAATCGATGTAGACCGGCTAGAACTAACAGACAAAAAGGTAATTTCGCAATATGTTTGAGTAATATTTGGACCTTTTGTATAGAGATATCTTTTATGGCAGTTATTTGTGGAAAGGTTGGATTCTTCGGCAATCAATGTCATTAATAGTCTATGTAACATGATATTACGAATGCATGGGGTAGTTGCACGATCTATTTGCATGGTTTGTAAAACAAATACCGTATCTATTGACAGCTTAAAAGCTTCGTTCAGATGGAAGCTCACTTCAGGCAACCGAAGTCTACTTCGCCTGTTCAGAGAGTTTCCGATGGAAAGACTGAAAATTCTCATCCGAGGACAAAGAGGGCTGTAGTTCCAACTGATGCGAAGTGGTCCGATCAGTGGCACTTGGTAGGGGTTAATCATGGATTGATGTTGTTTGCTGACGCGTTTCTGTTGTTGGCATATTTGTTGTGGGGTATTTTTCTTTTCTTTAACTCCCGAGCTGATACTTAAATTCAGAAGTGTTTGAGTAATAGACGGTTTATTCATGCCAGTAATAGACGGTTTATTCATGCCAGTAATAGACGGTTTATTCATGCCAGTAATAGACGGTTTATTCATGCCAGTAATAGACGGTTTATTCATGCCAGTAATAGACGGTTTATTCATGCCAGTAAACTACGGTTTATTCATGCCAGTAATAGACGGTTTATTCATGCCAGTAATAGACGGTTTATTCATGCCAGTAATAGACGGTTTATTTATGCCAGTAATAGACGGTTTATTCATGCCAGTAATAGACGGTTTATTCATGCCAGTAATAGACGGTTTATTCATGCCAGTAATAAACGGTTTATTCATGCCAGTAATAGACGGTTTATTCATGCCAGTAATAGACGGTTTATTCATGCCAGTAATAGACGGTTTATTCATGCCAGTAATAGACGGTATATTCATGCCAGATTTTTTTTTCATGTTTATTCAAAACCGTGTATATTTTTTCTGAGAAGAGCGATTTTTTATTTAATAACCGGTTGTTTATTTTAAGTGTCTTCTTTAAACGTATAATTTATGTAATGATGCCATTGCAGGACATTGATTAACAATAAGTCATGTTTGAATACTATGTCCACTAAGATGCATTTCAAATCTATAAAAAATATGTATTTTGTTTTATTAATTTGAACAACGTGTTTGCCAGTAAGTTCCCATTAATGTTATGCGTGTGCTATTTTTCTTCTTTCTTAATCAGTTTATACATCGATTTTAATTTAAAAAGTATTGCCTTAGTATGTATTTAAATAGTATTAAATTTGTTATTTATTGTATATTTATTTACCAGTTGCAAAAGTTGCTGATAAGTATTTTTTATAAGGTTATTTATCAAAACATTTTAAGTTAATTGATTAAGTTAATTAACATTACCTTCTAACCTTGCTTGCCGCCAATATATCAACTGATAGATATATTCAAACATTTAGCATCGATTCGCAATTGGTCAAGCTGGTTGATCGATGGTTCTTTTTAAAAGATTACTTTAATTTCATATTTCAGTTTAAATGATATAAATAAATCACCATATCGTTAAAGATAGGAATAAACAACCGTTAAGATTGTTAAGGCGCACGTTGCACACGTTGCTTATTCGCACGAGCTTGTGAACTGTTAGTAGGATCCGAATACGTAATTGAACTCAATATCGACTCTTAAGCATAACTTCTATTTAAAGACGTCATACTATACGACAGGGGTTAATTGAATTATTCGAATGCTTGAATCTGAACAATACATTTCGCAAATCTGCAAAACAATTAAAATGTTTCAATACATATTGTTTTGTTTTCAAAAGAGGTTAATACTATGTAAGACATTTAGGTCATTTTTACATTAAAACCGTAACACAAAATAAGCTCAATATCTGACGAATTTTTTATAAATTCATTACCATTATACATTCGGACATGAATTATCAACAAAAGTAATGTTTCAAAAACACGTAACAAAATACTATTTGTTTTAATAAATCATTTATGATATGAAAATTATATTGTCGTATAGGGAAAATTTTTCGAAATCATAAAGATTGATATTAATTATAATGTTACTATGTTTAATGAAATTAATTTAATGTCTTCCGACAACTGTATTTTGTTTCATTGAAATGCATTTCCTACAAATGTAAATTATGCTCATTTATTTACTACATTTAGTCTTAGTTCGTTGTTGAAGTAATGTAATTTTGTATAAATAGCATGAAGCTTTAAATTTTAAGAGTTACATAATGAATTATACGTCGTTAATTAAAAAAATAGTATCTGTCTACTGCGACAAAAGTATTGTTTATATTGAATGTGCATGTTCAAGTTTTCTGCATGAAAATGTTTTAGTCTGTTGTCTTACTTTTTGAACATTGATTTAACCCATTTATGCCTAGTGGACTCTCCAATCCTTCTAAATTGGATCAATTTATTTCCAATATTAGGGATGTCTAGTATATTAATTTCTATATTTAGAATATTTCTTACAGAAATTCCTTTAAGCAAAAAGCGCAGACCCTGATGAGACGCCGCATCATGCGTCGTCTCATCTGGGTCTACGCTGTTTGCCAAGACCTTTTTTCCAGACGCTAGGCATGAATGATTAAAGTGTAAAAATAATGTTTCACAAAATGCAGATTCATCTTGAACTGGATGGTTCAATAAAACACTTCTACTTTAAACAACGCACTACGTTCACTCTTTAACTAAAGAATGTGTTACAAAGGATACATTCATAATTTAAGTAATTTGAACCACCACTGGGATTTGGCTTCTGTATTCAAAATGCTTATAAAAATGTCCCCATTGAAAGGGTATCGTATTACCGTCACACTTAATTTAAGTTGGTCCAAAGGTTGCTCCGTCGATTGTGTATCGTTACGCCGTCGATTGTGTTTCGTTGCTCCGTCGATTTCGTGTCGTATTACACTCTGATGTAATGTCAGATGGTAATGTTTTATCATATCTCACTGTATAAAGTTAAGGGTAATTAGAAAAACTGAAGTTTCAAGTGGCCTGAGCACCATAGCATTCGTAAACGTTCCAAAATAATGTTTGGAAAATGATAAATTGTTTGGGATCATAGCATTTCAAAATACTGAATGCGTTGTTGCAGTACAGTTAATTTAAAACAAACTAAACAAGAAGAAAATGCATGGGTCTGTTCAGTCTTATTCTGTTAGATATCATGACAATGTTCCTTATATTTGGATAAGGTAGTAACCAAATAGATATTGATTAAAACATAAATCCCATAAGTATTATTTCATATAGCAATATCGACAGACAAATTCCAGTATCATGACCAGTCTCAATTGAGCCGTGTTCTGAGAAAACTGGGCATAATGCATGTGCGTAAAGTGTCGTCCCAGATTAGACTGTGCAGTCCGCACAGGCTAATCGGGGACGACACTTTCCGCCTTAATTGGATTTGTGCTAAGAAGAGGCTTCATTTAAACGAAAAATGTCAGAAAAGCGGATAGTGTCGCCCCTGATTAGCCTGTGTGGACTGCACAGGCCTATCTGAGACGACACTTGACGCACATGCATTATGCCCAGTTTCTCAGAACGCGACTCAATTTGTAAGCTCAACTCAGTAGATGAGATGTGATGTAACCCTACAGCTGAGTATTGGGGATGTCAGTCAGCTTACAAACGATGTCAAACCTCAGCAGTAAGAATATGTACGTATTTATCCTAAAACTCAGGGTTAAATTGGACCCAACACCCTTAAAAAACAAATTTGTGAACACCAAATTAAGGATGATGATGAAACTCATCTAAAAACCTGAAGAAAAGTCAATGTTGAGCTAGAATGATGGCTTAAGTATGTTATTGTTACTTCGCCAAGGCCTTTCGAAAAATGGTGTTTTGTCCAAAATCCCATACGGGCTAAAATTCCATAGGTGAGTGACATCTTGTGAGACTAATCAACATTACAGTTTCGAAATTTTGGTTTAAATGTTTCCGCTTTCCTTTCTATGTTTAGAAAAGCACCCAGACGCCTGACATTGGTGTTCAAGGAGCATGGGACAAAGGTTTTACCGGAAGTGGAATTAAGATAGCCATCGTGGACGATGGTATAGACACGACGCATACCGATCTCCCATATGTATGTTTATAATACATTTTAGAACAGTAAAACAATCATTTCAGTAATACATCAACTTCTAAACAAGTTTTAGATATAATTATGTTATTTTTTTAATCTCCACAAACAATGTATTGTTTTTGTTATACATAATACCAAATGCACTAAATGCAAACTTTCACAACAACTATAGAAACAATATATTGTTTTTAAATATAATACCAAATGCACTCAAAGCAAATTATCACAGCAACTATAGAAACCATATTTGTTTTCGGAATGACAACATGTTTTTACCACTGTTAATATGTTCTACATTTAAAAACATATAATCGTTCAGTAAAACACAGTTCAAGTAGATTAGTATGCAGGAACTTAGTATAATATTGATAGTAAACAGCATTTGAAAAATAGTACCTTGGTTGTTAAGTTAACACATACTCCTATGATGTATTTTTTCATATACAGAACGCCGCGCTCAGCTACGATTTCATTAACGACGTGGTTGATGCTAGTCATCGGTATCCTGATGACGGGTAAGGCGAGATAAGATGTCTATGAACCGTGCTCTGTAAAAAAAGGGTTTAATGCATGTGCGTTTAGTATCGTCCTATATCAGCCTGTGCAGACCGCACAGGTAAATAAGGGACGACACTTTCTGCCTAAACTTGATTTTTGCTAAGATACTTTCTTGAATAGATACTTATCATAAAAGCGGAACATGTCGTCCCTGATAAGCCTTTTCGGACAGCCAAGCTAATCTAGGACGACACTTTACGCACATGCATTAAACCCCCTTTTCACAGAGCACGGTCCATATAGTTTGCAGTTTAAAGCGAGTATATCGTCTTTTTTTCAATACGTATCCCAAGTTTATTATTTAAAAGCGAAAATTATCAACGAAATTAAAGTTATAAACATAGAACATCAATGCTAATTTGAACAGTCGAACATTCGTTTATAATAAAAAACAATTTGGGGAATCCCTTTTTTCGGTCATACAACACAAAACACTATTTGGCTTACAGCAGAAACGAGTGATATTTATCAGATTAAACCCGTTCGTTTTAAATTTCATTTAATTTAACAATATTTTACTTAATGAATCGTTAAATAAAAGTCTAATGTCATAATATAATATTTTGTGTTTATATCCGTATGAACGTTTATTATTAGGAAAATGTAATATTAAAATCGTATATACATGTATTCGCTTTAAGGGAAAAAATGGAACTGATTGCATGTCCAATAAAAACGTTATACAAAAGAACTCTCGGATCTGTTTGATCCTCGCTTGTATATACACGTGTGTTTGCTATGGTTATTATGATCATTGTTACATTTTACCTTTATTCCATCAACAAACATCTGAGTTAAACAACATTTTTAGCAACACACAGAATATTATGCTATGAATGTATAATTTTATTGAGTTGCGTAAACTCATTAAATCTGTCGCTCAGCTTTTCGGTCGTTTATTCTAGGGATTGTACTTAATCGAAATGATTGTTCAACGTGCATATGCTTTTAAATGAAATAGTTACCCAATAGTTTTTAAAATCTATCATTGAATCCCCTTATTTGTAAATAGGTTTCAGGAATTTAGATAACTTTTTGGGTATATTGGGCAATTGCCCCCTGTTTTTGACAACAATATTTTTTTTTGTAAATTCAATACAGTTATAGCAAAAAACTTCACCCCCTACTTTTTAGATTAATTGGGTTTTTCACCCCCGGTTTTTTAACCAATTGGGTAATTTATGGAATGATATATATAATATAATAAAAATCTACTAGGTTTACTATATTATTTTTAAAAATGGAATTCAAAAAGTTACCTGTACATTATAACAAATAATTACGATTGACCATTTTGATTATAAAAAAAGAAAGTAGAAATCGGACGGGTCTACGAATAATTACAATATTATATCCCAGATAATGCATACGCGACTACGCACAAACTGCAGTGTGCTTTCACATGACCTGTTTAGTAAAAACATTATACAATCCCATCTTTGCTCTTGTGGCGAAGAAGAAACAGCTAGCCACTATTTTTTACACTGCCCATTGTACTCCACCATTCGAGTGCGCCTCTTGAACTGTGTATCGCACTTCTGCCTACCCTCAACCAAGGTATTGCTTTTTGGAAATCCTATTCTTTCTTTGGAAGACAACTGCACTATTTTTGCAGCAGTACATACCTTTATTGATATATCTAAACGTTTTGATAAGACGCCTTCGGTACCAATTCCCACATTATTATAACGTGCTCCCCAGCTCCTTCAAACTCTTTCTCCAACCTCGTTCTACCACTATATCTCCGCGTCCATTTCTCTAACTCTTCCCTACTATCACTTACACATCCACATTATCTATGTATCCATACTCATCTACTTTTCCCACATTAAACCTTACTTCAATTTAATAATACACATGTACTTTCCACCACAACCACTCTTCATTAACATTTATGTAGTGAAGTACTTCTCGCCTAATGCATCGCTTATTCATGCTCGTGGAACGACCTACAATAAGCTAAGTTTAGCTTCCAGGTCAATCCACATATTACTGTGTATTTATTTGATGTATATGCATTCCGAAATAAATATGTTTAAACCAATAATTACAATAATACCCCAAAGATTGATAACCGCAAGAAAGACTGCCTTCTTTTCTAAATAGGTTACGCATGAGCAATTAATTTCCTTCTATATTACATATAAAATAGTTGAAGAATATCAATTTTTGCCATGAAAAAGCGTATAGTCACTATATCATCATACATTATTAAAAAGAAAAATGCATAATCTTTTGCCAAAAAAATGCATGTCATTAAATTCTATGAGTTGTAACTCAAAATATTTACCTTAGAATAGGCACATCGGTTTTGACAGATGTGGAGGCCGCCATTTTGGGCTCAAATAGTATGACCTACTTTCAAAGCCGGGAACCATCAACAGAAAAAGTAGAGCACAAAAATGGCTTTTTTTAATTGCGTACAAATATTCCTTCAATTTGATACCAAAACATACCATTTGCAGTGTATTTTACAAATCCTATGCAGCATGCACTGAACAATGTGTGCTAAGTATCAAGTTGACTGCATGTAACCCTGTAAACAGTAGTTCCGGTTTGGGGTTATGTGACCTAAATAGGACGGCATATAAACTATCCGGTACATTTTTTTTCGATAAATAACTAGTCTAAAAATACGCCCGGTGTTCGTAAGAATTGCGTTTTGTTACGCAAGGTTTTTTACGGGAATTACTTTATTAAATTTGCATGTGCATTTTTGTACGCTTTGTTTTGAATTTAATTACGTTTTGGGTTATTTTAATTGGGTAATAACACAAATGCGCTTGTTATCTATAGCCCTGCAGGTTTATAGCAATGGTGTTTTAAGATATAATATTTAAAGGTCATACTTTATTGTTGAATGCACCATGATTTGAGGCTTAATGGTAATATCCCTTATGCGAAAGTCGAGTGATTTGATATCACGCATCTTAATTTCTGACTTATTGTCCTACATGTCTCTTAAATGGTATGTACTACTTGGAATTTTTAATCCAAAAATGAATGATTTAAATATAGTATACCTAGAGCTTAAACGGTATATCTTTTATTGTCAAAGAAAAACAGAATTCATTTCGTTGTCATTTTTATTGTATAATGTTTTATTAATGAAACAGCTTCTTTTTAAATGTCGTTTTGCTCTTATAACTTAGCCCCGTTTTCTAATTCAATAAAAAGTATCGACTTGTTTGTGTTATGATTAGATTCGAGCGAGCAAAAGTATTTAGGGGGGTTTTCTCCATCTTCTATCCATTTAGCTCTAGAGCGAATAAGAGACCCTTTAAGTTTATTTTCCCTCACAGTTTCTAATTCATTTTGTAGCGCACGTAACTGGTCTGAATCAGTTTCAGTTAAGGAATTTTGGAGTACATGCATATCAATTTTCTTAATTAAATTTGATTCATGGTTTTTGTACTGTTTAGCTTTATATGATGAAAATGAAATAGTTTTTCCTCTTATTTCCATAAGTAATGTCTCCAGAAATAATTGGTCGTTGATAACAAATTGTATGTTGCTATTGTGGATATTTTCTATGTTTTCTATGTTGTAGAAAGGTATACAGTACTGTAGTTTAATATTTTCTATCAAAGTATTAGTGCAATTTAAATAGTCAATATCCTTTAAAAGTGAATTGTTGAATTTCCATGTGCTATATCCTCAAAAACTATTTTTAGGTCGATGATGGAATGATCTTACTTATAACATGAATCAATAGTAGATTTTCGAATTTTGGATGACAGATTATTTGAAGTTAGGAAAAAATAAAGTCTAGCCTGTTGTAATGGTGTTAAGCGTCTCCATGTATAATTGTTGGATAGTGCCATTTAGATATCTGAAAGTATCAATTATATTGTTATCTCTTATAATAGATTGCAGTGTTTTTCTTGCATTATTATTATTGTTAATGGATGTGTAATTTTGATTTTGATAATCTAAGTTGACATCTAAAACACAATCAAAGTCCCCACATATTATATATTTATCAGTGTTAAAATTGGGTTATTTTTTTAAAGAGGTCTGTAAAGAAAGTTGGCGTATCTTTATTCGTCCCGTATACTGTATATAAGGTAAAACTGTTGGTCATATATGTCAAATCTAAAATTAAGTAGTTTCCAACAGAGTCATTTTCAATTTTATTTACTGTGATTGGTAAGTTCTTTTTAAACAAAACGCAAATACCTCTTGAATTTGATTGCCAAAAACTAAAATAACATTCTCCATCCCACTCTGAATATATTTTATTTTTCATATCAGGAGTAAAATGACAGTCTTGGAGACAATAAATATGCGCTTGCTTTGTTTTTAAAAAATCAAAGTAAGACATCTCTACGTTTTTAGTGTTATTTAGGCCCCTACAGTTGTATGAGATTAATTTCAGATTATCCATTTTCATACAGATGACAAAAGTGCTTTAACATATAAATCATAAAACAGGTATCTTGGTACAATATATAAAATACAATAATGATAACTTTTAACTTCTGCATGTTGAAACATAAATAATTCAGCAAATTAAACACAAACATACAATATATTAACAAAAGAACAAAATGTACAAAAGGAGGCTTAAAGTAAAATGAATGATTGTGGCTACAATCAAACATATGGACTTATTTACATCAAAATACATAATTTTACAACATATCTAGCATTCTTTACATTTTATTGTTTTGGTGGTGTATTCCTTGTGGTGAACATAAGAAAAGGAAAAAGTGACAAAAAAACGAAAGTCTTCATGATTCACACAAAAACAACAACAACAAAAACAAAAACTGAATGCAACAGATGTTGATGGCCAGTAAATTCTGCATTCTTTTCAGAAGTTTCATATTTTAATATTTAATACATTATGCAATAAATTTTAAAAGTGAATGCTTAATTTAACTAAACATATTTTTTTATAAAATCTACAAATACACATGCTTTATTACAACAAAAACATGTGTGCTTCACATATAATTATAGTAAGGTGCAAAGCATCCCTGATAGAATAAGAATTTACATTGACGTTCATATTTAAGACTGACATTATGTAATAATTTTTTACAAGAAAAGTTTAATTTATCTAGACGTGTTTTTTACAAAATATACACATACACATGCTTATTACAAACAAAACATATGTGTTAATCATGTAATTAAGGCAAGGTACAAAACATCCCTGATAAATAAAGGATTGTCATCAATTTTATAATGAAAACTCATTTTATCTAAACACATTTTTTTATAAAATCTACATCTACGCATGCTTATTACAACAAAAAACATTTATGTTAATCATATAATTAAAGCAAGGTACAAACATCCCTGATAAATGAATGATTGTCATCAACGATCATGTGTTGCAGATATCATTTATATTCATTTATAGATAGACGCAACTAAATTACGAAAGCGCATTTAAGCAGGCTAATAATTGCGCATTTTTAGAAGATATATACAAGAACAATATGCAAATTATGTTTTTACTATAAAAATTGTGAAAATGTGATTTTTTTTTCAATAATAAAAGATAATGAAAGCGTGGCAGCAAAAATTGTAGATTGCAACCATGGTGGGCAAAAAGATAAAGTATACAAGGACACTAGAGTCTTATTAATTGGCCTACATAGGTCTATATTGGGAAGTCAATGATTTAGTCTATATGAACTGCATGAGTTTGTGAAATAGCAATTCACTGGGTAAAGGAGTATTATACTATTATGTTGATTCTAAGATATATTTTTAACAACAACTGATTATAACATTCTGTGATTATTTAAATAGTCGAATATTGAAACTTCTTTAGTGATGATAATGTAATTCATATAAACAATAGCGCAGCGTAAAACTTGTCAAGCATATACAGAGCGCATATATACACATCTTTTTAGTTGATAAATTGTTAGAATAACAGTATTGTCAATGTTTAATTTTTTCAGTACTGCAAAGACAGCTGCAAGATAATGTACCTTAATGTACCCCAAGTTATGCAACAACAGTTCATTTTGAACAATTGACCTATAATGTACATATAGGAAAAAACAAATATTCATCCTGAATATACTATAGTATAGGATATAACTACACAGATTATTTAACACAATCCCTTCATATAAAATGGGTCTAATTACATCGAACACAATAATATCATCGAAGCATTAATTTATGTTTTTTTTAAAGTAGACCTACAAACAAATAAGTATTTCTACTATAAACATTTGATAAATATAAATGCTTTCATGCTATTGCGTCACCTGTGTATAAATTTATGATTTGTTGTGCTATTCAGGAGATACACTTAAGAAATTTGATAAGGACTATGATCTTTTAAAGGTATAAATAAATATAGACTATAAGGGTATACTTTAAAATAGAAGGCAAAAATCTATAGTCAGTTTTTAGAGTTTATCCGATTATAATATAGTTTGCATCTTTGTTTACGTTTGCAAGTATTCACTTTATTTAAATGATTTTTTTGTTATAGATTGTAGTTTTCTCATTTATTTATTTTTCAATAAGTTTTATGGTTATTACAAAGAAGGTATTTAAATGTTAGAACAGTTGTTTACAGTTACTTTGTATTTAAAAAATGCAATCATAAAAGATGTAAGATGTGGAACATAACACTTTAGCTTGCAAATGTCATCACTCTTACTGGCTGCTCCCGCCGATTCTTTTTTACTGCCAGAAGTTTTCTATGACATCATTAACATTGTCATATATATCAAACTTTATACGTTCTTCTGCAACAGTTTTCCCATAGACCGCCCCATTAAAGTACCACGCACTGTCGATATTCGGATGCAGTAGAAGCAAGTTGATGAGCCCCTGGTTGGGCTTTGTTACGTCATCCACCAGCCTGTACCTGTTGCTTTTCATTGGTGCCCTTTTCCGCATGATGGCAGATTTCACGGAGTTGTTACGTAATTTGATTATCACTTGGCGGATCTGCCCCTTCTTGGTTGGAATGCGGTGCATGGCCACTACATCTATTGGCTGTAGGTCGACCTCTGTGTTGACTTTTAGGATCTCACTGACAGTTTTTGCCAGTGAATGTGTTTACCTTGTTTTCCGGCGCATGACTTTCATCGATAAAATCATGCGAGTTTTACACTAGGGTTGAATGTATTGGCTTAAGTGTTTGTTTAAAGCACCTGCTTCAAATGAATTAATTCTACCCATTATTATTTCAGAATAGGATAGGGTTGATTTTTATCTGTATGATATGTAAGCTCCTGTTTGCTAGATAAAAATAATGTAAGCAATTTCAAAAATAAAATCTTTTGAAACTATTAAGGAAGCAAAAATTCAATAAAAGTATATTTTAAATTTACATATGAAAACCTATGCACTAGAAGTTTAACCCATTTATTCCTAATGGACTCCCCAATCCTACTAAATTGGATCAATTTATTTCCAAAATTAGGAATGTCTAGTAAATTTATTTCTATATTTAGAAAATTTCTTATAGAAATTCCTTTTAGCAAACAGCGCAGACCCAGATGAGACGCCGCATCGTGTGGCGTCTCATCTGGGTCTACGCTGTTTGCCAATGCCTTTTTTCTAGACGCTAGGCATACAGTGGTTAAATAATGCTGTAGAAATAATAAATAATAATTTAGTGTTCATGTATGACAATTCATCTGACAAAGTATTTACATTCTGCAATAACTGCTGTTTGATTTTAAGTTCTAACTGATCGATTTAGGAATGAGACCTCAGCAATATTAAGTGATGGTATATCGGAATAAATATTGCAATGTAACAAACTGAATATTTGTGATATTTGAATGAACAAATTAAGCGTATAAAACATAGATCGCTTAATTGTGTCATAAAATTGAAAGGGCTTGATGGCATCACTGTACGTTGATACTTAAATTGATGTAGTTAAAGCTCCGAAGAACCAAAATCTGTTCATTTTATAATGCCACTGTTGTCTTTCTTTTATGAACAATTTAAGTTATCCGATACAGTATTCGACGTTACTAATTGCATGTCCATAAAAAATCTACTGTTGTAATTAGTTTTCTTAATTTTGAAACATGACAAAATAAAGCGTCATGACAAAATATTTGACATACTTCACACATGTCTAACGGCTATGTTTGTACGTTTATATGGTTAAATACATTAATTTAAATCACAACATGTGTATGTGCAAGTTTCGTTGCATGTGTACGAAATAATCAAACATACATTATGATTTTGACACTAGATCAGTAAAATATATAAATTGCACTACAAATGTACAGAATATCGACTAAATTGCACCTGACATGCATTTACTAGTACTGTGATGTTTATTAGTATGAAGAATGAAGTGAAAAAAACATCAGTCACCTTTTTCTTCTTTAAGCAACAATGATACATTATATATTGTCAAGATGATTGACGTTGACTGCCACTAAGTCAGGCGTACATCAATCCTTAACCCATTTATGCCTAGTGGACTCTCCCATCCTTGTAAATTGGATCAATTTATTTCCAAAAGTAGGGGTGTCTGGTATATTTATTTCTATATTTAGAATATTTCTTACAGAAATTTCTTTAAGCAAACAGCGCAGACCCAGATGAGACGCCGCATTATGCGGCGTCTCATCTGGGTCTACGCTGTTTGCAATGTCCTTTTTTCAGGACGCTAGGCATGCATGGGTTAATTAATCAAATTGCAGGCATGGCACGAATTGCGCCGGTGTTGCAGCAGCATTGAAGAACTCTGAGTGTGTGGTAGGGACAGCGCACGGCGCTTCTATAGCTGGTATACAATATACATTTGTATAGTAAATAATAATCATTAAGTGTATTTTTTATTATTGTGAACACAAGAAACGTATTAAAACTGAATTGAACAAGCTACCGATGTAAGAAAGTACTTAAAGTTGTTGAACGAATCATAAGTCTTAATAATGTCATAATACTTACAAATGCAATAGCCTTTTACCAGTGCTTACATACATGTAAGTATACTCGCGCGATAAATTTGGTATTCAAATATGGTCACTTGGTTTTTCTATTTACAGGTTATAGAATATTGGACGAAAAGATTGGTGCAACGGCAGCGGTCGAGGCTCGTGCCTTAATATACAAGTTGTCCGACATTGACATCTACAGCAACAGCTGGGGTCCCGCTGAGACGGGTACAGAATTTGACGCCCTACCAGCAGTTGTCAATGCAGCCTTCGAAGAAGGCGTTGCAAAGGTTCAATCAGAATTATTCAAATTATTAGGAAAAGAATACCTGGTTCATTGAGGGGTTATTTGACGGTAGTTTGCACAATTTTACTCACATAATATCATGCAAAGTTGTCAACCATAACACAGAACTAATAACAAATACCATTTTCCCGGTACAACTGTTGATTTTCGACATACAAATCGCAGCATATATTCGTTGTTCATATAAAATGCGGAATCAAGGCAAATGGTTGGTATTTATATACCAAATATAATTATTACACGTAAATAACTTCTTATAAATATTATAATTTTACATCCAGGCGGTTTTCCTGAATGTTAAACCTAGTGTCCCTCTCCGACCACTACTTATGCCGATGAAACTGTGGTATTTTGTTTTACTCATGTGTAGATCATATAATGGTATAAATGATACACTTGAAATATAATTCGTATAACATACCCACAGGGAAGGGGTGGTAAAGGGGCTATCTACACGTGGGCGTCAGGAAATGGAGGCGAGCACTTTGATGACTGTCAGGGTGATGGATACAGCATCAGCACATACACCATTGCAATCGCGGCCATTGGCAAGTCAGGATCACCAACCTGGTACTCTGAACACTGCTCGGCGGCATTGGCCGGCACATACAGCGGCAATTATCCTAAAGACCCAAATATCGTAAGCTACTGCTTTTTTCTAAATTATTTATACAGAATGGGAAATTTAGACATGTCATAATGAAACAAGACATTGGAACATTGCAATTGTGTGTTTAAGACAACAACTGGCCCATCTAACAAGTGCGTGAATGACTTCACTGGTACATCGTCTGCCTGCCCATTAGCTTCTGGGATAATAGCGCTAACCTTGCATGCAAAGTAAGTATACATTTATGTGATATGTGTAGTGAACATATTGAAACTATAGAACACCTTTTCTGGGAGTGTAAGCATATTCAATCTCTATGGAATCAATTGACAACCTTTCTAGAAAAACAACAATTAAATGTTAAACTATCTCTCTTAGACATCAGTTTACAAATAAATACCTTCAAAATACAAGAGGTTAATAACGCTGTAAATTACATAATTATATTAATGAAATATTTTATATTCAGCATGAAATGCAAAAAACAAAAACCTACAATGAACTGTTTTATCAATTATTTAAAACTGAAGAATCAAATTGAAAAAGAAATAGACCTAAACAATGATACACTTCATATATATTGATAAAAAAAATGGAAACACATTAAACTTTCATAAAAAAAAGTCTAGTATGCTTCTTACCCACTTTATGCAACTCATCCTTATTCATGATTATTCTGTTGTTTTTCTTTCTTAAAAATCACAAACGACCAAAGAAAACAATACATATTAACATTTTTTTTGTTTAATAAAAAGGAAACCACAAGGTCAAAAAAGCATATATTAGCATATCTTGTTTAACATGTTTGAACATTATTGCTGCTACATGGTTTCACTTTGTTTTATGATCATATACATGTATGCATTGTATGTCTTATATTAAATAAAAAAGTATACATTTACACAACAGTACAAATTATTTTTTCCTCGAAGTGTAATCATGCTATAACCCACAATTAAATCAAGATAATAACATTAATTAATGTCTGTCGTATAGAAAGCACGAACCTTTATGTCGTTGATTTCCATTTTAATAGTTTGTTTTGACCATTTGATGACTTAATAAATTCAGGAATGGCTGGTATTACAGGCTGGAACTCTTAAATATAAATCACGTGCAAACGTGTCTTTTTTTCCTAGTTATTTATATAAAAAGTGCACAAATTCCTGATTGCTTCTTTATTTTAGGCTTATTCTTAAATAATAAAGTGCACAGATACATGTTTATGATGTGAAGTATTTAGAGCAAAAATACATTTTTATGTTAAACAATTTAGTTGAATAGCATATAACATTCACATAATTTGCTTTTATTTGTTTTTAAGTTCAAATTTGAATTGGAGAGACGTTCAACATCTGATTGTTGAGAATGCAAAAGATGCAGGACTCAATGCGAGTTTCTACACCAATGGTGCGGGTAAAAAAGGTGATTATCAACACTCAGATCGTTTCGGTGAATTGTGCATTACAAACTTGATATGTCATTTGTATAAAATTCAATATACTTTTTTTATTTTTTGTTTTGTATTCTAACTTTATTGCATCAAACGGAAACATTCCGAAAATACACACATTATATATTTTGCTTACAACGATAAGAAAATATTGTAGTGAGCCCATATTTTGGATTCGGGTTAATGAACGCAGATGCAATGGTTACCGCAGCCCCGAATTGGCAGACAGTTCCTTCTAGAGTCAAGTGCTATGCGTTTTCTACAACCCAAAAGTAATTGGACATTTGTCTCATAGTTTCAATAATATGATTATCAATATCAAAATGAATAACATAGGTTGCAAAAAAGTGATTTTAAGCCAGTTATAAGGGTTTGTCTCGATATAAATGTATGATGTCAGCTGTATAAGGGACGTTTATATAAAACTTAATAACTAAACGAAATTATACTTAACCGAAACGATAATTCATTAGACAAAACTGAACGATCAATATATGTAAAGATATTTTTCGACCTTTGATTTTTTATAATTTTCAACGTCAACGATATAACACGAATTATGTGCTTGGATTATCTAGAAGTAATACAGTTGGAAACACGGCGACTGATACCATTGATATGAGCAAGTGCAAGATAACCTTCACCGAGCACGTTGAGATCAAGGTTTATTTCCAGTCAACGAGAAGAGGTGACACACAACTACATCTGGAGTCACCTGCTGGCACAGACGTCACCGTCTTGAAGTAAGATCGCGTGGACCGTGACATAATGTTGTTTTTATAGAGATACCCATCGTAAATTATGTTACCACTTTGGGACGTGTTTGAGTTGGGAAGTAAATTAATGTCAACACCTTTAAATAAGGCAACACAAATGGTTTGACGATTATACTTAAGAAGTGATTTTCACTTTAATCGTTCTCGGACGTATTTAAATAGGCATTCGTCTGGGTGCACATTTATTCCAGTAATCGAAATAATGACGCAAACAATGCTGCATTTGAGTGGACCTTTATGACCGTGCATTTATGGAGAGAATCTGCGGTTGGAACGTGGAAGATCGCACTGAAGGACACGGTCGGAGGAAATAGTAGGATTGCTTTAATATAAATAAATCACACTTATTTATGAGTATAGTACCTTGAAGTATTCATATACCCTCATTTACTAAACATAACAAAACGTTCGTTCCTCGTAATTGATTTGTTGCGGATAGGACATGTTTTAGAAGATTGATTTGGCAAATGTAATGCGGCATGTAAACTTATTTCAAATAAATAAATACATTAATGTATTATTTTACACCGAACTTTGATTGGATCGCTACTATTACCAAACGATATCTTACAAATAGTTTTTCGTTTTTTTTTTTGTTCAGCTTTGAATCTATATAGGTGGGAGTTGTTCATATTCGGGACCATAACAGACCCTAAATTAGGATCACCGTCTGGTATGTACGAAATTGAATGTAATATCTATACAAAATTCCAAGCTTTTTGTCACTATAAGTGTATTATCATTTCTGTTTTATAAACATTTTCCTAAGTTGGGTTTTTAATTATCTTACGTTAAATCGAAGACTACTGGAGCTTTACAATAATATCTTGAATTCAATGTATCTTGAGTTTTATGTTACCGTATAACGGTTGTTTTTTTTATAAATAATTTCCTGACAATATAAGTGTGACGGTTGAATAATCTATGTGGACGTGGCTATATTGTGTGTAATAAGATTACAATATTCTATAGATTTGACAATGTGTTTTCCGTTCATGTTTCACTCATCAATAGGCATGAACCTCTTTTTACTTTTGACGCATCCAATAATAGCT
This sequence comes from Dreissena polymorpha, assembly GCF_020536995.1. NCBI lineage: Eukaryota > Metazoa > Mollusca > Bivalvia > Myida > Dreissenidae > Dreissena > Dreissena polymorpha. Next base: position 129,071,036 of record NC_068355.1, on the reverse strand, counting down.
TTTCCTATATCAATTCCAACATTAAGCATTATTTATTGTAAAGCTGGATCCCCCGGTGGCGCATGCTCCAGCACCGTTTCGTGTAGCGGCACCAATGCCGGGTGCTTGAAGGAAGCCCTCGTCTGCGTAACGTGCACAAATGGATATCGCGTAGTCAATGACTATTGCGTTGAAGGTATGGTATGAAATACTTGTTTATAGGGAAAATTGATCGACTAACGATATGTATTAATAGCATAAGATTATTGTAATTTACGGTAAGTGCTAAGAGGGTACCTGTCTGACTATTCGAAGATAATAAGAGAACTATTTTATAATTGAAGTACAAAACGCTACTAATACGTAGAAACTTATATATTTTAACATTGCGTATACAAGGAAATACATATATTTAAGAAAATAATTATATCAACAAAATATGTTGCATTGGTAACTGTGTCATCAATTGAATTATAAAACACTTAAGGGAATGCATTACTTTCTAGCACCTGATTGATATTGGAAAATGTGCTACTTCAAGTGTTCTCTTCGTTATTTAACTAAAATGTATATTTACGTACGTTTTTCTACAATCAATATGTGCAAACTGTATTCAACAATTAATATCAACAAGACTTATTTCTTAACAGCGTTTAGTCGAATCAGATATGAAGGCGGACTCCTTTTTAATCTCTAATGAATCGCTATGAGTCTTGATTAAGCAACTGTCATCAATCCATTTTACAGCTTTATACTGTAATATGTGAGTAAATCTAGTTTCCGTAGATAATGATAAAAAACCTGTTAATAATGTTACAGTAAAAATAAATTGATAGCGATTGTTTATATCAAATCAGGTTGACGTTTCCAAAGTATCCGGATAGAGCATTTGGTCAGCAATCTTCAAAACATTCAAAACCAACAAACGCTGTTATTAACCATGCTTCATTTTCCAAAAAGGTCTATAATTGGCAAAAACACTAAAACACAAATGTCCAGAGAAAGCGTGATTATTACTTTCGATCTCTCTTCTGGACATTTGTGCACGTCAGTTGAAATTGTGTTTGTTCTATGTCGATGACAAAAGCGTTTTTGGCTTTGTTTTAGACGGAACAGAAGGCGGTTACTGTGACGACAGTGTTCTATGTCGGAGTGTGACAGGCAATTTGAAATGCAACGTCACCGTTTGCATTAAAGAAGGTAAACGTATATTCATTATCAATCGTTAGATCGCGCGTAAAACAAAAACATTACATCGATATTTTGCATGTTATCTTCGACATTGTTTATACGAAATGGCATGGTATATGTAAAATATATTGGCACGTACACATGTATGTAATATGCCAATGATCAAAGCTGACGTTTAAATATTTAAATTCTTTAACAACACAAATATAACGATTTTTATGGTTTTCATTATGAAATAAAATATTAAAACATTGAATGCTACTTAACAAATAAGTTGTGTGTGCATGAAACATACTCATGTGTAATGTTATTGTCGAAAACAAAGCGTATTTATATGATATGTTACAATTGCGAAATTTCGTACGTGTGTATTTGACGCAAGGGAACGGAAAGGAAGGGTAAAAAGTAAAATGCGAAACTCAAATATAGTTAAAGATTAATACAAATGTATAATTATAAACCAGTTTGAAAATAGTTCATAGTATTGACAATGCACGGCAATGGGCAAATTAAGTGATCGAACTCTGAAGTTCGGATTGAAAGCACGTTCTGGTATTAATCTTTTTGTTTTAATATAGCAACACATGATACACTTTCCACTACACACTTTAGCCTATGATTGTAACTAATTTTGTTTTGAAACAGGTATTTCATCGTTGCAAGGGGATGAGTTCAGTTTTAATTATTGGTGTCGCGTTCTGAGAAAACTGGGCATAATGCATGTGCGTAAAGTGTCGTCCAAGATTAGCCTTTGCAGTCCGCACAGGCTAATCAGGGACAATTTCCACTTGTATGACTTTTTCGTTTAAATGAAGTCTTTTCTTAGCAAAAATCCAATTTAGGCGGAAAGTGTTGTCCCTGATTAGCCTGTGCGGACTGTATCATGTTTATGGCGATGGTGTACGTATTGTCCTGTCTGGTAAAGGCTATTTGTCACTTGTCCTAAATTAAAGACAACTGAAGGTCAACAATAATTTTTTACCTGATGATACCCCTAGAGTTTTATTTTCACTTGATTTTTCACGTAGAAAACGTTAGTGTTTATTTTCGCCCCTTTTTTAAATGGCACTTTTCGAAGTTAACATTTTAATTTAGATACTCATATGTTCGCGTAACCATGGTTTTCTATATTAAGTGGCATATGTGTATAATAGAGATATATACATAAATCTTTAATGCGTCGCAGATTTTGTTGGAAACATCTGATTTAGATGCACATATGTTATTCACATGCTTATAAGTACAAATATGCTATTCTGTGACGTTTGTTCCCTTATCTGATTGGACAAACACGTTTATGCTGTAACCAATTGAAAACGTTCTATCCATCTGATTATGACTAACTTTCACGGATAAAAATCATTGACCCTAGACGGCATTAATGTATACACAATATTCTACATGTATACATATGCTTCTGAAATTGTCAGTTGAATCATTTGGTAACTGAACGTTTTGTTTTATTTTAAAGATATAAGTCTTTGTCTTATTCAACAGAACCACAAGGCAAATCAGATTCATTCCCTCCTGGAGCAATAGCCGGAATAGTTATTGGTGGCGTTGCCCTGATTGCAGCTTCCGTTGGTGCGTTCTTCATCGTCAAGACCAAATGTATCAACAAGCCATCTGCACAAAACGGTGCTGCATCCATTGGGTCCGCACCTGCCCCGCAATCATATGTACATGCAATAAGCTATGATAAGACGAATCAAGGATACGCAAACAGCGGGTTTTCTTAAGTACGTGACAACATGAAATATAAACGTGCATATTATTTGAATAGTCGATTCATTGTCCGTAAAGCGCTAATTTTATAATCGTTCACCGACTGAAAAGGGCATAAATTGATCTAAATTTATATTTTCTTATTTCATAGCTTCTTCTTTTTGTATGATATCTTAGTTAAAATACTAAATGTCATGTTCAATTATTATAATTATACTCATATGTCAACAGCATTTTTGTTACGGATTTAAAATAAAGTCTCTTAAAATACGTTTCTCAATAACGACATTATAATATATATATTTTATATGCGTATGTTAAATTGAGTCTATAAAAGCTTACCATGTACATGTAACACAAACCGATAAAAGTGTGTGGAGTTTTTATGGTTGCTATTATTATTTTGATTATTGCAACAGTTTAATAACCATGCATACAATGCATATACTGGCTGCAAATCAATATTGAGATTTCACAATTGTGTGTGTGTTGCTTAGTGCCATAATGAACAAAACATACTGTGATAATATGATAATGAGTGCCTTATTTTATACTTAAGTATTCGTTGTTGAAAGTATCTACAACTGCCATATCTCTAACTTAATTTGTGTATTTTATAACACTAGCGTATACATGTGCTTTGTTAATTTTTTAATTAAATAAAATTGAAAACTATTGTAAGACTTTCGCTTTTCTACGATTTCAGCGAAATCGGGTCCGTGTATATACCGTCTTTTCCATTTTAATTTTGAATTCGACACAACGAAAAACAAAAATCAACGTATATTAGTTCATATATTCGGATTTTCTTATAACCAGAACAAAAACAAAAAATAAAAACATAGTTGAGTTCTTTGTATCGTTTTTTGGTGTACTAATAACAAAACAAAACACAAATCTTATTTCCCTAATCATATTTCGTTTCAATTTTAATTATACAATAATCAATATTTGAAAATTGAAACACAGTGCCTGTTTCCATTCACCGCTCTTGAATTGAATTAATCTTTAATAAACTTAATGGTATACGAAAAACGAGGGGCGCTCCGCTGTTTTGGAGGGATAAGTCGTGATTGATTTTTTGCGCAGTGTTCTCCCTTAGATCTTAATATTTTTGAATATATACAATTATAGACGAAGAATAGTCGAGTCTTGGGACAGCTTGTGTTGGCTACTCTAATGGGGAAAAATAGATCTAGTAACATTACATAACAAGACTATTGCATTATAATGATAGAAAAATAAACGATAATTAGAGTTCATTATTTAAAATACCAAATAAGTTACAACTATTAATAACGTTTTTAGGTACGTTTTTCCACTTTTCGAATGACTGTTTACATGAACTGGATGTGTATAAAACGAATAAAATAATACATTTTTCGACTTTTGCATGCACTTTAACAGATCACGCAAGCCAACGATTGCTTGAAGGCGCGTTTCTCTCGGCAAATCATACACGTATAGTTACAGATATACAAGCTTTTCTGTAATGGTATTCGAGTTCCATTTTAGGAGACAACCAGGGTATAGAACGGAACGTTTCAACGCGTGCAAGTAGTTTCTATATGCGTTACGCATGCTATTCACCTTCTTTATGAAACGTAACGTTTAAAGTCATTTTTAGCTCTACTGGCCAAAGGCCAGAATAGCTTATGGGATGGCGTGCTTTCAGTCCGTCCGTGCGTTAGACTTTTTCTTGTTTACGCGATAAAGTCCACAGTTTTCATCCGATTCTTTTCAAACTTGTTCAGTGTCTTTATTAATGAGGAATCAAACCCTATTGAAAATGGGTTACATCAGAGTAAAAAGTCCAGAATTATAACCCCTTGAATTTGAGAAAATTGTGAAATAATGCTTGTTTACGCAATAAAGTCCAGAGTTTTCATCCAATTATTTCCATACTTGCACAGTGTCTTTATCTGAATGATGAGTCAAACCCTATTGAAAATTAGCAATATCGGAGTTATAAGTCCAGAATTATCTCCCCTTGAATTTGAGAAAAAAAAGGAAAATTCAGTTTTTTATGTGCTTAAGTCCATAATTTTCATCCAATTCTTGGCAAAAGTGCACAGTCCCTTGACATATTGCTTTCATATTTTGCAAACTTCTTTACCAACATGATTCCAATCTATAAACAAGAGCAGATAACTGTATCAAGCATTTTGTAAGAATTATGGCCCTTTTTCCATTTACATTATGCATATTACTTTAGTTACATTGCCATAACTTATTTATTTATGATCAGATTGTTTTAATACTTTGACAAAACAACACTTACCTGAATACCACAATGGCTTCCACCCTAACAATACCCCACGCCCCAACCCAGAATCTCTGCCCCCCCCCCCTTAAAAAAAGTTTTTTCCGTTTTTTTATTTTTGAAAGATCATCTAATAAATGACCACACCCCACATTATACCCCCCTCTCAACCCCCTACCCCACCCCCAAATAAAAAAAAATATGTTTTTTTCCTTTTATTTATTTTTGAAAGATCGTCTAATAAATTATTCAATATGAAGCACTCGAATAGTCGAGCGCGCTGTCCTCTGACAGCTCTTGTTTAAAAAGAGCAATATCGAAGCAATAAGTCCAGAATGACTTCCCCTTGAATATGAGAAAAATTTGAAATCCCGCATATTTACGCAATTAATTCCACCGTTTTCATCCAATAATTTCCAAATTTGCACAGTATCTTTATATCATTGAGGACTTGAAACAAATTGAATATGAGCAGTATCGGAGAAATAAGTACACAATAATCTCCCCTTGAATGTGAGAAAATTCTCCTTGTTTGCGCTATTAAGTACACAGTTTCCAAACTTGCACAGTGTTTATAGCAGTAGAGCGATTCAGGCCCTCATGGGCCTCTTGTTTTTAATATCAAGGCAGGTAGGTAAATATTTGTTAGCATTTACTTCATCTTGAGCGTTCTTTCCGAAACATAAAATATGTTGTTTAATTAGTTCTTAAATAGGCACGTTTATTGATATTATTAATAATATTTTATATAATTATTTCAAGCGAAAAACGGTTTTTACATAAGGTGTTTGGTTAGCGTTGATAAATGATCAGTTTTACTACGCCTGGATTTCAAATACAGGTGTTATTTTACCTGTTTTTTCATGATTTTGGAATTTTTCCCATCTCAAAACATACGCAGAATAATTTGTGCCATTAATGTAAACCAGTATTGTTATCAAATAACATTCCTGATCAAAGCCTGAAGATATGTTTTAATAGAGACTATTTATTGCGTTATAAAGAGGCCTTTTCACGTTTTGGAAAATTGACAAAATTGAAAAAGTTGTTTCAGATTCGCAAATTTTCGTTTAAGTTATGATATTTGTGAGGAAACAGTAAAACTGAACATTTACCATGCTCTAATATATCCAATATATGCATCTTTTGACGATTTAAAAACCTGAAAATTATAAAGCGTTGCAACGCGAAACGATCGGATAATTTGGAGAGTTCTGTTGTTTTCGTTTAATTTTGCGAAACTACGAAGATTGCTCATTGGCGTCGCACTGAAGTGCGGCGACCAGTATGTAATACGTTTTTTTTTCGCTTTTGGGAGGAGAAGTTATTTTACGGGTCAATGTATATATTTTTGTTGTCATAATATCTTGCATAGTGATGATTTTTTGTGTAAATTAGTTTAAATAAGTACTGCATTTGTGCCTATTACATTTACTACAACATTTATTGCCAATAATGCAAAGCTTATTCTTTTAATAAATAACTAATCACAGGGACTGGGCTATAATAAAAGATCACAGGGACTGGGCAAATACGCGAACCGGTGAAACTTTCTGGTTTTGTATATAATCAAAATATATTTATTTTGTGGTTTTTCTAACAATAGCGCAGACTTTTGCTGATTGAGTTTTGGTTAACGCGTATTTTCTTCAATTTTACAAGACGACAGCGATTACACGGTTTATTGCTTTATTGATAACCGTTACACTACAGTCATTTATTAATATCTTAGTAAGAAGGTGATTTTTCAAGCGGTTCCGTAGTGTAGTGGTTACACGCTCGCTTCACACGTGAGAGGCCCAAGGTTCGAGCCCCATTAGAATCAAATTATTTTATTTGTGTTCTATGTTAACTTTTTGTTTTGATGTAGACATTTTAAAATCCATTTTACTACAATTTGACATTTTTATTAAAATTAATGGGGGTCGCATGGTGACAACGTTAATTAAAAATTCTTACATCACTTAAATATCTTATAAAAATACACGTGTTTAAATATTAACAAATAAATGCAAACAACACATCTATTATCCATGTATTTTTTATGGTTGTCTATCATAGGCCCTAAGTACTATCCCTACCACATATAGAGCGCGAAGCGCGACACGTATTATTGATTGTAACAATGAGTTGCGATAAAGGAAGCAGCCGCTTATCAAGGAGGAGCTGTGTCCCAGCAACACGTTCCCCTAGAGTCAAGCACTCCTTGGAGTTTTTTTAAGAACCACATATAGAGCGCGAAGCGCGACACGTATTACTATCCAGGTGGTATGGACCCTTTAGCATTATCCGACCATTACGTCCATAGTTATCTTCCTTAGAATTTGAGAAAATTTGAAATTCTTGTTCAAGGTCCAAAATTTTCATCCGATTCTTTCCAAACTTGCACAGGTTTTTTATCAATGAGGACCCAACCCAAACCCTATGTGAGCAATATCGGACCATAAGTCCAGAATTATGAATTAAAAAATAAAAGTGAAAAACTGCTTGGTTAGGTGATTATGTCAACATTTTTCATCAGATTCTTTCCAAACTTACAGTGAATCCATATCAATGAGCATTTTACCTCATTTAAAATGAGAAACATCGGGCCAATAAGTCCAGAATTTTTTATATTAAATTTGAGAAAATAAAGAATTGCCACTTGTTTAAAAGATTTCACAACTTTCGTCTGAATCTTTTCAAACTTGTTAAGTGTTTTTATATCAGTTTTATTCGAACCCTATTGAAAATGATGAATATCGGAGCAATAAATCTATTATGATCTTTTAGTGAATTTCAAAGTATAGTTAAATGCAGCTCCTTTATGCAATTTACAGTTTTCATTCATTTTTTTTCAAACTTTTACAGTGTTTTCATATCAATGAGTACTCAACCCCTATCGTAAATGAGCAACGAAAGAATAAGTTCAGAATCATCTCCCCTTGAAGTTGAGAAAAATATGAAATTACGCTTACAAGATGAAGCAGATTTTTTAAAATCTACACAGTTCTGTTCCATTAATGAAAACTGCACACGGATGCCAGTAAAAAAAGGAAACCTATGTAAATAAAATGAACTATGAAAAGTTTGGGCGTTACAACACAAAATCATAGATAATGGTTATTTGGGGATTATAACACAACATTATAGATAATGGTTATTTGGGAGTTATAACACAAAATCATAGATAATGGTTATACCAGTATCTTTTTCTATTTTGTTTAAAATAACTGGCCAATATATTAATATTTACACTAGAAAAAAATCGTTCCATGTAACTTTATTGAGCTCCTTTTACACTTTGATGCTTTGCATCAATACTTACCTTGTATAAAGTGTAAAATACGTCTATCAGACATACATGGCAGGATGGACGAGAGGTCTAATTGATTTTTACTCCAGGACTCCAGAGGTCACTGGTTTGAGCCCTGCTGAGGTTTACTTTTTTTTTCTTTTTTAAATTGTATTGTTGATTTTTACTGGAGCTTCTTAGATCCAATGTTTACATTTATCAATATAAAGCGTTTAATGACACACTTCAAAATATGCCAAAATCTGTGAAAAGGCCCCTTAAAACATCTAGTATACTAATACCGCTATCCAGTTGCGTAGATCCGATGGTTTGTTTTTTAATGGGTAATTTTAATCGGTTGCAATAAAGTTTTGGAAGAAAATCTCCACACGCTTATTAATGTTGGTAATGTTCACGCGTGAAAGTTTCGTGGACTGTTTTAACTTCGATGGGTATTTTATTATGGCGTTCAGATCCTAGAACTACTATCCCGACTGTTTTCTAAAACTCTGAGTTGTTTGATTCATACGATTTACTTTGTTGTTCCTTTAAAGGAACATTTTCACGTTTTGGTAAATTAACAAAATTAAACAAAATTGTTACAGAGTCGCACATTTTCGTTGTTGCTAAGATATTTGTGAGGAAACAGTAATACTTAACATTTGCCATGCTCTAAAATATCCATTATATGCATCTTTTGACGATTCAAAAACCAGGAAAATTATACAGCGTTGCAACGCGAAACGATTGAATAATTTGGAGAGTTCTGTTATTGACGTTGTATTTTATAACAACACGAGGGTCGCTTATGTAAAATATAAAATACATTACACATTGTATGAGCACGGATGGCAAAATGGTCTAAGCGTTAGACTTTTACAGCTTACTCCAATTGTATAAACGCTGGCTAAAGTTACCGCTCGGTAACTTTCAAACCTTGGTAAGTTTGCGGTTATTCAGGTTTAGTAACCTTCAAGTTAACTCGATTGTATAAACACGATATACCGCAAAGTAACCTTACCGCGCAAAGTTGAATTTAACCACCGGTAACTTTAACCAAAACATTCCCACAATGCATTTTCTAATGACATAATTTTCGCGCGAAGTATCACGCTTCGATTTCGTTAACACACAAAATAAACAGCGACATGTATTTTTTTTATCAAATTCATTTACAAATGAATTCACAATAAAATAAAGTGTCTTTTTAACTATGAGTTCAACAAATTATTTGAAGTGTTTACGAACATATGACCAGGGGAAAAAATATGATGATGTCGGGATTTGCATCATTTAGTGGAATCCCTGGTGCTTCCAACGGCGAGAGACTGCTTGCAAAGACGCCTACTTTTCTTGTTGTTTTAAGTAATGTAATATATACATGGTCGTCGTTACATGCTAGCCTATTCTTCTCATTTAGCTTATAGCCCGTTTTCATGACTGCGTTATAAAATAATATATTTCGCCAAAAAACGATTTTTACACATTCAAAGCACAACGCTGAGTGTATAATTAACTTAAAATTACATCCAAAAATCACTCTGTCTATAGTCAAATCTTGCATATTGCAATTGAGAAAAGTGCGAGTCTTTTTGACGATTTATTATAAATGCGACTTATTTTTCTTGTACATGTACTGTAGATTCTATATCGACATATTTGCATTGTCAATTTATAACATTTTCCGTATTTTGTGAAATGTGTATGTTTATAATCCGTGCATATACTTTTGACATTTTAGAATGTACAACAAGCCATACAAGTATCGCACAATTCAGAAATAATCTGCAATATTTGCTTTCTGATTTAATTCTTGTTAGGCATAGAGATGTCAGAGGGGGTAATCACGTGATAGTCAAGATGGCGACCTCCATACCGAGACAGTTATTTTTCGCCGTTTTATACCCTTTATTACTTCTGTTTATTTTTTAAATGACGCTCACATTCCAGCCAAATCAGTAAAAAGTTGATTATTGTATATTTCGTATTTAAATTCGCTTTATATCTCGACTTTACTCCCCGCAAATTTTCTTAGTGGAGTCCTAATTAGGTCATCCCGCTAAGAAATTTCGCACCGCGTAAAGTCGAAATAAAGAGCGAATATTACTATGAAAAAAAAACAGTAACTTTCTTCCTAATATGGCTGGAAAGTGACCGGGATAAACAAATAAAATACAAGTAATAAAGGGTATAAAACGACGAAAAAAACCTGCCTCGGCATGGACGTCGCCATCTTGTTTGTCACGTGATTACCCCATCTGGATGTGTAAAGTATAAGATGGTAAAAATAGCACCACACTGGAATTCGGAATATCCCATTTTGTACACGGGTATTATTCACTCATTTATCTGTTGTGTAATGGAATGTTTTCCATTCTTTGTGTATTAATATATTAAATTATTTTCTTGTACAATAAGGGCATTTTATACAGACAAATAAATCATTGTGCAAGTTTATGTTAGGTTTGTATGCAGAAATCTGCAAATGCATCCGAGTTTACCAACGGCTATTATTTGATAAACTGCTCCGGTTCATTTGAACAGCAGTAATGTAGAGTACATGACGTAGCGAGTGACGAAGACGAAAGTTTATCGAGTTCAAAAATTCATTTGAATATAGTGATAGGATGGCATAAGGGTCTTTATTTAACTATGCTAAACTACTTATTAAAGACCCTAGATGCAAAATCGTCAATTATTGAGTTAAATGGATTGTTTATGGATTTTAAAGGATTATTAAAGGTAAGATACTACTTTTACTAGTTCGAACGTGTTTTTGGTTTTTGTTTGTACTTTTGTCGTTCCCTGTTCTCGCATCTCGGAGAAATGATTTTAAGGTAGTGCACCTCTAATGGGCACATATCCAAATATAATCTAATTAATTATTTTCTTAATCAGCATCATTTCATTGAACTACATGCAAATTTGTAGGTAGGCTTTCCATGCTTTTAAAAAAAATATACCGATTTTTTCAAAACCACCCCCACGCTCGGCTTTTGTCCAGTTTATTTTCACCCCTAGGGTATATAAAAGTTCCATAATTCATTCAAATTTCCAAATATGGGCATGCAGTTGGTGTGTACAGATGCTGTAAAGGTGTTTAAAGTTTAAACAAGATGAAATAAGTATTCTTTTACAGACATTTATTTTTTAAAAAATTTTATCTATGGAAGAGCGCCATGAAATGTAAGTGATTTCAGCCAAGTAAAAATTGGGTCGGTTAAAAACAAAGTGTCATAAAATTCAAAATAGTATCATTTAAGTCATATTTTAGACTTGGTTTTTATCGAAACACTTTATACAGCAAATATACCAAGAAATAGACAGATTTACCGTTTACTTTTTGAAATAAAAATAAAAATGCAACATGCATGGTTCGTATTTTCAACAGTAAATCACCCAATTTCGCCATAACGGTGTTTTAATTTTAATAATTGAAGAATGTGCATAAAAATTGCAACATATTTAACAATAAATATAGCTTATATGCCATATTAAATCAAATTACGTTAGAAAATAAATAAAACGCGTCGCAAAAAAGTATACGTCGTCGGCAGGATTCGAACCTGCGCGGGGATATCCCAAAAGATTTCTAGTCTATCGCCTTAACCACTAGGCTACGGCACCTAACAGTAGGCTCTTCAACCTTCGAAGAAATCGCGGGAAATCATTAGAGGTGCACTACCTTAACATGGGCGCCATTGATGCATCGGATCACACACGGCATATCCATAGGGTAAAGTGATCGTGAGTCGGACACGATCTGAAGTCGGACGTTTTTGGACCCGTTTTTCTGTCGATTTTAGACAGTTCAGCATGTAAACAAGTGTACATTAACCGAAATAAATATTGAAACCAATCAAATAAGTCGTTTGTCTGTTGTGGTGTTCTTCCCAGCATTCCTGAAGTTCATTTCTAAAAATACCTTCACGGGCGCAAATTTCAAAATTGACAATACACAAGAAGTAAGTATTGTTTGCGTTTGAAACAGTTTAGGAGTATTGACATCTGTTTGAGCAATTTACGTCATTGTTTAAGCTGTAGATTTATGATCATTTTGTAAACTAAATTAAAGTTTAATCGTAGTTTCTTTGAATTGATCAACAAATTTCCCCACCGACAACATGAACCATTTTAGATATTAAGTCGGACAGCAAAACAATGCAATTTGATATTAAGTCGGACACTGTCAGACTCATTGTCAGTTTTGAATAAACAATGTTGAACCTATATTTACATATGAAAGTTTACAGATAGGTCTAAAATACAGAAATAAGCCTATTTTATTACGTGTTTACGTGGAACTAAATGCAAATGTTGACAAGTCCATTAGCTCTTATATGTTCCATTCATCAAACAGTTAAATCGGTCTGTGCTAGATTGTTCTAATTAATTTGTGCAAAGTGTGTGTTTTTTACTACTTTTGCTTAAAAGTTTATTTCCAGCACAAAATGAGCATGTCAACTAAATTCTTACATATTGCGCTTTCCGAAATTCGTTGATATCTAACGATGTTAATTCATACAAAAATATCATGTGAGAAATTGGGCTACGTTGGTAATAATAGGATTTTACCACTATTTTACACTGTTTGCACTTTGTAGTTTATAGTTTGTGCTGTCGTATTTCACTGTTTAATTAATAGGATGAAGAACGTGATAATCCGCAAGTTTTGTGTTGTCGGTATGCACCATACAGGTGCGAAGCAGCAAGAAGTCGGTGCATTGCATTATTGTCGTCATGAACCTGGTAACAGAAAGCACTGTACATAATGCGATTGCAGTTTATGGAGACTCACACCTGCACCAGCGCCGATAGTATCTTCGCCGTAGATGCCCTAAAGCTCAAGACTGTATTGCAAAAGGGTCGTGTTACCTTCGGGCCAAAATGTCCCCAGAAAAGTTTTCAAAGCTGCGCGGGCCGGTGTAGAATTGCAGTATCGGCTACCGTTGCTGCGAAACAGATGCAGACTCCATAGCTGAGCCTGAGATATTAAAGAGTTCATACATATATAAAATTTATTAACATTCTGTGAAATTTGACAGTGCAGCTACAGTTGACAGTTTCTTTTGTTCACGGAGTGTATATTGATAGGAGATGAATCGAGTATTTGACCCTTACTGTAGTAAATTCAATCTTATGCAAAAACTATTCATCTGATTTTATTGGTTTATACGTTATCTTGTTGCTTATTAATTCCTCTTTCAAAAAATATAACTTTTAGTATATTCCCGTTGTTATTAATGGATTTATAGCGAGTAAAACACAAGAAATACACATTTAATGTTTTACCACCGCGCGTTTTACAGTGTTGTGGCTATCGATCTTTTACAATTAGCGTACAGCGAAGCGCCGAGGTTATACATTTTGATGTAACCACTCACGTCTTTTGTTAAATCATAGTTTCATTTCTAGGCCGATTTTGACAAATTATATATCATTAAAAAGCTTACGTTACGTAGTAAAAAGATATATAAATATATATTAAGTTTTTCTTCTGATTTCGACAGCCCGGCGAGTTATAACTTTAACTTTTGCAAATATCATACCGCTTTGGAGTTTTAGAATCTAGATTTACGGTTGACATGTTCGTACTTAATACCAATTTGTAGCGTTTATATTTGGAGGTCAGTTTTAAAAATTACATCTTGCTTAGGAGAATAGAATTCTGTATACGATAGAAAAAAAATTCTTTAAAAAACGCACTGAACTGATGCTACGGTCTTGGCGATGATGCTTTTGTTTAGAAACCGGCCATTGAATTTCCTTTGCCATATTATTATATTTTTTATGGAATATATTGTATTATTTTGTTCACGAAACATATCAATAAAGCTTATTATAAATGAATCTTAATAAATTAACGATTTCAGCTCTTGTTTATAAAACAGACAGGATGTTAAATTTATGATGAAACAGCGTATATAGCGGACCCTCTCGATATTATTCGGCTTTGCATGCATACTTGAAATAAAATGGGTGTCAAAAACATTCATCGTTTGCTGTTTATTATCAACGAGGTAATTATGTATAATTATATGAAATGTTATATACCTTAAATTATCGATTTATTAAAGATTCTTGAAAATCACGGTCGGTGTTACGCGGGTCATTTCGTATTTTGACATCAGGGCATCATGTCCAACTATTCAAAATCAGATTTTTTTTCACTGGGACGATGACGGCTTAGATTTAGACAGGCAGACAAATAGTTTATTCAGACTTTTACAACAGTACATCGTCTTCAACTCAAATATATACATTATTTTTAGACGAATTGTTAGGTGATTACACATATAGCAGTGCTGATTCTGATAATGTTGCCATGTTTCTTATCCGTGTTATCTAGAGTCCGTGGTTTGAGCATTTTTATCGCGGTGTTCAATAAAAGATATCTCAATAGTCTTGTTTATTGATAGATCTGTGGTTTTATTGCCCCTGTGTTCAGCACAAACCAATTATCTCGTTATGATCAGATACTGTGCCGACCAATACTAAATAATACTTTGGTGTCATACGGCACAGCAGGGACCTATATTTGTATATTGGTCCCTAACCACAGGTGGCAATGTCTGGTCAGTTTACACTTTTTATGATACCTCATTGTCTTCTCGTGGTATTAGTGGTTATTTCTTGGAGTAATGTAACGCCAAATACTCAATTTTGCGTTTATAAGATATGTAGCGTATTGAAAACATTTATAGTCATCTGCCCATACAGATTGCCATTAACTAAATACTGTATAGATGTCAGCCAGCTTAATCATAATAATTATAAGTGCTTAATACCTATACATGTACATTTTAAACATTTAAAAAAATCTAATACTTAACATTTAACGTATTTAACAGGTACCGGTAAAAAACTCTGTCATTTCGTAGTCCTATAAAGAGTGTATGGTAGTGTACGGAACAACATGATTAAAAACAGCATTCTCATTTGACCACAACGGGGTTAAATAATCTTTAAGAAAAATACAAATAATACAGAGTTATAATTTAGAATTCTATATATTTATAACTCTGATAACTTATAAAGATATTTCAATATACGTGCATAGACAGTTGACCGTGATTTTCAAGAATCTTTAAATAATTTTAATTAATTGATAATTTATGGTCAATAACCTTTCATATAATTTTACATAATTACCTTTTTTGATAATAAACAACAAACGATGAATGTTTTGACACCCATTATATTTGAAGTATGCAAAGCCGAAAAATATCAAGAGGGTCCGCTATATACGCTGTTTCATCATAAAATTAACACCCTTTCTGTGTTATAATCAAGAGCTGAAATCGTTAATTTATTAAGCTTCATTAATACTTAGCTTTATTGATATGTCTCTAGAACAAAATATTTCAATATATTCCATAAAAAATATAATAATCATGGCAAAGGAAATTCAATGGCCGGTATCTTAACACAAGCCTAATAGCCAAGACCTTAGCATCAGTTCGGTTCGTTAGGACCGCGCGCTACTTTCTTCCGCCTTCATTCCTTACTTGCTTTCATTTTTAAACCATTTTTTTCTATCATATACAGAATTCTATTCTCCTAAGCAAGATGTAATTTTTAAAACTGGACTCCAAATATAAACGCTACAAATCGGTATAAAGTACGAACATGTCAACCGTAAATCTAGATTCTTAAACTCCAAAACGGTATGATATTTGCAAAAGTTAAAGTTATAACTCGCCGGGCTGCCGAAATCAGAAGAAAAACTTAATATATATTTATATATCTGAAAACAACGTTACGTAAGCTTTCTAATGATATATAATTTGTCAAAATCGGCCTATAAATGAAACTATAATTTAACAAAATACGTGAGTGGGTACATCAAATGTATAACCTCGGCGCTTCGATAAAGAAAGATAGTGACGACACGGTCACGTGACTTAGACACAACAAGATATTTGGCGTAACGGTCCCGTTTCTTATCCGTGTAATCTAGAGTCCGTGTTTTGTTCAATGTTTTATTCATTATGTTTGTTTATATTTGCCAATAAATATTTTTTTTATTTAAAACGTGTCGGCTTAATTTTTGATATTTCAGTGGCTCCATATAATCGGGATGTCTGTTCGCCGCGATGAATATAATGTTCCCAAATCGTCTTTGCCTGATAGGGTGACTGGTAAAGCACGGCGCTACCTGGGGTAAAATGCCCAAAATGTCATCGACTGATGAAAAGTCTGTTTTTGAGGCCGCCACTTCATAAGCGGCCAGATGTCTTGGGTTAAATAAAGGTAACATTATAAGGTATGTGGGGATTTTTGCCGATTAGAAAGGCGCATCGTTTAAGCGTGGCATGTGGTGGATATTGATAAAGCTCAATGCTCGGAACCCTGAGTTCTCCTTGCGAAGCCCTCAGGTAACTGCAGCAAACAGGCACACGGCCATGACATG
The DNA here is from genome assembly GCF_020536995.1 of Dreissena polymorpha. Taxonomy (NCBI): domain Eukaryota; kingdom Metazoa; phylum Mollusca; class Bivalvia; order Myida; family Dreissenidae; genus Dreissena; species Dreissena polymorpha. The sequence continues at coordinate 129,054,191 of NC_068355.1, read as the reverse complement.
TAATGCACCAAAAGAAAAGAAAAAGTCGCGTACACACATGTTTGAGTGGTTTTGGTTTTGTAACTGGATTACTCATAAATATAATTTGAAGTTATGCTGTACATTGTATTTGTCTTTACTTTAAAAACACGAATCTTCAACGTGATTTCGATACCCGATGGGCTTCATAGACGTTCATGTCCACACACGCTAACACACGTAGTGCATTTAGCAAGGCATCGTAACTATATAGTTGCCCAATATTAACCTGATACTCGTGAATAGTGTGAAAATAAATTTAGCAAAACCTCGCTGGTCTAGTATGGCAACCACCAATCGAACTTGTATGCACCGGGAGCGAAGTCGAACCCGGGTCGCCGAGCTTAGAAGCGCGTGTAGCAACCACTGGTCGATTAGCGTAAGTATATAAGTAATTTTACATCATATAATTTGATTAATTCATTTCAATTTAACCCAAATATTGAAAAACATTAAAAGAACAAATATTTTTTGCATTATTGACTTAAAATAGTATTAAACCATATAATGCATGGTCATTTACTCTGACATCTCTCACTGTCCGACTCAATATCAAAACTGTCCGACTCACAATCAAACTGGAGTAGCTGTATCAGAGGGGGTAATCACGTGACGATCTAAACGGAATCAAGATGGCGACGACCGTGCCGAAACAGGTATTTTTTGCTGTTTTCTACTCTTTGTTGACGGAATTTATTTTTTTAAGGCTGCCCACTTTCCAGCCACATTGCTAAGAAGGGTATGAGCGTTTATTTTGTGTTAAAAATCGAGCTAAAACTCGACTTTACTCGGTGCAAATTTTTTAAGCGAGGACTGTTCGCCATGTATTTTGTGATCTTTGCTGGGTTTCACAATGAAAAATTCGCCCTCTTGATGAAAATATAGCAAACTGCTTAAGCAACTGGGTTTATATTTTTACGCCACATATTAAAGCCTAATCAAAATACTTTTCGGTTTAAATGTGGTGGTCGATTTGTTACATTAACGTAAAGCTACTGCTACGTAACGTCGGATTATTACTTCATTGGTTTGTATTGTTTTTATTTTGTACACTGCTTCGTTAACATCCGTTTTTACCTAGTTCATGTAAATAATTGTGGATGTATAACATTATGACGGCAAAATATACATGTACATGTGATGTCATTTAGCCTGCAACCAATTGCGTTTATGCGTTAACCCAATTATTATAAAGGTTTTATACATGGTAAGGCAAAATTAAAACGTATTCCCGATAATAGTTCCATGTCAGTTTTATTGTATAGTTTAAACATATAAAATAGTTTATGCGCAAAATGTGTTTACAAAGTTTAACCTATTATTTTCAGACGGATATAGAAACAACATTCGTTTCTTGGCTTTGTTCTGAATGTGGAAGGTAATTTAAATCCAGAAGCGGCTACAGTCGGCATGCATTGAGGACAGGCACCATACTGCTGTTTCGGGAAGATGTTTTTTATAATGACAAGCTAACGATGCACAGGTATAACAATGAATTTGTTGGAACTATATCATACCCTTTGATATGCACACTTTGAGTGATTCATTCATTTAATTCTGTTACCACAACGTCTAATGATGTTAATGAATATAATGTTTTCGACGACTGTTGTCATTTATTCGTCTAGTACGTATACAACAACACAAAATATGTTTAAAATACCATGTGTTCCATAACGTCAAGAAAATTATATTAATCGCATGGACGTAGAAGCAAAATCATTATTAATGTCATCTCGATTGCATGACAGCCTTATGCTAATAAAAACACTCGCAAAACATTTTCTGTGATTAACCAGTACATTGTGTCCTCTGAAAAGTTGAATTATAGTTTCTTAATGAGAATAAAATGCGGAACTTCCTGGTGGCATCTCATCCATGACCCCACTCCGATCGTTTGCCGTATTTAACTGACCGACAGTGTATGATAAACCTTAATTAATTAGTTTTGAAATTCAAATTAGTCTTTGTTTTCTGGTGACGAATTGATACATAGTTTTGCATATTTCTAACAAATACCTTTGGTAGTATTAAGGTTATATTTAACAAATTAGGCATTGTTCATATCCGCTTGAAAAAATAAACATTGGACAGAGCAACCAAAAATTAATAAACAACCCTTAAGTATTTTTTACTCCTTAAAAAACAGGTATATGTCATAGATAAAGCATAGACACGCTTCAAATATTCGTTTGACATGCAAGCTATACATTACATCAATAAATTTTTAGTTAACAAAACAACAATTTATATGTTTAAATAAAATAAAGATCGACCAAAATGCTTTTGAAATCAAATTTAAAATATAACATGCAAGCAATATGTAAGTAATAGGCCAACCTAATTATCAAGACTTTCAAACAGAATTTAAAAGTATACTGTCCAGAACGTTGCTACTCAATGCCCATGCTACTCAATGCCCATTTGTTTGGTTGGTAGCATTTTGCTGTAGTTTGTTCGTGCCGTTTCCCGCCGCACCTCTAGCACCCCTTTCTGTACATCATTTGTTTCCGTGGCGACGTGGTCAACCTTCTTCCGACCTTCCAGGGAAATCGAAAGCGTGGTCGCTGTAAAATTAAGTAATGCATGAGTGCCGCATTTAAAAACAACAACATTAAAATGCCGTTTTGAGGAGATCAACGAATAAAAAAAATCAATAGCTTATGCATATATTTTATGAACATCGTTTCTATATCTAAATCATAGAACATATACAACACAAAAGCAACATAGAAGTATTCATACCGCAAGTCTGTAAAAGGTTCTTTCCTTTGGCATTCATTCCTCATATGTTATTCTGGAGAATGCTGGAAAATTGAAAAAACATTACTTAACACGATACAACAAATATAGAGTTTCTGATGGGTTATATTCAGGAAAGCTTCTAATTCTCATAACAATTTATTATGAGTAATATCCACAGAACTTTTTCTTTTTAATATTCACTTGTAAAGGTTGCAATACGGACCAGATGTTCGAACTATATGGACCACCCACACGATACAGCAACAATAGTTTGATATACTTAGTATGTGAAAACCTTTAATAAACGCATATTTGTGTGTATTTGTAAAACTTAAACTGAGTAATTGTCTTATTAATGGTCTTTAGTACACGATGATGCATGGCATTTCTTTTCAAGGTATATGCTTAATTCAGTTTGATTTATAAATTCACCGGTAATTAATCGTGAATCGTGAATGTTTGGTGTATTGTAAACGATACGAGTTAATTGTTACGATACCCCTATTGGTGTAATTAAAAGCCATTCTATAATTAAATACTACATGTTCATTCAAAATGTTGTAGCAATTTCCCTTTATATAAATAAAAGGACAATTAAGTCACGTTTCTAGAAATATGTGTGTAAATATTACTATGATCGCGCAAAATTCACATTTTTAAATCGCGTCTTAGTCTAATTATTAATAAGCACGAAAGTTACCGTATGGCTTTAATCACTGAATGTTTAGAACGACAAATTATCAAGATATCACAAAAATATGTTTGTTTCTATAAAATCCTGAACATTTACCCATTATCATCATGGTTCCAAAAACTGGTCCCTATGGTATTCACATTTAGCCGTTTTGGTACCTTATTCATTTACGTTTATGTTCGATTTATAAAAACGGGACCCGTTTTAGATCATAAAATATGCGGGACTCCTTTAGATCATAAATTATTTAAATCGTGCATACATTTAAAAACGATTTTCAAATGCCCATTACTAACCATACACATAAATTAACATTAACTAAATACTCGAAACAAGGTTTGCAAGGCTATATTTTCATCACGAGTGCGAATTTTCCATTTTGAAACCCAGCAAAGATCACATAAAAACATGAACAGCTCTCGCTTAAAAAAATTGCACCGAGTAAAGTCGAGTTTTAGATTGATTTTTTACACAAAATAAACGCTAATACCCTTCTTACCAATGTGGCTGGAAAGAGGGCAGCCTTAAAAAAATAACTTCCGTCAACAAAGGGTAGAAAACAGCAAAAATACCTGTTTCGGCACGGTCGTTGCCATCTTGATTCCGTTTAGATCATCACGTGATTACCCCCTCTGTGTATTCAACTACATATATATGCGAAATCTAAACCGTTTTGCCTGCAAAAACGGTTAAAATGCGTAACGGGAATAATAGGCTGGGTACCAGTATGAAGAAACCGTCCTGACAGTTCTAAATATAGCTCAAATCATTCGAAACGGAAAACACTGTCCGACTCACGATCACTTTACCCTAACAGAATATAAAAAACACGTTCTGTGCGTCCTTAAATTCGTCGTCAGAAGTCGGAAAGCGTATTTCCCTGTAAATAATTTTTATTAAGTCAAATAAAGTGTCAGTCGCTGCAATTGTCTGTTTACTCGTCGAAATTGTGAAGGTCGTCGATGGTTAGCTTTTATAATGTCGCGCGCCGCGGCCATTTTGTTTAAGTTACCTCTCGGTTGCTTGTACTTACCCACCTTGGGAAGCAGAGTATGTTTTAACTGGGTTTTAACCGATCGGTATAACTAACCCAATTTTATACAAACGCTTACCGATCAGTAACCAACAAGTTACCGACTTTTAACCGCCGGTATGTGGTTAAGCGCCGGTTTAACTGTTTATACAATCGGGTGCAGGGGTCAGTGGTTCGAGCTCAGTTGAGGTTTACTTTTGATCTTTCTTTAAGGACGTATGCTGCAGTTTTAAATTAATGCCAAATTTGCTCCACCTAGAATTTGATAATTTTTTGTATATAGGCAGAACCATATGTTGTGGATAGAAAAATAAAATAAAAAACATGGGTCACCGGTGTTGTTCATTTTTTATTCGCACTTGACCAACAAGCATATTTCAGCACAAGAACAATTCACCAATAAGGTATTAACATAACAACTTGAGTAAATTAATGAGAAAAGTGTGGAAAACAACCTCTATTTCTCACAAAATATGTAATACTGATTTAATTTAACTGCAAATTAAAAAATAATAACATGAATCGATTGATTCGTGTTTTCTTTTTTATCAATTTTTAAACATAAACAAAAAAACAAAAGAATTTCACATATGAAAATAAATAAAATACATCAAAGTCATTTTAATTTTTGCTAGGGCCACGACTTTTATATTTATTGGTTTACAAAACCGCCGACCCTAATTTTTGGAAAATGGGAAAAAAATAAAATCGGAAAATCGTCTTTTTTTATATATTTTATTCCCGACCGCACTGAAAAACGAGCGAAACGAGAGAAAAAAAACGATCCGGTTTGAGTACGGTTGCGAATAAAATCAAGAAAGTACAATCAACGATTGGTTCACATATATTGCAGAGATCGGGATATTTTTCAATGTGACACAGTATGTACCAGTCCTTTTATGGGCACTTCTCAAAATTTATTTAATTACAGACAATAGGAAAATCAGCGTCAGTAAAATGTCGACCGCATCAAAATTTATTTCCGAGTCTGTGACGCAACTATATTGTTTAACATGTTTATTATATTAAACAAACCCGATATTATAGTAGATAAAAAAGTATTACCTTGCAATTTGATAATTAGTATAAATAATCCAATAAAACACTGCCATTATTTACGATATATGTGTTTAGGAATTTTGTAAACACGTCCGCCATAGTTAGGAACTGTACAGAAAGTTTGGAAATCGGAACAAATCGGTATATCTCGGAAAATCATTGATAAATGTATTTGTCGTTTTAATGCTTAGGGCCGAGTAATTTCGGCAAATCGGAACTCAACTTGCGTAAAATACTAGCTCAATTAACCGTTAAACTCCGCCTCCGTTCTCTGCAAAAGATTCGAAGGCGGAGATATGCACGTGCTATTATTAAATTGGAGGATTGCAATTGAGAAACAAACGCACGATTGGTTCGGCATGTTGATTGCTAGACAAAGGAAGCCAATTTTGTCGGCGCGAAATTTGTCGCTTTATTGCTTCAGACAGCAAGCGGCTTTCCTTTGATGACGTCAAACTGTCAATTCACACAGACTGCATTGTGTCACACCGGTCTTAGTGACGTCACCATTTATGTATAGAATGACACAGACTGCACATTTTCGGAAGACTTTAACTGGCTCCTTGTTTACATTTCCAGTAAAAACACTTGCTAACATAAAACTTTGGATTAAATTATCAAAATAAAGCAAAAGCCAAGTTAACAAATATGATTGTATTAATTCGCGTCAGTTCAAATAAGACGTTTTGCGTTGTAAATCAACGAGTTTTCATGACAACAACAACTTTAACAAACATTACCGCGACGACGCGGGGATCGATCTACCTCGATTTTTTTCATGGACGATGTCATAAGTCGAATAAGAGCAATCACATACTTTGTGTTTGAGTAGTTTATCTTATATAAGATTTATGCAACGGGCATCGCATTGCGTAATGGTGCGCATCGAATTACGGAAATGAAGCGCAGTTTTTTGTTTTAATGGGAAAAGAACGCATGTCATTTAATGGAGTGTTTAAAATTGCCTAATGTTACAAAAGGTGCTTTGAGGTGACTCATTTCATTTGAAGATATAGATGTCTTTCATTGCATAATTTGATTTTTCGTCTCTGTGTTAAGGTTATAAAAGATATGATGTCTTTGTTCTGATGTTATTCGTATTAACTTATTTTTCCAATGATGTTTTTTTTTTCGACCGCCCGATGGACCATTTTCAAAATAATTTTTGTAAACCAATAAAAAAAAAGTCGTGGCCTAGCTAAAGAAACTTCAGCGTACAGTTTATATAGTATTGACATACCTGTACGCTAAAGCCAACCCCGTATCGAAAGTCAACCAGAGTCGTAACATATTTATGTCACGCTATAAATCAAAGAAAGCTCCTTTTCTTGGATACATTTCTACATATATTGGTGAATGAATATAAATTACTGCATCGGGGAATATTTTAAGGTTCAAATGTTTCAAATGAATCTTACAATAGATGAAAATAACTCTCATCAGTCTGAAATTCACAATTTTGACGCCATTGTCGCTTTGTCACGTGACGAGTTTTCATTTGGATACTTTCGGATCGACCTTGACATTTTATGCTGAAATTCTAAACATTACTTTCGTTGTCTGAAATCTATTATTTGTGATTAACAACTTACGCCTGGTGGATTATAAGACTGATTTCAGTGTGAATCAGGTAATTTAAATAATATTTACTTCGAGTTTGTATTTAAACTACAATTTGTTTACAAAACAAGCCAGAATAATCTACAATACCGGGAAATGTCATTCTGAATTTGAAAACACTTGAGCACATGGTATGTTTCAAAAATAGAAACAACGTCAAATGACCGTGAAATCTCGGGAGATTCGCATTTCAAGAAAGTCTGTCATATCGCTGTTTTTCTCTATATGTAAAAGCAGAATAGATAAATTTTAAATGTTTAAGATAGTATTTTGTGAAAGAATATATCAGTTAAATGTGAAAAATGTCAGTTTTTCCGATCAGCTGTTTTGGACCGGTCTTTGTTAATTGTCAACTTTTCGGGAATTTCTGGTTGACTTTCCTCATGGGTTTTGTCCATAACTATAAAGTCGCGCCAGTCAAAAATCATAAAAAGCGACATTTAAAGTTATGGTAGCCAGAACTAAATTTGTGCATGCCTTCTTCGACCTAGATTTTTTTCCAAATTTACCTTAATGTTTAATGAGTTATAACTTTATACAAATATAATAAAAAAACAATAGGTCACCGAGGTCGTTTGTTCACAAATGCAGTTTTAATACATGTATTAAAATACAATTTAAAAACACAGTTAAAACCATGTACATGGTGCAGGTCAAAACACATACTAGTACATGTATTGCTATTGGCCAATCAAAATGTAGATTTAAATGTAAATGAAAACACAAGCTATTTGTAACAAGATCAGTAATATAAGGTAAATACAGCGTCCAACTTAAAAAAGACGTATACAAAACATTTAAAGGGGCATATCGACAGTATAACTTGTAATTTATGATAGTACTTGACCAATGTTTTTATGTATACCAATGCAAAAGTAGATTTTAATTTAAGTGAAAACCCAAATTATGTGTGGCAAGATCAAACAAATTTAAGTTAATATTGAACCATACAAAAAACAAGATAATTGAATACATTTAAAGGGGCATACCACTTTTTTTGAAATTCTGGACATGATTTTACCAATTTATTGTTGTATGCAAATGCAGATTTGAACATAATGAAATTACAAAGTACAAAAGATGTGTAACGAGATCAGTACATTAGGTCAATTCAGTATTCAATTAAAATCAATACGTATACACTTTCATACGGTATTAATTGTGATTCTTGATATGACTTCTCCAATTCACGGCATATCATTTGTATGAATTGATGTATATAAACGCAGTACCATATTATTGAAATTGCTAGAAAAATATATATGAAAAACAATTTTATCTTACAGTTCGTGTGCGTTAAAAATCTAATCCACACAAGTGTTGCATTTTTAGGAAAACGTTTACATACTACAAACAAGTTTGCATGTGAATAAAGATACTGCAGAAGGCAATTATGGCGTATATGTAAAGCAATGATTCACTACCCATAAACTTCGTTATCTATAATAAAAAAAATTTAATTATAATAATCTATTAGTTGTTGATACGCCGCTGTTATGTAATAATACTGAAATCATTATTTTGTTCAGATATTTTATAGTACAGAATACATTTTAAGAACGTACGCGGTAGTTTGTATTATTTGTTATTACATAAAGCATAATGTTTGATAGATATATCTTTTGCTGATATTAAAATAAAATAACAATCGAGGGTGACGGGTGTTCTTATTTTTTTATTGAGCTTTGAATTAAACGACTATGTTAAAGTATGAGTTCACCTCGCAAATATGCCTTAAAGCAAAAAACAGAGCACACACGTGAAAAAACTGTTGAAAATAGTGTAATTCTCTTTGTCCGTTTTTAATTATGATATCAATTTTATTTAATACCATAAAACATCAAATGGATATCAACAAAGCTAATCGGAAAATTAAAAAATATTATAATTTCTTACTTTCAACTTGTAATACCTTCCCGCATACAGATTTCATTCCAATTTACCTATATGGCTCGTGAGTTATCAAAAAGAAATAAGAAAACATGTAAACAATCAAATTTGTTCAATTGATATCCCCCGTAACATTTTGTTTGTGACAGTCGGGCGGACGAACTGACGTACGGACGGACAAGGCCAATTCTATATCCCTCCGCCTTTAGAGCTGGATATTTACTAAGTCAACAGGCTCTTTTGTTCACTATTCAAATAAAAAAAACTCAGGGTCAAACAATAAAGGCTAAGTTCCAACACATCACGATTGAAAATGCACTAAATAAATATATATCCGATCCTGTTTGCTCAATATAATGCGGGTCATTGTTCTGTCAAATAGTAGACGAATATATCTTATTGAGAATCCATTATATACTTGTATTTTAAAGGTTGTTGTTTTCCCATTCCAGAATACATACCTCATCAAATTCCCCTATGCTACACGTGATTCCATGTCTTGTCTTAAGTAGTTCAGCGTGTCACAAAAATAAAAAAAAAGGATTTCACTATATTTAGGTAGAAATATTTAGATTGCATTGCATTCGTGTAATATGACGTTATGTGTGTATTATAAATGGGTTGCAGGTGCGGTACCGACGTACGTTCAAATACTTTGCTTAACGATTGACCAGCCTGTAAATGCGATAGTGTACATCAATGTGTTTTTTTTAATTAATCGCTTACCAAAATAATCACAATGCTAGTTTGTTTCGAATCATATTGGTCAGAGAGAAATAAATCAAGCGAAAAAAATGCAAGTATAATTTACACGTGCGGAAAGATGCAGCAACATCCGCACACTGTTCAGAAGTATCAGAGCGACGTGGATGAATAATTTTAATTCATCAGATATTCTATGTAGTAAATTATCTAAACAACATTACGTAAAAGTTGATAGCTTAATCCGTTGTTTGAGAAATTAAAGTGTTCCGATTTATTTTTAAGCATAACATGAAATGCACATAACGATTTTGATTATATTTTATATGTAACACATATACTTTGATGGCATGCTTTAAATATGTGATGATTCAATGACAAATTGCTTTATTTGAAGGAAAGCTATCCGTTTTAAACAAGTCGTACATGCATCACAAACATTTTCAGTTAAAAGTAAGTATTGTCTGTTTTCCTAAATGAGATTCTTGATTGTTGTTACAAACACGCGATAAAAAAAAAGGTTTTTGTAGTCGCAGGAATGATGGTCGATCTTTACTGTGTTATTAAGGGGCTGCAAATTGTTTATCAATTTTCTTAACTTCATAATACTTTATTTCTTAGTATCATTCCCTTATTGAATATGCATCCCGTTTTTATTCGAATATCCAAAAAAGCATACACTTATTGCGCAACCGGTGTTACAGTCAAAACAAATTTGCGTAAAACTAAACTGCCGCGTACGTCCTTAATTGTATTTTTGTTTTGTTTTTTACTGGAGAGTTTAGATCCAATGTTTACATATATCAATATAAAGCATGTAAAGACAAACTTCAATACATGCTAAAATCTGTGAAAAGGTCACTTTAAGCAACGCCTCGTGGACTTGTGTTCAGTACTATCGCATATCGATATTTCATGAATATAAATGTGCTTAAGGCTGGTCCAAAGCAATCTGTTTCACAGGTATTGGGCGCGTGGCAAAGTCATTTTGACCACACACAAAAATCTGATATAATATATATATACACAAGGTAGGTATCTCTTGACACAGGAAAATCACCTACATCAACATTTTTAAACCATTAAGTGCTTAAATGGCGGTCGATTTTCGTAAACTATGTACCATTTTGTTGGGAAAGGTTGTCTCGTGACGAAAAAATGACCAAAAACGGCTTCTTGCCAAAATAAACTACAAGAAAATACCTCTCGAACTCGTAGAAATGCTAGGTCGGCTTCGATCTGACCGAACGTTTAGTGCCGATTTTACAAGAGTAAAACTATCGAAATACCCCAGCTACCGAACATAATGCGCATTAATGCAATAAAAAAATACGAGTTTATCAACTTACAACACAGATTTGTATTTTTGTTCACACCAAACACTAATATAATCGTTATGTTTCAATGCTTTAGTAAGACTGATATTCCGTTTCAGGAGTAAATGGTTCGGAAAAACATATTCATTTCGGCTGTTATTTTTTCGGATTTTTAAGGATATGGATGCTTAACTTGAAAATTCCACAATCTGTGTCACTGTTCGTATGGCATTGAACAGTAGTCGACTACCTCACATCCACGCGTTGAACGCTAGTGTTTCTTCCGATAATAATACACAAGTTTCACTTAATAGAAAGCATATGAAAGGTTCACAATATAAATTTTTGATATAGTAAATTACTTCCATATAGACTAGAGAGTCAGTTCCTGAAATGAAAGTATCTGCGTCTTCGATATGTGTGTTAAAATCACAAACCACTGTCCGTTTTGTCTCATTTTAGTAGAAGTAAGTGAGCAAGAGTGAGTCAAAAAGTATCGTCTACATTTATCTTTCCCGACAAATGTGATTGCAGTAAACAGCAGACATATGCCGTCTTAATTTCCTTGGTATATTTGCTTTCTATGGCTATCCGTGTAATTATTTCTTAGGATTTATCTTACAGGTCAATATGACAGCTTTCAAAGATTTAATTCTTCACAAAATTAATGTTTTTTCCACCGCTTCGTTTTGGGGGCGTTTATGTGTGTTTCGGTTCTGTTGTTTCCATACCAAAATTACCCTTCTAACGTTATGTTTAAGGATTTATGTACATGTATAACTGCCTTCCCAACGATATCTAGATTTATGTACGTGTATATCTGCCTTCCCAACGATATCTAGATTTATGTACGTGTATATCTGCCTTCCCAACGATATCTAGATTTATGTAAGTGTATATCTGCCTTCCCAACGATATCAAGATTTATGTAAGTATATATTTGCCTTCCTAACGATATCTAGATTTATGTACGTGTATATCTGCCTTCCCAACGATATCTAGATTTATGTTCGTGTATATCTGCCTTCCCAACGATATCATGATTTATGTAAGTGTAAATCTGCCTTCCCAACGATATCTAGATTTATGTACGTGTATATCTGCCTTCCCAACGATATCTAGATTTATGTACGTGTATATCTGCCTTCCCAACGATATCTAGATTTAAATTATCAGTGCATGATTACCTGAGCTTAATTGTTCACAATCCTTATCGATTTATCTCCCAATTCCAAAAACATGTGTATTAAAAAAAAAACAAATATGGCTTAACGCATGCATTTATTGACCAACACAATACATGCAAAAATTGAAACTTTAAAAGTTTTTTTGTTAGTTTAAATTATTTTTAATCATGTTGTGTTGTTGTTTTTTCTAGCTATGACGCATATCGCCCCATTGGTGCCAAAAGGTACCACGTGACATTGAAATAAGAAGGTACGTGGTACCTTTTTGCACTAATTGGGCGATATAATACTGATTCTTAGTAATTGGTATAAACCGTGTTTAAAAATAATGAATTTGCCGAATATTCTCTTTGAAAAATTAAACTGTGTTGAACAGTGATACATGTAAAGGAAAAAACGTGTACCTATTTAACAAAACAACTGTAAAAAAACAACATCAAGAAACGGTGTTAACTATTTCAACACCCACACACAGCGTACGTATATTTGCTCCACTTTTATAACCAAGATTACACAATTGAGTCGACAGCATTCTTAAGCGGGTAATTGTCCGCCACGATGACCGAGCAATACAAATACATGTAATCGAGCAAATATTTCTGATAAAAATCTTATATCTTTGTTATTATCTAAATGAGATAACCGTTAAATTATCAGCGCATATTGGTTGAGTAACTTCAAATGTCTAAACATTCCAAACCAGTCATCATTAATTCAAGTATGAACATAACCTACGTACCAATTAATCTTGCATATGGATTGAATTGGTACTGTTGCACATTCAAATTATTGTTATATGTGTTTAGAACAAAACAGGAAATCTCTAATGAAGACGAACATTCTGTACTATATATCAGGGCGAAATATCATGGTCAAGTAACAGTATAAACTTTATCTATGGATCTTAATTGTTCTGTGATTTTTATAATACCTGATCAATATAAATTAAAATAAAATATGTGTTGATACTTCAATAAGATATAACCGAGAAAAGTCCTGTCCAAGAACCTTTGATATTCGAGGATGAACACATTTCCGTGGGGAAAAAAACTTTTCTCGAAATTCTAAGTAAACGTCTTTAATCTAACTATTTTAATTGTATTTTCAGAAATACACTTTCTAAAGTTTCTTTGACGAAATGCTTAGTAATACATAGACATGTTTGTAAATTAGCATGCCTGGCAAAAGCCAATTTGTCAAAGTTTAGTCAGGCGGACTATGCCTCACAATTATTTTCAATTCGAAGCATTTCATATTTTAAGCAATTTAAAAGGTGCACAATTTTTGTTCGCCCCTCCTTACACCACGGAATGAAAAAAATAGCAGTTATTATGCAGCGTACCTGTATATATTTGTATCTTAGTTACATACAATTTTTACGCATTGTTGAATTATAGTATATATTTGTATACATCATAATGCAATTAACTTGTTTTTATCTATTATTTATTCTGTTATCTGAAGTCAACAACAACAACATAACGGCTAAAAAAGAACGCTGACCTCTGGCAGACGATTGTTGTTTTATTGATCAGCATTTTCCAAATTTTTATAAATCCCTTCGGGACAATTGTCTCGCTCGACAATAAACGATGTGTGAAGTTATTTGTATCCAAGCCGTCATAGTAAATGTTTTGTGTTTGTTAACATAAGTGCTATAAACTTTTGGGTTAGGTATGTTAAGGGTGATTGAGCAAAGTTTACTCTAAGAATAGAAACTATATTGTTCTTAAATCACGTTGATGAACTCGTTTATGGGTCGCATGACGTCAATAAATTGTATTTAAGGTATTTTTTCACAGGGCAAAACACAGAAGCAAAACAATCGCCGAGCAGCAAAGGAACAAGTAAGTTCATCTACTTTTTCTAATGTATACATGTTTGTATAATGAATTCATTAACGATCTGATAGATTTCAACTTTACGGTCTACTTAAAAGAAGTATAGCGTATTTCACTCAGTGTGTATGCACCCCATATGTCGTTTATCAAAAGCGCATGTCATAATATACAAGATACTGTAAGATGTATTATTATTATAAAACTTCAAGCGAAAACCTCAGGCGAAACTTAATCCAACATATTGCGCAAAGCGACCCTAATAACCATACATTTTCTGAAAACACATTATAAGCTGTATTAATTTAAGCAATACAAATGATATGTTATGTTCAAACCATGACAGAACTCGACACAAAACGTTTTTGCTACTTCTTTTTTTTTCGGCCGTTTGATAGTGGTATGTTACCTGTTTTAGGAAAATGTTGTACCATAGTCTCTAACTTGATCATTTTGCAGGGTTTTGTCAGTGAACACTTATGCTAATCCTATCGATATCTCCAAAAGATAAAATCAGAATAACAGTATTAAGTGTAAAACATGCATTCGAGTAAATTGTGATGTTTTTTATATAGCGTACAACACTAAGTCTACATGACTCGATTATTTAGAATAAATTACCTGTACCACTTTCTTATCATAAGTGCACCGCTTTAATCTTAGCGATTCAATATCAGCTTTGTATGATTATAATCTCAAAATTGTACGTTTTCTAGCAAAGCAGTGCAACGTTTCAATCACAGCAGTATGTTTATTCATTTACCACTTAGATGCGTATTTTGACACATTTGTAGTCCCTAATAAAGGTAAATTTATATAAAGACCGTTCTTACTACATGTAGAATGAAAGTTTTAGAAGCTTAATTTCCAAACCTTAGATATTGATGAGCAGAAACAGCATTAAACCTGAACAGACTGCGAGTTACTCACAGGCTGTTCTGGTTTTATGCACATTGCACATAGGCATTTTCAATATGCCTCTGAAAGGGAAAGGTTTAAATGGTCCGCTGCAATGTATCCTCAGCACGGGCCCGAGTATTTACGTACTTAGATTAATCACTTGTCTGATTACGCTAATCTTATTTCAAACACGCATATAATTTGAGGATATTTTTAATAAACAAAGCGTGCTACTATGCGCATATTTGAGATTTTTTATATTTCTCATACGATTGATAAAAATGATCAATCTTTTAATTAATAATAGTTCATTTACTTACTAACAAAGAGTATGAATAACATATTTAAGTTCATTCCTTTCAGATTTCGTGAGCAAAGTCTAATATTAAACATATAAATAAGACGAGGTTCATCAGAACAACAGTAACATGACTAGACTGCTGCTAAGTGTTTGTGTCGTCTTGATGGCGACAACTTTGCTGCAAACGACTTATGCGCGTCGCCATGGAAGCAGACAGAACAATAAAGGTAGTCAGATTTCCTTTTGAAAATGAAACCTTCATGAAAAATATGATCAAAATGCTTTGTATTAATACACTTCAATGTTTGGTAATGTTCTGTTATAATAATATCACTATTAATTTATTTATTTAATATACTAAATTAAATCAACTCAAGGGGCGTTATGCAAAAAATGCGCCAGCAAGTTTCCGGGTCATATTGTGTTAGCAATACCAATATGGTATTCCAATGTTTAAATAAGTATTGTACAATATAAGTTGATGCACTAAAAATATTCATACATGTAAGAATAATAAATTAAAAAACTTATTCAAGAAGTTTTTTATAGAATGAAATCTATAAATTTGTATCGTCTACGATGAAGTTAAAATCTAATACGTGTTAATAATTAGGCGTTCTTACAACCAACAACCAAAACATGCTTCGTTTTAGTTTCCTTAAAATGATATAACATCACGTTGTCTTGTCAGCAATATTGCATTAAAACACAATCTGGCGAAATGTACAACAATAAACCATTAATGTGTACTAAATAAGTATCTTTCTTAATGATCTGGATTATTAAAGCACTTAAACCAAATATTTTGTTCCAGTTGAACTAAAGCGGTTCTCTTTCAAGTCGCGTGAACAAACGGAGTTTCGCGACAACAAACTACCTGAAACACTGGACTACGACATTGACATTGAAGGATTTCCTGTGACAACGCTCGAACTCGTTTTGAACACAAGGATGAATGTACCGGAAGGTGAATTTGGAAATGAAAGAAACGGTTCCCGTAAATCTAACAGACAACGGGTGAGTTTATTATAATTTAAACATTAAACTTGTGTAATGAAATATAAATTGTTTACTCTTTACACAAACCATGTCATTTAATGAAGAAAATATTAGTTGTAAATTAGGTAAATTGTACTGCTTAAAAACAAAACACGTCCGAGAGAAAACGAGCAAACCCTTAATTATAAAACCATTTCAACGAAAATATAAAGCTGCAAAGCCTTGAAAAAAAACCATCTTGAAATGCAATCATTCGTTTTCGAAACATCATATTATTAGAATTTAGCATGGTGGGTGCTTTTGTTGACTTTACCTTATACATCTCGCTAGGCTTAGCATCATGGTGAATATTATAATTTACCGTATTTTTTTGCAGACCAAGAAGGTCGGCATATACACGGACAAGAACGGGCATGGATCTTTTGCATGCGAAGCGACCAAAGGCAATGATTGGCAGTTGAACTGCGATCTCGTAAGTTAAAATTTCGACGGTTCGTCGATATTCCATTTAAATACATACCTCCATCAGGATTTCGCTACAAAAAAGAACAAAACAGTTTGCTAACGGTGGCTTCCAAACATGTTTACAACATGTATTAAAATCGGAAATAAAGTATATCAACCTTAAAAAGAAAAAAAACTTTATTTTAGATCTACCTAATCAATTTACTTGGCTTAATTCTTATGTCATCAGATGGTTACATTTGTTTTATGTTTATGATGTTATTGCTGTAAACCGTCGATTTTAGAGCGGCCTTGTTTACTTCAATACCGAAGCGTGTTACATTGGAGGAGGCGTAGAAGAGGCGGAGTGCGGAAACGCTACCACGGAAGGAGAACTGTTAACCTTCTACCCACCCGATGGTACAATACATAAATGATTACTCAACGGTACACGCTTTTAACAAAATTGGTAATATTTGTGTTGCTACGTTTACTTTATTCAAGGATTCAAAGTAGTTGAACTTGTCAGTCAAAACACGTGTACTCTCATACATGTTATAGAAAAGTCAACGACTTCACCATGCCTTTTTTGTTTAAGTTGAGAGATCAAAGCGTTCCGTTGCCACGCACCATACAGCAGATTTACTGGCTCGTGGACGTCGTTCCATCCTCCCTTCTCCTGGTTTTAAGGTCGTTGAAATGGCATTTGCGTTGGATGCCGCATTCATGGACCAGTACGTAATTTTATATATTTTATCCTCACGAAGTAAATGCGTGATATAAATGATATTTCTCTGTCTACACGATTGCAACACTTCTTCTTATGGAGTCGTAGAAGAAGTCCGATTATTAATATTGGTTGATTGATTTCTGATGTATTCTTTATCATCATTTAAAGCGCCTTCTATAAAAATTAATTATATACACGCAAAACAATGATACTATGACTCGTATTTCGTCCGTAATATCGATTATCTACTAAAATGTATGTCTTCGAATATAACATTGCTTAGTGTTGCTGCTGTTGTTTAACTATGTTTATGTATGTTGTTTAACTATGTTTATGTATCTTCAATTGAATGTTAACTAAAATACAATTAAAAGTTTATTGCCACGCAGTGTGTTTTATGGGTGAGATAAAAAAAAACATTTGAAGCTGCATGAGCACCGTGACTTGTTCTTCACAATTGCTCCAATTTTAGATTTTACGATCGCCATCCCGGAAATACGGCGGCGGCCCGAGAAGAAGCTGAAATTTTTATGGCCCTTTTGGCAAACGAGGTAGGCACTTGATTTATTGTGACTTTTGAAAATCTTATCAAAGTGTAATAGCCTTGCAAATGTAAGAATACATGTGAACAGATTAAAAAATTCGTTTATTAATCAACAATTATCATATTATGTTTGAAATAATATTACATATATTTTCGGTTGCCTCAATCACTTGCTGGACAACAATAACACTATAATTGTAAATTATAATCGATTTGATAATATTCACTTGGTAACTGTATTTTTGTGTCATTGCATGTTTATAACGCAAATAAAAATATAATACAGATGAATGTTTTCTACGCATCCGTTAAAGAGGCCTCTAACGGTGCCCTCGACCTTTATGTTTACCCTGCGGCCGTCGTCTACCCAAGTGTAAGTATTCATACATTTGGAGCAAACGTAACTACCGCACAAGCGAATCATATTCTCGTTTACTATCTAAAAATAAAGATAATTCTTTGAGTAACAAACAAACCTCGAATATTTTGTTTTACGGTAACATAGCAACTCACATTTGTAAACACAAGTTACGTAAACGCGATTTAAACGTTTGTTAAAATACTAGTCAGTTCCTTGCGTGCAGTGCAAGTAATAACATATTCGTTTTTCGTGGTTTCATAAATTTATTTACATCAATATCACTATGTTCATAATTTCAGTACGGGTCTGATTTCGCCTGGTCCGCAAACCACAAAAGTGGCACTACTCTTTTATCGGGTACTGCCTTTGACGCTGATCTGAGAGCGTTTTTCAGCAGTGGCTTCACATCCAGGCAACATGAGCATGCAATGGCTCTTACTGGGTACGTGTTTATATTTATTTAGTTTACACAATGAAAGTTTTACTATTGGGTAGCAAGAAATTTAAAATTTGTTCTACGGATTTTAGCCCCGCCCCCAATAATGGAGTGGGAGAGCGAAATAAAAATAAATTCTGTTTTATTCTATTTATTTTTAAACCCTGACCACTTAGAAACATATTTTGACGCATTTGTAGTCCCTTATAAAATTATATTTAATTAAAAACCTTTCTTACTATATTCAAGTTTAAAAGGCTTCATATCTAAACCTAAGATACTGATGAGCAGTCTGTTAAGGTTTTATGCTGTTTGCACATAGCAATTTTCAGGCGAGCGAAAAGCGAAAACTAAAAAAAAACATATATTGTCTATGTAAATTGATAAATTTTGCCAAATAAATGCACTATATCATCCAAATACTAGCACAGAATCATTTAGTAGTAATACCTGTGTTTTAACTCTAGTCCAATGTTTGTAAAAAACTAAACAAAATAGTACCCAATAGATGTTTTGCTTATTCACACCAGGTAGTGATTACTTAATGTTAACATGGTACACACAGTGTTATGTTATTATCAAAGTTATTTTAGAAGCTAAGTATTCTGTCAATGATAGTCAAATAACATGAAACAATAAATAGTACAATAAACATCAAACTTGTGAAGTGATTTTTTTTCGCTTTACATTTTACAGCCTGTGCCTTTAGATTGGAAAAATCGCGATAGACCAAACAGTTGGGAAATATTTAAATTAATTATTATGATTATGAATAACAGGATACGAATTCTTAATTAGTGCATGTTAATTTGCTTCATAAAATTTATATTATAACGTGCAATGGAATTAAACTGCTGAGTGATAAACTCAATTAAACCAATTATGGAGTTCATTCAAAACTTTTACTTATTTTAGGGGGAAATTTTGCCAGATTTTTTTACAGAAAAAGTTACTTTTTGCCATTGGGAAACTTACTTTTTTACTTTTTGCAATTGGGTAACAGCCTGTTAAAGGCTGTAATTTTGGGCAAAAAAATCACTTATAAAAGATATCTTGAATCTGTATAAGTTTCTAATTATCATAGGTTATGGTATTATACAATGTACGATGGATTACTTTTGTTAGTTTAGCGATGTCAAATTAGAAATAAGAAGTTTAAGTTTTGCATAGAAAAACAAACAAACAATAAATTCCAAATAAAATTTAAAAAGAAATCAATGGGGAGTAAAAGTTTTGTATTTTAATATTAATAGTCAATCAAATCACAGTAAACTTGTTGAGTTCCAGAAAGTTTCTTTTCTTTCACACTTACGTTAACTTCATGTTGCCGGGGCCAAATGTACACCTTGGACTTACACATCAACACTTTAAACGCATTGGAGTCACAGTTTAAACTTATAAAGGGCACGCGTGTAGAATTTATAGTATATTCGACAATATGTTCGTCTAGTTCAACGGCAACACTCAGTTGCATGTTAATGTTTGATATTTTAACTTTATCAATAACACCAAGTTTTTTTTACAGACTTTTACAAAACGGACGCATACCGGCAACATTTTACATACTGCTGAAGATGCGACTGCGAGAAATAAATTACTTCAATCATCTGTGATGCGATGACTCATTGTCATCGGAGGAAAAATTACATCTCCATGTGTGCTTTTGGCCGAAACGACTCAACAAACAAACGCCACCATTTTATTACCATAAACCAATCTAATAACGCAAAGCGTTACAACACTATATGCCGTAAAATACGTGGGCTAAACTAAACTAAAACATTAAACGAATATGTGAGCAGCAAAACTGTTGATGCGGACAAAAAAATAAAAATATGTTTATTTTGTTTTAAGATTTGTACGTGCGGCAAATCCGAAGAACATTTAATCGATTTGTTGTGGCCTTATGAAAAGTAGAAATGATCTATTTGTATTTGCGTTCGTGTCCATTCTCTTTTAATAGGTTCACACTCAGTTTACATGTAATATTCTGGTAAGTATTATAGCAACTTCTTATATATTTCCCTGAATACCTGTAACTTTATTTTATTTACATTTTTGTCAAACCAAATTCATGGCTGCAGGTTAGATCTCCTTGGCAGCGATGGAAGCAGCGGATTGCTAGGATACGCCTACGTGGGAACAGTATGTGTAAACACTCAGTACAAGTACTCCATCAACGAGTACGCCGCCTCCAACGTGGCGTGGGTGGCGTCACATGAGCTGGGACACGCGTAAGTCTAAACAACATATATTTTATACCGTGCAATACAATACATTGATACTCATCATGATAACGTAATGCTATATGATTCGTTAAGTTCTTAAATACATAGAAGGCACATTGAATGAAAACGTTTTATTTAAGGATCTGAAAGATGTATGCATTATTTAAGCAATTTATAATTGTTTGATCTTGTATTATTCACAGACTTGGTTCTCAACATGACCAGTCCACCGACTGTCCGGCCGGCAGGAACGTTATGTCAGCCTACCTGTTTTCGCCTTCCTCCACCACCGCGGACACTTACAGCAGATTTTCGACGTGCAGCGCAAGCCAATTTATCACCCATCTAAACAGGTTATGTTATAACAAGACTCATTTTGTGATTAAAGATAGCAATACAATTTAATAGTTCTCTTAGAGCTAGATATTACCATATGTGGAGAAATAAAAAACTTCGAGTTAGCTATTGGCGATGTGTTCTTATCCGACTTTTTAGTGTTTGAAAATAGTGTTACACTAAGACTTAGTAGTTAATATGTAATTTGACGTTGTTCTTGGAATACTCGTTGAAATGAATTTTAATATATTAAGAAATCAGACAATGCATTGAACACTGTATCATTTAAGGTTACTTTATTCTATCTTGAACTCGTATATAATATAAAATGCATTATTTTTGCACAGCCAGATTTTTTGTCATAGATGTACTGTTGGCATAATCAATTATTGAAACACATAATGTTGTCAACAGTAAAACCGACTGCACCGCCCAAAATGGCTTCACGGACGAGCAGTTCCGAGCCTCGTTTTGCAGTGGCCTGCTTGGTCAGCGAGACAACAGTCTAAACTATCAGTGTCAGCAGCGAACTGGTTACGCCGGGAGCACTGTGTGCAGCGGAGTATGTTTTTATATATTTACACTAAAAATCAAAGCATTTATTAAATGACAAAAACGTCTTTTTGCTCTGTATGCACGAGTGCACATACAAGATTTTGGCTAACGAGAGACGCAATTGTATTTCGATTTATAGTTACTTGAATGATTTTAAGCTAAGATGTAAAGCGAAATAGCGGCATGATGCACCCTGCGCATTTATTGTACCCCCTACCGCCCTTCCAGATTGAGAAACACAATATGTGAAAATATGTTAAAATTACATGCATGTATGCTAACATTAAACAGCAAAGAAACAGGCAATGCTTTCATAACTGAATAACTTGTGTTGAACTAAGAAATTTCCACACATTTATTTAATATATGGACTTTTCTCCAGACACTCTGAATCTTTCGTGATCTCTGCTCTGATCTTTTCTTAACATATACAGCGTACCACAGCTAAATAGTATACATGCATTAGCTGTATTATACTAAAATACATGTGTCTGTATATTTTCATGTCGTTCATGACATGATCTTCAATAATATCCAATCAACACTAATTTTAGAGGTATGTTATATTAAATATCTTAGAGTCGCATCTGGTGCCCTCTCATTTAAAAACGTTTGCTTGCATGATATAATTTATTTAACTAGTAACTTTAATTAGCGCCTACAAGTTCAGTGATTTCTTTGTTCACGTTGTCATTCTGGTTGTATTCAGACGATCAGCGGCGACGCGGGATGTTACGCCTACGGTCAAGTTGCGTGTAGAGATGCAAGCGGTGCATGCAGCGTCAGACTCGGATTCGTGTGGAATGGAACCCCGTGCGGTATTGGGCGGGTGAGGGTTAATAAAATGATTATGCAATATGTTTTGTTTATTATTTTCTCTTTCTGTTCTTTTCGTGCAATTGATTTAAAACCACTCCTGAATGAAACCTTTTTGTATTTTCAGATGTGCTTTAAAGGACGATGCGTTGCTAACTTTGATGTTTGCAACTCCGTAACAACCGCTGCTCCAACAACTGCAGCACCTACAACCGCTGTTCCAACAACCGCTGCTCCAACAACCGCCGCTCCAACAACCGCCGCTCCAACAACCGCCGCTCCAACAACCGCCGCTCCAACAACCGCCGCTCCAACAACCGCTGCTCCAACAACCGCTGTTCCAACAACCGCCGCTCCAACAACCGCCGCTCCAACAACCGCCGCTCCAACAACCGCCGCTCCAACAACCGCCGCTCCAACAACCGCTGCTCCAACAACCGCCGCTCCAACAACCGCCGCTCCAACAACCGCCGCTCCAACAACCGCTGGTCCAACAACCGCTGCTCCCACAACTGCTGCTCCCACAACCGCTGCTCCCACAACCGCCGCTCCAACAACCGCCGCTCCAACAACCGCTGCTCCAACAACCGCTGTTCCAACAACCGCCGCTCCAACAACCGCCGCTCCAACAACCGCCGCTCCAACAACCGCCGCTCCAACAACCGCCGCTCCAACAACCGCAGCTCCAACAACTGCCGCTTCAACAACCGCTGCTCCAACAACCGCCGCTCCAACAACCGCCGCTCCAACAACCGCCGCTCCAACAACCGCTGGTCCAACAACCGCTGCTCCCACAACTGCTGCTCCCACAACCGCTGCTCCCACAACCGCTGCTCCAACACCCACTGCTCCATGTGATTGTTGTCGTAGAAGGGTCGTATATTCGGCTGCATGCTGCGACCGAAATTACCGTCGATTCAAAACGGTATGCCCATGCTGTCCAAACCCAAGTCCGTTTCAGTTAACTAAGAACTCAATCATTTCGGATGACGATGAGCAAATGTCCGAATAAAACAGCGACGCGAATCCTTTTTGATTACTTGAACATGCATACAACTAGTTACCGTTAAATAACTACAAATGTAAACTAAAACAATCAATACAATACGCCTTACATTCAATAGGCAGTGAAACAAATACAAGCAAAAAAAACGTTTATAACGTGTTGTTTTTTTTAAATATATCTCGAAAAACAGACTTCCAGAGTGTTTCGGTTGGTATATTTCTTCCTCTTTATGACATACATGTACCTCGCGCGTAATGGGTCACGCTTGTGCTTAATTTCTTGCACAATTGTCGGCCAGTTGCGTAGGTAGCCTAACCGTTAGACCACTCGGAACAACTCTGCATAAGAATATCCCCATACATTCATAAAATATAACTACCATTTAGTTACATTGTACATATCAAATATGCTCTAAAAGAAGCTCGTGTTAGTTGTTTGTCCAATCTTTGTTCATTCGACCTTTTAACCAACTTAATATATTTTTAGTAATGCCCGAAAAGAGCATTTAATCCTGTGGCATTCCTAAACATTGAAACATACTTATTAGATATATATGGTTAATATACCATTAAAAAGCAGCTCTATGGCTGTCTGGCTAGCGCAGTGATTGGAACATGTACACTAGCTTCTCACTTAGGCGATCCGAGTTATATTTTCGATCCCAGCAGAATCTGAGTTTGGTTGGTGGTCACCGTACCGGACAGGTGGGGTTACCTCCGGGTACTCCGGTTTTATCCCACAACACAAGACCATACCAAAATTGAAAAATCTTTCTGAAACAAAGAAATAGCTGGAAATTGCATGTATAATTCAAAATTCGTCCAAGCTTTCGTGAGTCTAGTAAGTTAATAAGTAAAAAGTGCTGGGCCACAATCCGGGTCCACACATAACGAGGTCTCTGGCTCTGAAAGGACCGCATGCATTTCGAAGAACATATTAAAAGCAGCTGATTGGAATTTAGTCTAACTTGGCATATCTTCAATCTAGATTGTCTTTTAAAAAGTTCGGTACTTTATTGACTTTGGCTTAAACGATTAACGAAACTGTATTTTAGAACATTCATGTACAGTTAATTCGGCAAACATTTATATCTCTGAAAAATATTGATAACTGTCAATTCGTCGCATTGTGAACTGGCCCATTCAATACCATCATTCATTCAGGGTTATTATTGATCCCGTGTTTGGTTTGTTCAAAACAAAAAACACACCATACACGCTTGAAATATATCTGACCTCTGTAGTTTCATTCTTGCGAGACATATGTTTTTAGACACTTGATTGCTTATTATACAAAACTTCTCCGGTTAATTAAGTGGCAATCATAATAATAACTTTATATTGCAAAAGTGAATCAAATTTTACACCGGACAATTTCGATGAACTTATATGCAATGGTTAACCGGGATTGCGTTTGTCATATATACTAGATGGTGAAGAGTGAAGGCAATCAGACATCAGATAGACTCTTGATGGTTTAGAGTGATGGTCATCAGTTATAAGATAGACTTGTGATGGTTTAGAGTGATGGCCATCAGAGAGACTCTTGATGGTTTAGATTGATGGCCATCAGTCATAAGGTAGACTTGTGATGGCTTAGAGTGATGGCCGTCCGTCATAAGATAGACTTGTGATGGTTTAGAGTGATGGTCATCCGTCATAAGATATACTTGTGATGGCTTAGAGTGATGGCCATCAGTCATAAGATAGACTTGTGATGGTTTAGAGTGATGGTCATCAGTCATAAGATAGACTTGTGATGGCTTAGAGTGATGGCCATCAGTCATAAGATAGACTTGTGATGGTTTAGAGTGATTGTCATCAGTCATAATATAGACTTGTGATGGCTTAGAGTGATGGCCATCAGTCATAAGATAGACTTGTGATGGTTTAGAGTGATGGCTATTAGTCATAAGATAGACTTGTGATGGTTTAGAGTGATGGTCATCAGTCATGAGATAGACTTGTAATGGTTTAGAGTGATAGCCATCAGTCATAAGATAGACTTGTGATGGTTTAGAGTGATGGCCATCAGTCATAAGATATACTTGCGAGGGTTTAGAGTGATGGTCATCAGTCATAAGATAGACTTGTGATGGCTTAGAGTGATGGCAATCCGTCATTAGATAGACTTGTGATGGTTAAGAGTGATGGCCATCAGTCATAAGATATACTTGTGAGGGTTTAGAGTGATGGCCATCAGTCATAAGATAGACTTGTGATGGTTTAGAGTGATTGTCATCAGTCATAATATAGACTTGTGGTGGCTTAGAGTGATGGCCATCAGTCATTAGATAGACTTGTGATGGTTTAGATTGACGGCCATCAGTCATAATATAGACCTGTGATGGTTAAGAGTGATGGCCATCAGTCATAAGAAAGACTTGTGATGGTTTAGAGTGATTGTCATCAGTCATAAGATAGATTTGTGATGGTTTAGAGTGATGGCCATCAGTCATAAGATATACTTGTGATGGTTTAAAGTGATGACAATCAGTCATAAGATAGATTTGTGATGGTTTAGAGTGATGGCCATCAGTCATAAGATATACTTGTGATGGTTTAGAGTGATGACAATCAGTCATAATATAGATTTGTGATGGTTTAGAGTGATGGTCATCAGTCATAAGATAGACTTATGATGGTTTAGATTGATGACCATCAGTCGTAAGATAGACTTGTAACGCTTGAAAATGATGGCGTTATTCATCTGATAACCTTGCAGTATTGTGCAGTATTTGCGTTAGTATTCAGATAGACTTTTTATCGTGCCTTTTGTCACAAAATATTAAAAGTAACATAAACATTCGAAATAAAAGAATATTTCGTACAATATTTCGAAACAAATAAGCTAACACATAAAAATCAAGTTTCCTTATAGCATTCTCACTACCTCTCTGTCACTACAACTACCGTTCGACTACTTCAGCTACAGTTCGACTACCTTATCTACAGGCCAGATATTACATAAATAGTGAACTTAAACTTTTAAATGGCCATTAACTTTGAAACTTAATTGTTGTTCTTTTCATGAGCAAATAGTAATATAATATAGTATTTTTTATATTTTAGTTTCTATATAAATTTATTTATTGTTCACGATTGTTTGCTATCCGGTTCTGGAGGGGTTATTGCGCTGAGTTATCATAGCTTCTTCAGTCCTAACCATAACATCCATGTATGAACTGACTAAGACCAAACAATTATTTGACAAATACGACCAGCAGGTGTAGTCCCGGTCAGTCGGATGAAAGAAAATAGAGAATTCAATATTAAGTAAGCAAAATACAGGTGTTGTTTTCTTTAATTGTTATTGTTATTCATCTCGTAGCTTATTTTGACCTTATGAAAGAGATATTCAAATAACAACTGACCCTTTGGTCGAATATTGCTATCGTTCGAATATAGGTGCAGTTCAGCCATTCAGTTACAATATTTTAAATTTACAATAATACAGTAAATACAATGTGGTCAGGTCGATATGAAAGAATAAACAATGTATCAAATTAAAAATGTCTTGCCATTCCGACTTTTTCAGTTTATTAATTGCTGGTTTAAAATCACTGTTTGGTTAATGACCATTTTACTAATATTAGATATAAGGTACATCGGTCGTTCGTTCATATATTTTTACTAAATTATTTTAACAATTATAATAATCATGCCAATAAACAAATTAACGTAAGCATTTTTCTTATGTTAACCCTTAAAGGGGTG
The DNA here is from genome assembly GCF_020536995.1 of Dreissena polymorpha. Lineage (NCBI taxonomy): Eukaryota > Metazoa > Mollusca > Bivalvia > Myida > Dreissenidae > Dreissena > Dreissena polymorpha. Next base: position 129,026,717 of record NC_068355.1, on the reverse strand, counting down.
ATGCGGACGTTTAAGTGATTTAAGTGTGGGCCCACCGGCCTTGTTTTTTTAAATTTTATTTCCAATTGTGCATTATGCACTATCGTATAAAACTGTGTAATTTTTACTTGTGTAAAAACTGAATATAATCACTTATCAAAGTTGGAAGTGGCAAAATTTTGGTAGTCTTTAAGTTTCAGTACAATCATTTATATTGAAGGAACAATAATTATTTTTAAAAAGTACACGTAAAATGCATTATATAATGACACTACTAAAAATCGGGTTTTCATAAATTCTATACGATCGATACAATCAATTAAAATCTTGCTCTTTCAGCCACTTAATTGAGATTTAAAAAGTGCTTAATGATAAATTATGCCAAACATTTAAATGCACTTGTATGTATTTTCTAAAAATAAAACAAAATTCAAAATTAGAAGTCACCGCATATCGTTGGTCAACAAATACATATTTTACCCATGTTTTAAGTGAGTAAGGACATTTCGTTTTGTTCACCCGCCTTCCAAACAATTTATTTAAAGAATGTTCATTCATTACTTTACGTTAATTAATCAAAGGACCAATTAAAAGCTTCTAAACTTAAATCCTTTGCAATATGTCCTATAATGAACCTTTAAAAACGTCCAAAACCTTCCTCACGAAGTGCATGTTATGTGCGAAATATTTAAAACATGATTATTGTAATTTATAATTTGGAGACAGTCTAACGACCAGATTGGTGTCGATTGTCATATGAGTATCACGATACTTGTTAGTTGTTGTCGTTGTTGTTGTTGTTGTTTTCAAAAGTATGATCAGTAGAGCTTTATATTTTTATAATTTTAAATACTCATTAAACAATGCAAACGGAAAGAAGACAGAATAATACTAGCATATAGAGAATACTAGGTTAGCGTTGAATACAGAGAAGTTTATGTTGCGAGGCTTAGAACGCCGGGAGCGCGAGCCTTGGCTCCAAGGGATTGAAGAACAGAAAATGGTTGTGTATATCGTTGTAAATAATTTACTGGTGTACATAAGACGATCGTCTTCCAGGGGTACGTGATCTTAATCGGGTTGTAAATACGAATGATCGAAGTGTCATCAGAAAAACCTAACAGGGCAAAGTTCTGGTGAAATTGAATTGTAAAATAATCTCTCTGAAAATTAAGAGCCATTAATTATGGAAGAAAATCCGTATGTCCGTAAATTTAGGGTCAAGATTCTCCCATTGGACAGCAATTTTTATTTGGACCCACATATACCTATGATAATATATTAACATGTTTATAACTTTTTCGTTCTTTAACGAACATTAACAAATCGCTTTTACATCTTTAAAACAGTTTATACTGGAAAATGCGGCAGCAACAGTTTGGCATCTTAAAAGGATTAAATTATTTATTCGTTTCAAATCAAGTGAAATGACGAGAGTTAAAAAGATTACAACACTGCATAATTGTGTATATAGAATCTGATTATTTTGTGCATCAAGAGCACTTTAACCAAAAATGCTAAAATCAATGTGTCAAGGAGTTAAACAAACTTATTTTTCAATCACCACTTTTAATATTGATAATTACATAATAATATGTGTACTACTACCAAATCCAATTGATAATAATTTGTTGTTAAATACGTGAAGAGTGGACTTCTTAAATCATGACAACGTGACATTAATATACACATCTACTAAGTCAAGCTTGCGGGTCCGTGTATATACCGTCTTTTCCATTTTCATTTTGCATTCGACACAACAAAAAACAAAAATCAACGTTCATATTCCGATTTTCTTATAACCTGAACATAAACAAAGTTGAGTTCTTTGCATCGTTTTTGGTGTTTCCCCTATTCCTATATTTTCGTGCAGCTTTATAAGCTCGTGTACTTTTTTTATGACGTAAACTTCTTAGCAACATTCGCACGCACTTGCCCGAAAACTGTTCACTTTTGTACAGCGAGAATTTCCACAGCCGATAAGACAACAATCATGAGGAAAAAACAAAATACGATATAAATTGTCCCGTTTTTCTGAGCTCGTTCCCATAGAAATAGCCTAAACAATGTTTAAAATCTGCACATTTCATTCACCAGACGGACACGGCTATGTTTGTCAATGCACATGAGTTTGAAATTCTATCCATAAAGCTAATCTTATGGCTAAATAATAAAAAATATACCCCTATATAGTATAAAAACTACAGGAATGAAACGCAGCAAACCCCGGACCCGCCCATTTTCAAGTAAACAATGGAAATTACTGGAAAAACAGGGTATCCTTCATCGACCCATGGTATAATAATCAAAAGGCCGGTGAAAGAAACTACGAACACTGCTGGATGTGCATACACAGCTTACTTTAATGGTATTGTAATGCAAAGAACTAGCACAGTACAAATTCGAGATGGGCCTCCAAGGGTACTACCCTTACAACATTTTACGATCAAAACATTGACCACAGGAGTTTGAAATCCCGAAATGATGACACGAGACCATAAGCTAAGATTGTGACCTGGGCCTTTTGCGATAAATGCTCTCACTGTGTCCATTTGGGATTTTGTCACAAAACAACTGCCATATGAAGGGATGACAGCTTTTTATGCCCTTATTGTGAATAGAATTTTATTTAGCTATTTTCCGTAAATAAATACACTTTATCTAGACCTCTGATATTTCGTTTTTATGAAGACCAGTCTTGTTTAAACCATTCTGTTCAATACAGTTTATTCACGAAATTCATGTAAAACAACACTTATTTTATTCGAATAAACACATGTTCACAAAAACATATATCGGTTATTATAAACACATCCCAGGGCCTCGCTATGACGTTATCAAAATCGGTGCACGATCTACCACAGCCACTTTTTTCTTGTGTGCATTTTTGGTGCGGGATGCGGCGCTATATTATATGCCCGGAAAATGTTCTGACGGTTTAATAAGGGGGGTGGGGTTTTAAAAAAGACCCCCCCGCTAATTTTGCCGGGCGTTTTATTTTTCTGACAATAAGGCATTTGATCGCTACATGGATGGACATAAAATTTACATTACAATTTTTTGTATAAATAGCAGATGAATGCTTTACTGAGTCTAAGAACGTTCGTTCGCAAACATGTCGTTGTATCAGAGACTTCAATCGTTTAAAAACATGCCTTCCCATTTCGGCGTGTCAAAGGAAGACCTGGCTAGCCAAGGGTTCATCTACGACACTTGTGTAATCTCCGAAAATATTGAGTGTGTTCGATGCGTGTTTTGCCATGTGCACATTTCCATTTGGAACATGGATAAAGAAGATGTAAAACTGAGGCATCGACAGCTGTGCCCCGTTTGCCCTTTTGTGTTCGATTGGGTCATGAACACAGAAGAAGAAGTGAAACTGAAACTTAGTCAGCGACGGTTTAGCCCTGCTTGTCCTTTTGACAATGAATCATTCGGTCGGTACTTACAAAATGAGTTTTCCAAGCTATATCAAAAAGCGAACAATGGAATTGCGAAAACAGAAAGCAATAACCAACGATGTTCAACGAAATCGGTTGATATCCTTCAAACCAAAGATAACCAAAATGATGACGAATACGATAATTACAGTGATTTCGATGACCTGCTTACGGCGAAAATTGAAAAGACTTGTACTCGTACCCGCCCCAATTCCTATAAAAAACAAACTGAAAAGCAATTTAAAAAGGCTGAACAAAGGCGTTTGCAAAGGCAACTTTCAAAACGAAGAACAAAAATACGCAATGCAAATCGAGATCAAAAACAAACATATTGCCAGGAAAAAAACGACGATGATAATTACACAACTCAAACAGTTTCCAATGATCGAGATGTAAAAATACATGATCGAAAAATGTGTTGGGTTTGCAGAAGCAGAGATATCGATGATATGATAGAAGATAGTTTTTTGGAATCTTACGAACGTTTTTTGGAGGAAAAATATAAAGAAGAATTCGACAATTGTTTTGCGGACGAAATCGGTGGCGTCGATGATGAAGAACAAAATAAAATTGAACATCTACCTTATGTTCAATCGCCATATGACTATTTGATTGACAAAAAGCTGGATGAAGAGGCCCACCATATTTATTTTTCTGATTACGAGGCATTCGCGCAATACATCGAAACGCGGGACGAAGAGGCCGACAATATTTATTTTTCTGACGATGATGCATCCGATGCGGCATTCGAGTGATACATGATATTAACACATAGATGTGTGACTCAATAATTAACATTTTATGCATGTTTGTTTTGTTGTGTTCGATTGTATATGTTAATAAAAAACCTTGAAACAATTGTGCGTGTTGTTTGTTATTTGAGTATGTTCTGAACAAATCACGAAAACACAAGCTATGATACAATACGTTTTATTGAATATTCTTCATGGACATTTTATTGGAATATCTTGTCATCGCATGTGCGCTAAACATTTCAAAAACGTGCTTTGTTTCAAGAATATCTTTGGCAATATCTTTTGACTTTTCAGCACCTCGAAAATCAATTGCGCCACATATCCAGTTTTCGTCGTGAATGAAACTATACAATAAATCGAATTTACACAGATTTGCTTTCGTAGCAAGAACGTTCAGAGTTTCTTTTGTCACATCTTTGATCAGAAACGACCAAACTGAAAAAGTTTTCCTTGAAGTACAAAAGTCCATCAGCGCATGTTGAATCTTGATTTTGCTTATGTTTGTTTTGCTGCAAACGAATTCAACAATTTCATCAAATAGACACATTATCAACTTCGTTGGTTGTAGAGAAGCTTTGAGTCTTGCGTACGTTTCGAATTGATGTGCAAAATGTTTTCTTGTATTTATTTCTACATGCTGGAAATCTGTCCACAGACACATAGGAATGCTATTTGTGGTGTAATCCATGTGAATGACTGGAAGACAAATAACTTCAATTTGTTTGTAGAAAATACTTATATAGGAACTTTCCAAAATGACAATGCATCAAAAACTCGTCATGTATATGTTTGTGCATATAGTTGCCCTGTTTTTTCCCTTAGTTTTACATACAAATGCGTTAGGACGTCCTAAACCAAATTTTTATGAACCGTCTTGTTTCAAGCATGTACATAATACACCGATTGACGTTACGAATGGTTTATTTTATGTGTTGATAAACGTAACCTATGAGTATTTGTCATTATACGACGATGTCAAAGAAAATTTACAATTTTTCAACAAATGGATGCAAAACCCAGAGTTTAGTTTAGAAGGTCATGAGCAACAATGCAAATCCATAGGTCTATCTAGATGTCCGAACAAGAAAAAAGCGTTTTCAAAACCGGTATACAGTGTAGTTGATGGTTTTGTAGCGGGATCAATGTTTATCACTTACGACTTACCAAGTCTTTTAGTTAGATTGCAAATTGAGCCGAAAACGTACTCTATCAGTGAGTTTGTAGAATCTGTGTTTACTGAGATTTACACACACGCTTGGATACCTTTGTTTCCGTACAATTTTTCATTGACCTATGATGGAAGTGAAATTTGTGCAAATGGGATGCACGGTCATGCCTTCATCAGATTTAATACTGAACTGTGTACAACGTTCGGAACATGGTGCGATGTGAATTTAGAAGGTGCTAGTCCCGAGAAACAGGATCATGCGTTAACACGAATCAAAAATGCGTTATTGAAGAGAAAAATGAATGATTTGTCAGTCGCCAAGTATATCAAAGAATATGATCTAGGTTTGGAAATAATCCCTTCTAAGTCCAAAGAATTGCGAGACACAATTACACAAATAGAGCAAGAAATGAGTGAGATCCGCTTAAAAATCGATGATAAGTTCGACTTTGATCAATCTGACGAGGATTACTCTGACGAGGATAACTTTGATGAGGATTACTCTGACGATAATTTGGATGAAAAGCAAAGCGCTGAAAATGTACCAATTATCGATTTTTCTGACTTTTTTTTCAAAAACACTAAAGTTCTGTCAGTAACAAACAAACCTATCGTTGAACCTATCGTAAGCCAAAAAGTTCACGATCTTCAAAATGCCAATACTTTCGTTAGCCAAAAATTTTACGATATTCAAACTTCTACCAACAAGCCAAAAAACAAGATAAGTCCAACAGTTAAAAAAAATACTGTTGTTAACCAAACTTCTCACAAAATTCAAAATGCTCTTACCAAGCCAAAACTCACCGTTAGTCTGCCAGTTAAAAACGATAACATTGTTAACCAACAATTTCAAAATATGCAAGATGCTATCAACAAGCATAAAATGGGAATTAAGCACAACAAGCAGACCGTTGCAGAAGTATCTACGTATGGATTGCAAAATTGTTACTGCCTAACATGTAATCGTTCTACTACAATCGGCAAAGTACATAACAATCGTTGCTATTTCATCAACTTGGATTCATCATTCAAGATTTCCTCTAATACGCATTTTTCTCCGTTTCGTGAATACACACTCTTGATTATCAACGAACGTAATCATGCTTTACGTGCGATGCTAAGTCAAATAGTGAAACAAGTGAGTAACGAAGTTATTCTCGCGAAAAAGGCTTCATCATATCGACTTACTGTCTTCAGCACCAAAGATGGCACAACTGTTGATAAGATTTGTATGTCGTTATTCAGAAATACGTATCAAATTGAGAATTGTACCGAGAGCACGAATGCTGTGCTTATAGCGAGAAATGGTCATTTCATTCGCGTACCACAAATACAATTGGCTAATTTCACGTTCTGCGATATTGGTGCTGTGAAAGCGGAAAATGGCAAATGTTTTCGGATTGATGCAAATTGTTCGCACTCAAGTATAGCGAGTGTTTACGATTTGGATAATACGGTTGTTTCATATTTGGTTAGCATTACTCAGAACACGGCACACAATATGAGTGAGGCAAAGTTTCAAATAAAAAATATAGATGACAGTTCTGTCACAAGCGAACACTTCATTGTGTACAACAAAAGGACGAACAGTGGACAAGAATGCACGTATGTCGATATGCGATCAAAGACCATTTCAATCGAAAAATGCAAACACAGTCCCACGATTTGCGAGGTTTTGTTGGGTAAAAGTACATTGAATGACGAACCGGGACTAAGAAAATTAACGTTTTGGGAAACTGTCGCTGTTTGTGTTGGTGGATTCATTGTGCTCGTGATAGCTGCTATTTGCTTCATAATTGTACTACACAGCATAGCTCGGCATAACGATACTGTTGTAAACAGTTAACATATATCAAAGCGTTTGTATCCGCTATTGTCATAACTCACAATGACTTCGTATGACAACATGTATACCATTGAAAGCGAGAGCATTGGTAACACTCAAGAATTTTCCATCCACGTTTTTAAATGCATCAGCGTTTTGATCAATGAACAAGAACTGCTCGAAAGCATTTTTGAAACCATACTAGACTATATTGGAGACGAACACGTGTTCATATTCGACTTGACAATCGAGTTTTGTTTCACAACAATTAGTAAAACTCTACATATCAGTCAGCTAAATTCGCAAAACTGTTCGTGTTTTGACATTACTTGTGCTATGCAGGAACAAGGAATCAATTTCACGGTACCAGCTGATCTTCATGTTTTTGTAACAAAAAACGCATAAACACATTTTCAGTCATAATTTCACTATTTTGAGTTGTTGATGGACTACAAAGTTAAACCATGTAACGGTGAGCGCTGCACTCTATGTTCTCAAATAAAGAGTGGAAATAGTTTTCAGTTCAATTGTGGTTTTGTATACATTGTTGAAGATGGAGAGAACTTGACTTGTAAATCAAAAGATGTTATATATGTTCTGAAGTGCAAAACCTGCGGCGGTGAGTATATTGGCGAGACCGTTAATTTGAGAAAACGCATTCACACACACAACTCTCATATTCGAACAGAGCAGCATTTGTGTCGAGCTACTGACCATTTGATAGAATGTGGGAAACACTTGTGCGATGTTAAGGAACGGTACACTGTATTCGTTTTGGAGACAGAGCGAGACAAGCACGTGCGTAAAGCCAAAGAGGCGTACTACATTCGATTATTCAAGCCAATGATGAACAAGTAAGGCGTGCATTATTTTTCAAGCGTATATATATAGCTGCAGTTAACAAAATAAGCACACTCGCAATCACTTTCTACGATGGCACAAGCAATGTTGACCTCGAGCTATGCTATAAAAACGAACAACCGAGAACGAATACAGCAGTTTGCGAACACTGTACTGAATCACGGCGTGAAAAGGAATTTGGTGTCTGAAGTCGAGTCAGGTGTCTTCTTGTCGCCTAACGATTATTTGAAGATAGAAGAACTTTCAGAGAAACTAAAACAGATTGATGCCAAACTAGCGCAGTACAAAAGCCTCAAAGTAAGAACGCAGAATCTGATAAAGGGCATCAAGAAAACAAAAAACCTGCAGAACGATGTTGTGAAGACTGTGAGCTCTAACGTTTTCGATCGAATTCCAATTGATGTGATTAACAAAATACTCGGTTCTGGGGAAGACGAAAACATGTTTGCGCTAATAGAGCGAATAAAATCTTCCAATGTTGAGGAAAAACGCAAATATGCCGATATCGACATCTCCGATACAGAAATCTCAGATACGCTAAACGATGATGAAAAGGAAATTATGAACGGTCTGGCTGTTAAAAGAATGCGCAAATCTGGTGAAACGAAAGCTGCAAAGAAACCGAAAAAGGAAAAGACTATACTCAGTGATCTAGAATTGAGCGATGATGACGAATGACTACGTTGTTGCAATATTGTATGATTATGTTGACTTGTGTGTGTTACATTTTTTGTATATGTTGTAAATAAATTGTATCAATGAACTGTAAACATTTGTTGCCTTATCAATGGATATCGACGAGGTTTTGATTGTTGACGAAGACGAACAGTTAGCACAAAACACCTACTTGCTTTCACCCATGTACTCTAGACATCACCACGAATGCTCGCTATGCATTTTTCAATACATAACAGAATATGAAGAACCAATACGAATATTCGAAAGCAAGCTAGTAGAAATGAACTCAAAACTCGGGTGTGGAATTCAAACGTGTGTCACAATGGTTCTCAATGAGTTCAAAGACGATGAACGCATGTCGTTGTTCAAAAAATTGACAACTAGCGAAATTACAAGCCATTTTGATTCAGTATTTGGCGATCCTATTTGTGGATACAACCGACTTAAAGCTTACAATTTTTTCTCTCTGTTTGACGAAAGTACGGTTAACAATTCCACATACATAAAGTTTATTTACGATACATACAAAACTTCGAGAAACACTTCACTCTGCCCTTATTCGCTTTTAGGAGTTTATGTTTTTCTTGTTATGATTAACACTATAGGATGTGATTCCCAGCTCAAGAAAAAACATGACTTTTTGTGGATGTTCAACTGTCTATACAATCACAAATTACGGTTTGGAAAACTGCGATAAAAATCTATTTAAGGTTAGTTTTTCTATAGAAACACTCAAACCACACACAACCATGTCAACCATGTCAACCATAAACGTTAAAGATATTAAACGGGTCACTGACACCGAAGCCACTAATCGCTTGTTCACTAAACTGAAGTACGATATTGGTATTGAAATCTCTTCAAAGCTCATTCAGTCGCTTAAACAAAGCAAAGACAGGGTTGTATTTTATGTGGGCAAAGAACAAAAATCATACCCAGCAGCAATTGTGAAAATGTTCACTAACGTTAAGACAAATCATGTCAAGATTCAGCCGAAGTACAGTGTTCAAGAATTGATGAACGTGTTTGAAATTCTCATGAACCTGTCTGAGTACCAATGTAACGGTCTCACGCTAGATTACTCGGATTGGCAGTCAATCTCTAGCCTGGTAAACATGATCGAACTCGCTGAGCACCTAGGCATGACAGAAGTGGTGATGTTTCTTAAACGCATTCCACAACTTCTTACATTTCACAACAAAACCGCGTATGATAACGAATTGCTCAGAAGAGAAAACGAGTCAAAGGAAAACCTTCAACCGAAGTCAGTCAACGAACTTAGTGAAAACGATGATAAACGTTCAAGGCCTAGGAAGAGAAGCTTTACAAAGGTGTTCAGTCGTAGTCTGAGTCGAAAGCGCAGAGAAGAAAATGTGATGACATAAGTGTTGTACATTTTTGTTGTATGTTGTTAATAAAGAACAATAACAGTAAACTTGTGTGTTTGTTTTGTTCATGCAATAAGACAACCAAAAGCGTATTTTTCTGTTTTCTACTTTTTATTCACATAAAATGCATTTCAACGGTTTATTTATCGATAATAAAAACACTCAAAGTCATAACTTCTAATCGGTCCAATAAATCGGCGTCCAACCCCACATCTCAGTTCTACACACAGCGCATTTGTTCCCGTTCATATGCATGCGCCAGCAACAGTTTACGCAAAACAAGTGCCAGCATGCAGTTACCACACAGGTTTTCTCTTCAATGCGGCAAACAATACAAGTTCGAGAGTCTTTCACAGCTTGCTCTTTCTCCAGTTGAAGTCGCGCAATTAGTTTGGTGCAGTCTTTGCGACCACAGCAACAATCTGTTCGAAAGTCCATACGAATTTGTTCCATCATCTGTATGCATTCCATTCGTATTTTTCTAACAGACAACCACCATCGCAGTTCTTGAATACAAAACGCCGCAAGAAATGTAACACAAATCATGTCTTCTTCTTGTCGTTGTCAGGTTTGGTCTGTTTACGAGTCCAAATATCGGGGTTTCGTTCTTCGATAATGAATAGTGTTAGCAATATGCCGAGAAAGAGTGTCACAAACATCAATTAATGCAGTTTACGTTTTGCGCAGCGCTTATATATGCACATTTTGTAACGATCTGCATCGCAAACCATTTAAGTGTCTGTTGGGAAATTGTTACATTTCAAAACATGTATTTTCACCGCAGAAAATGGTCATCGTATGCTCGTCCGCAAATTTCGAAGTATGATCGCATCAAGTCACAAGCTGATGCAAAACAGTTGTGGGAAATAGTATCGAAGCATTTGAGCATCACATCAACTGAAAAGCCCAAAGTTAAGAGGTTCTATAAGTTTAAATCTGACACGTTTCAACCGGGTTGGTCAAATTCTTGTTTCGAGCCAAGACCTGAGTTCAAGTATGAAATTAAACTAACGTGCTTTGGAATCACAGTTCACCTTAGCGTGTACTTATATCTTGTTGAAGATGTTGTTGGAAACGTCGACGACGATAATTATGGCGATGTCGATCTAATAGTAAGGGATACACTAGATGAAACGAAACTGCTTTTCAGTATTGCTGATCGAGATGGCGAGACTGAAAAGAAATATGATTTACTGAAATCCAACGGCTGTGCTATGTGTAAGGAAATCATCGATATGATTGGTATCAAAGACATTTTCGATAAAAACGATTTGTTTGTAGAGTTGGAATCAAATTTATTGTTTAGTTTACAGAGCGACCGTGAATGTGATGATTGTATATATGAAATATATGAATAAAACAACCAAAAACGTATTTTTCTGTTTTCTACTTTTTATTCAACAAACATGCTTACAATAATCAACAAATGCATTCCATTTACCAGGTTGTTTTTCAACCCAGTCATTTAGTCTATACTTTCGAAAAACGTCTTGAATCTTGACCAGGTGGTAGAAGCCTTCAAGGTTGTATTTCGATCGTTCATGCACGACGGCAACAAACAAAACAAATGCAGTCACAAACACATCCCAGCTCAAACCACTGTTCAGCTTTTGTTCAAGCAATTCGGCGAAATAGTCTTTATCGACACAAGAGTTTATCAAGTCATATTTCGTAAGAACATGCATCGTTACCGTTCTATTTACAAGCAAAACCACACATTCAACAATGTCACAAAGAGTGTCATTTGAGTCCTCAAACTGCTTGCATTCCAAGTAATTTGCTACCATCGCAGCCACAAACTCACAGCTGAACATTTTTTACGTTATGACAACTACTGACTTTGCGTGAATGGTTTTATACTCGAGTTAGGCGCTTGTTATTTGAACTGTTGTAGTAGTTTGTAAACGTCTAGATTGAAATCCTTGCAACACATACGCAATAACTATAACTATAACCAAAGAAACAACCACAAATGTTAGTGCAATAAATAAGACCCAAAAGCTGTTTATTTTGGAATCATCGTCACTCGGTGAATCCAGTCCCATACCAGGAATTCTAATCTGACACAGAGTTCGTTTTGTTGTACAATCTTCATACGAAATAGATTTTTCATTCACGTCGATATACAAGCACGTATTGTTCTCATCATATGACACTCGCGAATAGACTATCGCGTAATCGTTTAATTCGAGCGTTTCGTTCAGACTGTCAATTTTGAACATCAAATTTTGAGATATTGCATTCACCTTCGGGTCGTGCGTTCTGTTAATCAGATAGTCAAAAGCGTTTTGAAACTCTTCTTCTGTTTGCAGCACTGCTGGTAAGCACTGGCCATCTTCATTCACCACGAAACAAGTTTTAGGAGATGTGATCGACGCTGCTGCGTTTTCGTCAAATGAACATGTCTTGTACGCACGCGGATTGAAAGGTGACACAGTCACAAACTCTCCTCGATCCGCTTTTAACAGCGCTACGTTAGCCGTTTCGCATGAAATGCCCAAATATTTTCGTTTGAACAAATGAACGCATTGAGCAGGCCTATCTTTGTTGTTGAACAGCGCTATCTTGATAGAACCTTGAATGTTGTTCAAAATAAATTCGTTGCTTACTTGAGTGAAAACCGTTTTTAGATGAATGTTTTTTTGTCCAAAAATGACCACATCGTATGCATTATAGTCGGTACTGTTTACAGTTTTACGTACATTGACGTGCGTTGAAAACTGGTTTCCAACTTTGAACTGTTGCTCAATACTAATAAAGTAGCAAGATCCATCATATATTTTACCAATACTTTTAGTCGGATCACACACATTGCAATAACAGTTTTGTAAACCGTAAGAAGAAACGCTTTGAACTGTTGTGTTTGCGCGGACAACAATGAACAAACACAAAACGATAAACGACCGCATGGTTGGCTTAGAACATCAAGAATGACAAGATCCGTTTGTATAAGTGTGTTTTATATTTATTTTAGTTCCTGTGTTTTTTTTATAACGTTATACACAAATCCTATTAGTCCAAGAACGATTGCAAACACGGCTAGAATGCAAAACACAACTTCGATTATAACAAGGACAGATCCTGTTTCGCTATTTTCGTTTGCCTTTGTGGCTGTTGAGCCATTGTTAGTGATATTACCACTCGTTATGTTATGGTTTTCACTGTAGTTTTGTTGTGTGCTAGTTTCGTTTGCAACTATCGATGTGCCAAGATCGCTATTTTCTTCAACCTTTGTGGTTGTTGAACCATCGCTAAGGGCATTGACAACTGATGTGTTATGTTTTTTACTTAATGTTTTAGTGGTATTTTCGTGTGCAACTCTCAGTGTTGCTTGCGTGCTTTTTTTGTTAACCTTTGTGGTTGTCCAACCATTGTTAGGGATAAAAGCAAGCGTTGTGTTTTCCATTTCGCTGTTTGTGTGTGTGTCAATTTCGTTTGAAACTGTCGATGTGACGAGCTCATTATCGGTACTGCGTTTTTCGATGTCTGCAACATGATTAGATGTATTGTCTGGTACCAAGAACCGCGATAGAGAATCAGTAGCTAGCATCCTACCTATATTCGCGGTCAAAATCAAAAAGAGTTTGCCTTTGATTTGGAAACAAAACCTGTCCCTGTGATTATCAATGGTCAAATAATTGTCTTTCACGCCCAACATTTTATTAATGACTTTTCGTATGGCCTCGAGAATATCATATTGCGTTGTGTACGTTCTCTCAGGAATATATACAATTTTGCGTAACTTTTCTAGCGCATCATCATAGGAAACGATCGAGAATTCACCATTGTATATACCCAGATCGCGCTCTGGCGATTTTTTGAAGCAGTTATCGTTACAGCTACATAGAGACACAAACAAGACAAATAGTATGAAACGCAACATTGCTGGTTTTTATTTCATTCATCTAACAAAACACATGTAATAGCTATATAACAAAAAATTTGCACACAACAGACTACAACACAAAATCTGCAGGAATGTACAAAACGAGGCCGTTTGTCAGCAATTCCTTCGACACACAAAATGCGACAAAGTTCGGTGGGATGTGAATGTTGGGAATGCATGTTCTAACCGCTTGAGAGAGCATATCTTCGTGTTCTTCGTTTTGACACTGATTGATGAAATAAACTTTACATGGGTCTTCTTCAGGTAACATGTCGCTAACGGGCATCGGGTTTTCTTGTACCTCTTGTTCTGGGGTGAACGTTTCCACGATTTCTTCTTTCACGACTGCCAAATCGACCGGCATACTGATTATCTCGTTTTGCTCCGAACACGCCTTCTTATCAGAACAAGGCAAGTCATTCCATGTTTGTTCTTGTGTTTTGCAAAGCATCTTTTTGGGGAGACTCGACTGATCCTTTGGATCTTCAACAAATTTGCGTTTGCGATTAGGAATAGCATTGACTAGTCTACCTTTTCCCCCATCGATCAGCTCCGTTTCAATGTGAAGACTGTTGATGTGCTTGCGGTACAAAGGATGCATCACAAACAAAACCTCTAACGCCTGACACAAATTTGTATTTGGATATCCATATTTTGGTTGCAGTGAGTATACGTTAGCATTCATCTCTCTCATTTCGATGCCAGTTTGCAACGCTTCGTATATTTCACCACAGCTTCTCACAATTTTCAGACCTATTGTGAGCTCTTTCTGTGTACTGACAAGCTGAAAGTTTTTACTCGGTAGCACTCCTTTTTTCACCAATATTTCCACGATATCGTTTTCCGTACAATCGAGTAATGTCATGACTGCTCGAAAGTAGGTGTTCAGCTTCAATCGTATCTGAGTCCTTTCCAAAGAAAGACAAGTCGATTTCACAGAATAAACTTTGCTGAACTCCTCGATTCCATGCAACTCCAACACTGGTATTATGCATATCGGCAGTCTGTAGTTTAACGTGGGATTCGACTGCATGTATCTACCCTTTTTTATGCGCTCGTTTAGAGTTGCGAAATGTTCTGGTACTAATGTTTTCAATATTTTGAAGTAGCACATATCAATCTTTTCATCGGCAACAGAAAACATCAAGTCAACATATCGTTCAAACGCAGCTAGTGTCGGTTCATCGAGAAACACATGGTCCAGCGTTGGCTTGTAGTTCAAGTAGTCATACGGACTGTTCGTTATCGACGTAAAACGCAGTCCCTCGACATCTGTGAAAGGACATGTAACGCTAAACATGTACTTCTTCTGGTGACCATTCGCATTGAAATTTCTTTTCTCGCGAATGAATTTTTCGCACAATGTTTGGACGAACATGTTGTCGCTTCGGTTGTCAAATTGTAAATGAGACGCATTGAATAAGTTGCATGGCTTTATATACAACCCGTCATGTTACAAAGTTAGTGTTATAAGCTTGAAAAAGTAGGTTTTGAAAACAGATATGGCTCGTTGCATCGAACGGAAAGGCGAAAGCAAATTGCATGCACTCATCAAATCAAACCAACCCGAGTTGTTAGCAACACACATTAATCAAAACTTTGATTTTGATTCATCGTGTTACATTGTTATCAACGAAAAACATGTTTTGCCTGTTGATTTCACACAAACAGACCTAGAACAAGTTGTCATTCATATATCTAAACCTGAATACATACAGTTTGTGAAGCTCAGGTTTACTGGTTCTCAAAGCAATGGGTCTGATTTTCTGCTTTGCGAACAAACCGATTACGAAGATAACTACGGCAATGAGGTTCATCAGTGTCACCTTTATTTTTCAAGAACATGTACCAAAGATATGGCAGCTACGAGCTATTACTTGACACAAGCCTTAAGTATGATTGGAGTACTAACATTTTCAAAGAATACGCATGACAAACTGGCTTCGTGTCTAATCAAACGTTATGGTCAAACACTCGTACCCAAATGCACTACTGATTTTTGGAACAAACAACTTGACTCATTTCGCATGAGAAGCATTCTTGAGGTCTCGCAGCAAGATGACTCAGCGACACTTCGTGAGGAAATTGAGCGTTTGATGCAATCAAAGTACAACTTCGTTTCTTGTGAATACAATACGGCCAACAAAAACCTAAATATTCTGTATACTGAAACAAGTAACAACAGCTTTGGGTTAGTGGTTGTCAAAGAGTCGCTGCAAATAAAAGGCGCTACATGACTGGTAGATCAAATCATTCTTGATCTAACCTTCAAAGCGATAACATGTCTGTGCCAGCAACTACATTCCGGGTTCCAAAAACTGAGGACTGGGATATGGAGATTAGGCTGTCTGAGATAAAAAGTATGTTGTTAAGAATTTCATATGTTAGTGTTGGAGGTTTGATTGTAAACGTTGAATGCTGTAACTAACTTTTGCTTGTTCTGTTTCAGAAACCGTCACTCCAAAAACTGAGGACTGGGATGCCGAAATTGCGGTGGCGAAACGTCCTCCATTTTTTCTCAGCGTGGGCAAAATAACACAGCGACGTATAAACCGAATGCACCGATGCTGGACCTGTCACTGCGTGCCTGTCAATTGTACATGTTCAAAGTATTGAATAAAATTGTTGAAACGTTTACAGGTGTTTGTTTGTTTTGTAGAAAAATGTTATATAGCAGTAATTTGACTTAGTACACTTCACACAAAACAATGCTAGCCGTCGAACTCAAAGATTTAGGTTTTTTTCGACACATGTTACGTTTAAACCTCGAACAGTGGAATAAAGCAGTCGAAATGTATATCACGGATCTCTATCCAGATGCTAAGTTTACATTTTCGACGCGAGATCAATGTTGGAAAGCGACAGATACGGAAATTGTGTACTACGTCGATATTGAGGTTATTCTGATCAATCCGAAATATGATTTGTGCTGGACACACCAAGATCCCACAAAACGACTTCAAACCATTAATGGGATTTTGTTGAGCTCAAAAGCCAAGAGAACAAAACTCGTAACGTTTGACCAAGAGTATTTTTGAGACAAAAAATGTATAAAGATGTTGAAATAACCAATTGCATGTGTAATATAATATCATATCATATCATGGATGATACCGACGCTGTGTGCATGTATCGAACAAGTATTTACATGGACAACTATATCGATAGACTGAAAACTTTTGAGCATTGGTCGCCCCAAATACAGCCAAACAAATACCAGCTTGCTTCGTGCGGGTTGTACTACTTGGGACAACACGATCGTTGCAAATGTTTTCGTTGTGGCATTGTGTTGTATCATTGGAAATCCACAGACGATGCTTTCTTGGAACACCATAAACATTCACCGAATTGCCAGTTTTTGCGAATGGTGGGTCCAGGAACAAGACTGTTGATAAACACATGAGTAGGTTTTGTATGATCGTGTTGTAAATAAATATCATGAACCGTTCAATTCGTTTTGTTCTTATTCTTGTAGTAACATATACTTATTCATGCAACTACCAAACGCAGAGTTGAAAAACAAGTACTATTGTGTGCACGAATGTTTGATTTCGCTATTGCGTTAGTTATTGATATAACCCAGTGTCGTATGTTTTCTCAAACTATATTATCCAACTCTAATCAAAGCAAATACAAACAACTATGTATATGTAGTTTCAAACGATTTTATTCTGCAACAATCAATATTTCAAACATTCAATCTTTCGCAACAACAACGTACAACAGTTTACATAGTCCACTAGATCAGCCCACATAGTCCACTCGATCAGTCCATCACAGATGCAAAAGCCTCACTCCTCTGTTTTGGCCGTAACCCTGAATTTCGCCACACCATTCGCAGCGATCGTCGATCCGCGTACATGACACACAGCTGAGGGCCTCGCATCTACGGCAAAAGTTCACCATCGAAAAAAAGTTTTTGCACCTATGACACACAATCACTAACGTAGTGTCATATACAGTTGGCAGCATTTCGCCCATGCCCTTAATCCATCTGTTACAAGCTGCTTTGTTGTTTCCAGCTGACGACTCATTCTCACGATGCTTATTCTGCCTCTCTAACCATGCCTGGAAACCTCCACTTTTCTCCACACCTGACATCCATTGCTCGCAAGCTTTTCTGTCACTCATTATGCGTGTTGTTCGTTCAGTTTCAAAAATCGAAATGATTCAAACACGATCAATTCGCCCTTTTATAGTATGCCGTTATTCAACTCAACAGCATAAAAACTCGAAATGCATGTCCCTTTCCCAACACATGAAATTTCACAAAGTCGACAAAAGCCCCAATTGTATGTAAACAAAGTGTTTTATGTTTTCATCGACGAGTATTTTTATCAACAAGCCGAATTTTGCGGAATATGCGGTGTCATTAGTTCTAGAAAAGATAGTTTTAATTCATGCTTGACAAAAAGTTTGTAGTTTACTTTGCTTTTTGGAGAAATACAACGTTCAAAGATATGAGTTTCATCCGAACCTTCCGAAAAATGGGTGTTGTTCTATGTACAGTATCGATACATGTATGTGAGGCATGTTAAGGCTTTCTTTCTTGGATTGAGAGTTCAAGAAACGATGAATTCTGTCAAAACATGATTACGATTACAAGTAAGTACCACCAAAATATATTTTTTTGTTTCATGATAGACAAAACCGTGTATTGTTGAAATGTCAACACATCTCTAATGTAAACAAAGAAAAATGAAGTACATGATAAATCATATTGTGTAGATTTTTGTACCAAAGTTAAATGCTCTTAACAAAAGGCGTTTTGCAATTCAGATTATTGTGACCACTTCTGTTTTGTGTTTAAGAAGGCAGTTTGGAACTTGATATGTGTTGTTTTGTTTTTTATCTGCATCAGACCTTTTTGACTGTAGGTTATTTGTAAACATCAAACTCTGCCATACAAAGTTGATTTCTACAATGAATGAACACTCAGTATATACTTTTTACTGAGTGCTGCTAACACCGTGACTGAATATTTCATCTCATGTCATAGGTTGAACAATTTCTTACCAGAATTTACATTTGAGTATGACAGTTTATGTGAAGAAAACATGTGCACTGATTTGTTTTCATATTTCTATGTAGGCTCACTTTTCATATTTTATCCATAGAATGCATAATTGTCCATTTCAAAGTCTTCTTCACAAAAATATTTGATGTCTAAAACTGCAAAAAATCTATATACACACCAAAATGCAAATTCTGCTTTTTGCCAACATGTGAATTTTTGGCCACAACAATCTTTCATTCAAGTTGACACAAATATGTGTATCAACAGCAAACCCCATAGGAAGTTTGTCTTGGTTAGAGTACCTATAGTATAGATATTTAAATATCAAGAAGCAAACCCTTCATAACAGGTTATGGTGTACAAAGTTCAAAAAAAGGTATTAACACAAAAAATGGAAAATTTGCATGTGTATCAGTACAGAAATTGTATTGCACTCACATATGTTATCATGTTGACTTAACAGTGTAGAATATTTCATCTTGAATCAGAATTTGAAATTGTGATACACTGTATGAATTACAAAAGAACATGTGTTCACTTTCTTTTTAAACATTTTTCTCTCTACAAAAAAACTAACTGCATATGTTATTCTGTTTCAGGTCTTTTTTCTGATCAGTTCCCATGTAAGGTATATTTTAGAATTTTGATATAAATCCCACATAACCGGCTATGGTTGAGAATGATGCAAAAAAGGTATTTACACAAAAAGTGGAAACTTTTGCTATTTTGCAGGCATGACAATGTCTGTTTACCAGATTTCATTCAAATACATTTTACAGTGTGTGTGAGCTAGCAAGCACAACCACAAGCCAATTCTTGGTTCAGATTCATAAGCATCTGCATTCTTGTTTCAGTGCAAATATGTGTGAAGGTAATTATGGGTATGAGCTAGCAAGCACAACCACAAGCCATGTTTTGGTTCAGATTTGGTTTATTCATGCATATGGATAAGAATATGAGAATTTTTATACATGGCTCTCATAAGATTTCTGATGCAAATGATGAGAAAAAAAGTATATACAGGTTATTTTGAAAGCATGGTTTTTTGTCAGCACATTTATGTCTGGCCACAAAACTCATTGTGTGTGTTATGTGTGAAGTGATGTTCAGTTCATATTCTCAGAGTGGTTCAAGGAAGAACGCCTTCTCTTGCAGAAGGAGATCTAGGTTCAAGTCCTAGCTCTGATATGATTTGAGAAATCACTGAATGCAATTTACAGTGTCTGCTTGAGCTAGCAAGCACAACCACAAGTCAATTTTTTGTGCAGATTTGTTTTAGTCGTCTATATGATTAAGAATACAATAATTTTGATACTCGGCTTACATAACTGGTCTGGTACAAAAAGAGATTGCCATTCCGAGCGCATATTACAGTGTGTGTGTGACCTTGCAAGCACAACCACAAGCCAATTTTTTGTTCAGATTTGTTTTATTTGTCTATATGAATAAGAAGATGAGAATTTTCATACTCGGCTTACATAACTGGTCTGGTTCAAAAAGAGATTGCCATTCCGAGAGCCTATTACTGCTAGCAAGCACAACCACAAGCCAATTTTTTGTTCAGATTTGTTTTATTTGTATCTATAGATAAGAACATGAGAATTTTTATGCATGGCTCTCATAACTGGTCTTATGCAAAAAGAGATTGCCATTCCAAACCCATATTTCAGTGTGTGTGAGCCAGCAAGCACAACCACAAGTCAATTTTTGGTTCTGATCACAGGATTAATGGTTATAGAAAGCATTAACTAGTACAACATGTTTTCAAAATGTATGTTTCCACATTGCAGATATTTGTGAAAGTTGATACACAAATCATACTTTACAGTCTGATGATCACTTGAAATTTTGCATTTTGGTCTGCACATACATATTTGATCACAATAATCATTCTCTACCCAAGCTAATTTGTATGCAATGCAAATTGAAGCAACCAAAATGTATTAACACTGTGTTGGCTGGGATAGTAAAACTGTTTTCTTATTGCAGAATATGTTAGCTATACGTATAATACAGATACTTGAGGTTTTCAAATCAAAACTGGCATATCATGTTTGCTTGAACGTATGTGAACAAATGTCATATACATGGTCAAACGGGGTATTGTTGTTGAAGAGAATATCAGATCACAATCATGATTGCTAGGTTTTGACTGCTATGCATAGTGACTATCCAGCATTGATCAGTTCAAACGCCAGAGTAGTAGAATGTATAACGCTTTCTCCAGTCATGTGCTGGATGAAAAAGATCCAGGTTCAAGCCCTGGCTTTGGCATGAACATGTGAAATGGCTGCATTAGTCAATATCTTAATTTCTGATCTATCACTATCAAAGAAACAGGATTAACGGTTATAGAGAGCATTAACTAGTACAACATGTTTTAAAAATGTATGTTTCCACATTGCAGTTTTTTTGTGAAAGTTGATATGTGTGTCTGACGTGTGTGAAATGGCAGTTTTCGGTATTTTCATATGGCAAAGCATTTGACAGTTCGTTCTTGGTGCAAATTCATAACGTCATTTCAATATTTATTTAAGTTCATCCTACCAACTAAAGCGGCGTTAACATATCGATAATAGAAAATTGTGTTTATTTGTAAGTGGTTTAAATGCAATATTTCTATAACCCGTTGTCCGAACTCAATAAAATTTTCACAAGATTAACCGAAATTTCGATGCGCTCATACTGATACTATTTGTTCATACAAAATCGAATGCGCAAGTTATGATATTTTGATCTTACTGCAGTTGAAATAAGAACAGAGCTGTAGTCGCTTTTATAGTGCGGAATCATATCGAGCAAATTTCGTCAAACGAACGTCATGTAAAAAATTGTTATGGGTCAAAATCTTGTACAATAACGTGTGTTCATCTGAGTTTTCATTCCGCTATTTTTTAAGGCCAATATGAGCCTGAAGTCGTGTAAGCATATAACATCAAGCATGTGAAACAAAACACGTTGTAAGGTTCTATACATTTTATTCATTCTAAGTATCAACCAATAATGCCATAGCAAGCACCAAGTTGACATGTTGCATTCTTATCGTATGGATGTCTGCATTTCAGACAAATCAATTGCCCAGAATTTTTGTTGTAGACGTATTCCAAATACTTAACTATGCACTTCATACAGCAAAACCCGTGTCCGCACGTCTTGCTTATAACTGTTGGTTGATTGTCTTCATTTTTGCATATTCGACACGAGTCGATTTCGCCACTGCTCTGTAGTTCACTTGAGATGCTTTCGATAACATTCGTAATATGCGCTGTCGCATGTCCAAGGGAAGATTTTTGGCTTGAATTTTCAATGGCACTTTCTTCAGATTTTAGCGTCAGCAATACTTTTTTAAGATTGTTGATTCGTATCTGAGCTTTACCGTGCAACGATTTTAGTCTCTCTTGTTTTATGAAATACTGCTCTACGAAGTCAGTCTGCTTGTTTCCAGTTGACATTGGGTCTTGTTTTGACGTTCGCGAACCTTTAGGTTTTTTGACAGTTTGGCCGTTATTATTGGCAATAGCTTTGCGTTTATTCGAATCCTTTTTACTAGTCAAACCTGACGAGTCGTTGGAATTGTTATGTACAAGCTGCGCCAAAAAATCCGCAGCTTCTTCGTCTTCTCGCGATTTAAACTGATTGCCAGCTTCTTCGTCTGTCATTTTGAGAAGAGAGTGCACATTTTGACAAGTTTGGTCGAGCTCACTTGGAGTGAGATATAACGGATGACTTTCATCATCCAAACAAAAACCAACATCAGCAAGTTGTTTTGACGTCATTTCGCTTTGCTAACTCAAGAGTGAATGATTGAGTTTTAATAAAAAGACTGGCTTTTATAGAAGACGTTTGAGTTATCTTATTGTTTCTTTACTTCGGAGGATATTGCGAAAAATGTTCATACTACTAGATGTTATATTACACAATGACTCATATTTAGCATTCGATCCATTGCAATTCAATACGACATTGTTCGTAAGCTCAACGTTCTACTTTACACTCAAACTATATCTAACCTGCTCGACTAACAACATACACATCATATGCATTTAAACATTTTATTTTACAACAAACATCAAACATATGAAAACAGTCAAAACATCTAATCAGTGAAAAGCATTCGCACCCAGCCAGTAACGTCAGCTCGACACATAGCGCAGTCTCCATCAAACATCATCAGGCAGCAGTTTTCACAAAAAGTGTGCCCACACCTTGTCAAGGTACTGTTTTTTTCCTCATCGTAGCATATGGTACACGTTTTCAATGCTCGAATAGCCTCTTCTTTTTCTTCTTGAAGTTTTGTTCTAAGCGAATCCAAAGCCTGCTCTTTTTCAAATAGGAGCTGCGATATTATCCTATCGGTTTCGAGTTCATGCTGCTCTTTTAGCGCGCGTTCGCGTTTAGACCACTCTTCGTTGAAGTAACGCTCTCGATCATCAACCAAATGTTCGCTTGCTTCTCTCTGGTACGAGGAAGCCTTCTGAATACACGATACCATTTTTTTGCAGACATCGCGACCTTCCTTTGACATAGCGTAGTCGCTGCTGTTCACAAACGCTGTAACCTGACTTCCAAGTCTGTTCAGTTGATAGCCGAACGACTTTAGATCAATTGACGCCGATTGTTCTGGTCGAGTGTATGGCTTTGTAGCATGTCGCTTTCCCTTGCCAGTCGTTTCGCTACTACCACTAGCAGCGTCTGTGTCCTCGAACTTTGGCAGTCGGTTTGCGTATTTCGGCATGATTTCGAGTCAATGTTCTCTCTTGGAGTCTCAAATCAAGAATGATGACCATACCTGTCCGTGTCGCTTTATATACCCAACGGGCTGGTGCGTTTTCAGTATATAGACAAAGCATAGCGCTTACATACCAAAGTCCTTGATAAAGATGAATAGCAAATTTCTACGCGTGGTAGATGTAGACACTCGTATTTAAGAAAAAGCGCTGAGCAAAGTTGCATGTCTGAAGGGATTTTGATAAAACGTACGTTAGCGAAGTTGGGTCAGTACCTCAGAAAGACATTTCCCACATTACGCGACGACTGTAAATTGTACATTAAGCACGAAGTAACAATTCAGAACAGGCGACCCGATTTCGTTATTCATATACCAAATGTTGCCCTGATACTACTCGAATACAAAACATCGAATGTTACAACAAAAGTACGCAGAGAATATCTAACTCAAGTACTCGATACGTATCACAAGTTTCGACAAAGCTTATGCGTTAGTGAAAATTCCAGCCATATACGTTTACTTAGCATTTTGCTCATTCGCAATTCTTCATCTCGACAAAATAAAATTGTGTGTGTGAAAAATGAGTTAATACCTAACAGCTGTTATTTGATATGAACTTGTATGAATATTTTTGCGAAATGTACTATGATCAATTTTTAAACGCAACAGTGCAGTGGAGTATTTTTCAAATCACAATATCTCGCTAGTACAACTTTTTTTCCAATCCAATACTTCATCAAATATCTACCAGCATCGCACGAGAAATTACACCCAGTACAGCGAGGTCATAAAGTGCAGATAATATCGAACGTCATTTCAAATTAAAGTACACGGATAGATGAGTATTTGCGAGAAAGTTTAACTGTACATTTCTCAACAACCTATGCAGATATTGGGATCAAATTTTGACTATGATATTCAACTAAGAAAGCTCCACAATGATTGTTCCATACGTTGTATTCTTTTGTTAATGCTTCTTGGACAAAAGTGCAAGTTTATGGTCGAAAATACCGTTTGTATGAAGAAAACTTTTTTGCCTTTTCGTTTTGCTAAACGAAATATGTACAGTTGAATAAGGAATTGTTTTCTGAAGAATTTGGTGTATACCACTTTGCATGTATGTGAATCATTTCGATTAAATACAGTAGGAAGTTAAACGCAACATTGATATTTTTCTTGACATCGGCATCGAGTCAAAATTCATGACGTGCAGTAGATCTACGTAATTTCGCTTCATGTAAACAACCTTGGTGCAATATCGTACAACGAGGTTTAAGTGCATTTTCTTTGAAACCACTCAAAATATCAATATGAAATTTTCAGTACAGTACACAGATGGCTATATGCTACAATTACGTACTGATTAGTTTGCCCTGAAATATATGCTTCTATGTAAAATATCTGTCCGAAATCTTTTGTATGAAGAAAACTTTTTTGCTTTTTCGTTTTGCTTAACGAAATATGTACAGTTAAATTGGGAATTGTTTTCTGAAGAATTTGGTGTATAACACTTTGTATGTATGTGAAACATTTCGATTTAGCACGTAGAAAGTTAAACGCAACATTGATCGTTTTGTTTAAATCGGCATCGCGCAAAAATTCATTACATGTAGTACGTCATTTCGCTTCATGTAAACAACCTTGGGTAAATATCGTACACCGAGGTTTAAGTCAAATTTCTTCGGAACTGTTCAAGTCATCACTATCAAATTTAAAGTACAATGCCCAGCTTATTGTTAGCTACAACTTTTCTATTGTAATTTTTGTTCCAACATACATGCTTATGTAGATAAAAATCACGTTGAAAACGTTCGCAACAAGAAAACTTTTTCATTCTATCGCTTTTTGAAACAAAACTGATATCATCTTATAGAAAATTTCATTCCGAATATTTTGATATGACATGCGTGTATGTTTATTGTATCGCTTGATCAAGACTAGCCGAAAACCATTTTGCCTGTAATCATGAATTGACTTTTAAAGCACAACATGTACTGTAGCTCGAACGTCATTTCTATCCATGAAAACAACCTTGGCTTGGGTGCAATATCTTACAATGAGTTTAAGTCAATTTTCTTTGAAACCACTCATAATATCCAGATGAAATGTTCACCACAATATTCTATCATATGATAGCTACAATTTTTGTCTCGCCTATATTGTTCTCACACGACTCATTGTGTCAGATATTCAATTTTGCAAATTCGCTAAGAAGAAAACTTTTTCGTGTTAAGAGCATTTATCTTCATTTTGGTATGATTTTGTAGGAAATTCAATTCCACGCATTTTGATGTATTACACTTAAACGTCTGTCTAAACACACAAACAATACAGTGCAATAACGATTTCGTACTAAACGCATTTCTGTCTTTAACTTTAGATTTTTACAACGTCGTCCTTTTATCCATGTAAGCAAACGAAACAAGATGTTAAGTTACATCGGTTTAACTCAATTTGCTCGATAGCGTCTCTTGATATTTAGATGATTTTTTCACCACAGTATTGCATCATATGATAGCTACAATTTTTGTTTTCGCCTATATTGTTCTCACACGACTTATTGTATCAGATATTCAACTTTGCAAAATTCGCTAACAAGAAAACTTTTTGCGTTAAGAGCATTCATCTTTAGTTTGGTATGATTCTGTTGGAAATTCAATTCCACGCATTTTGATGTATAACACTTAGCTATATATCATAACACAACAATAAAACAGTCCGATAACGATTTTGTCATAAACGCATTTCTGTCTTTAACTTTAGATTTTTTTTCAACGTCATTGCATTTCTATGCATGTACACAAGCGGGGAAAGAGTTTAAGTTGCATCGGTTTAACTCAATTTGCTCGAAACGTCTCTTGATATTTAGCATGATTTTTTCACCACAGTATTGCATCATATGATAGCTACAATTTTTGTTTCGCCTATATTGTTCTCACACGACTTATTGTATCAGATATTCAACTTTGCAAAATTCGCTAACAAGAAAACTTTTTTGCGTTAAGAGCATTCATCTTAAGTTTGGTATGATTCTGTTGGAAATTCAATTCCACGCATTTTGATGTATAACACCTGAACTATATATCATAACACAACAATAAAACAGTCCGATAACGATTTCGTACAAAACGCATTTCTGTCTTTAACTTTAGATTTTTTTCAACGTCATTGCATTTCTATGCATGTAAACAAGCGGGGAAAGAGTTTAAGTTGCATCGGTTTAACTCAATTTGCTCGAAAACGTCTCGTGATATTTAGATGATTTTTCACCACAAGATTGCATCATATATAGCTACAATTTTTGTTTCGCCTATATTGTTCTCACACGACTTATTGTATCAGATATTCAACTTTGCAAAATTCGCTAAACAGAAAACTTTTTTGCGTTAAGAGCATTCATCTTAATTTGGTATGATTCTGTTGGAAATTCAATTCCACGCATTTGAATGTATAACACTTAACTATATATCATAACACAACAATAAAGCAGTCGATAACGATTTCGTACAAAACGCATTTCTGTCTTTAACTTTAGATTTTTTACAAAACGTCATTGCATTTCTATGCATGTAACAACGAGGGAAAAGTTTCAGTTACATCGGTTTAACTCAATTCTTTCGCAAACGTCTCATGATATTTAGATGATTTTTCACCACAGTATTGTATCATATGATAGCTACAATTTTTGCTCGCCTATATTGTTCTCACACGACTCATTGTGTCAGATATTCATCAACTTGGCAAAATTCACTAACAAGAAACTTTTCGTGTTAAGAGCATTTATCGTTATTTTGGTATTAGCTTGTAGGACATTCGATTCCACGCATTTTTATATATTACACTTTACCGTATGTTTAGACACAACAATAAAACAGTCCGATAACGATTTGTCATAAACGCATTTCTGTCTTTAACTTTAGATTTTTTACAACGTCGTCTTTTATCCATGTAAACAAAGAAACAAGATGTTAAGTTACATCGGTTTAACTCAATTTGCTCGAAAGTCTCATGATATCCTGATGAAATTTTCACCATAATATGTAATCCTATGATAGCTACAATTTTTGTCTCGCCTATATTGTTCTCACACGACTCATTGCATAAGATATTCAACATTAAAAAATTCGCTAACAAGAAAACTTTTTCGTGTTAAAGAATTTATCTTCATTTTGGTATTAGCTTGTAGGACATTCGATTCCACGCATTTTGATGTATTCCACTTAATCGTATGTCTAAACAAACAAAAAATACAGTGCGATAACGATTTCGTACTAAACGCATTTCTGTCTTTAACTTTACATTTTGACTCAACGTCGAAAACTCTCTGCGAATAGAACTGATTTCGTACAAAGTTTAACTTCGCGTTTCTTCCCAACCACTTGAGATAAAACCATGCTTTTGTATCATCTTGTTCAGTGAGATATTAGCTATAAATTATACGCTGATAAATTCCCCTAGCATTATGCGTGTGTGTTTAAAATCGCAGATGTTTGATTTGACAACGAGTCGGTGAATAGAAAACTTTTTGTACTCATTGATATTGGGGTGATTTGAACATCTGCTTGTACAGAATTTAATTCTGCGCATTTTGATACACATACTCGATAGTGTGTTGAAAATTGGCTCAATATTGACCGAAAACCATTTTGCTTAAAACACGCTTGATAATTCTATAAATTCTTCATAACATACAACGTCATCTCATTGAATCTGTTAAGTGTAGATCTACAGCGAAATGCACTATACGAAAAAGTTAGGGTCGTGTTTTCTCTTCAAATAGTTGACCGATCTACCAAAAATTTTCGCATTAATTGACGTGTTAATAGCAACAAGTTTTGTGGGGATCATTTTTTGCTAAAATTCGCATTAAGGAGAAATTCTTAGTTTTTCGCATGAAAATCACTTCGCTGACAAGAAAAAAATTCCCATTCAAA